>NW_012120154.1:210619-217999 GCF_000951035.1 Colobus angolensis palliatus | reverse complement strand
TTTTTTTTTTTGAGATGAAGTCTCCTTCTGTTGCCCAGGCTGGAGTGCAGTGGCGGGATCTTGGCTCACTGCAACCTCTGACCCCCGGGTTCAAGTTATTCTCCTGCCTCAGCCTCCTGAGTAGCTGGGATACAGGCGCATGCACCACGCCCAACTAATTTTTGTATTTTTAGTAGAGACGGGGTTTCACCATGTTGGCCAGGCTGGGTCTTGAACTCTTGACCTCAGGCGATCCACCCGCCTCAGCCTCCCAAAGTGCTGTTATTACAGGTGTGAGCCACTGCACCTGGCCCCCTACATCTTTACACTCAGCATCCCTGGGTTTTGACAGTTGCCTGCTTGGTGCATGTTTTCTGCTAGGCCACCAGCTCTAGGACGCAGGGCAAGGATCTCTTTGGCTCCTTGTTCAGTCCCCAGCTCCTAGCCCCCACTCTGGGGGCTGTTGCTGTGAAGCAATAGATTGAATACATATTTGTTGAGCAAATGGATGCCTGAAGTGGGAAGATGGTGTGGAAATTGTTACGGTGGTCAAGGCAAAAATTAAACTAGGTCTGAGCTGGGTCAGGGATGGTGGTGGTAAATGTGGGAGAGAAATGAGCCCAGGTGGTAGGAGACAATTTACAGAGGTAGAATGCAGATGTTCTTTCTTTCTTTCTTTTATTTTTCTTTACTTTTCTTTTCTTTTCTTTCTTTTTTTTTTTTTTGAGACAGTCTCGCTCTGTCACCCAGGCTGGAGTGCAGTGGTGTGATCTCAGCTCAGTGTAACCTCTGCCTCCCCAGGTTCAACCAATTCTCCCTCAGCCTCCAGAGTAGCTGGCACTACAGATGCACACCACTACACTATACCTGGCTAATTTTTCTTTCTTTCTTTTTTTTTTTTTTTTGTAAAAACGGGGTTTCGCCATGTTGCCTAGGCTAGTCTCAAACTCCTGGACTCAAGTGACCCTCCCACCTTGGACTCCCAAAGTGCTGGGGTTACAGGTGTGAGCCACCGTGCCCAATTTTGTTTTTTTTTTCCCCAGATGTTCCTTTTAATGAGGAACATATACATTATGGCAGATCCACACCCTATTTGTCCCAAAAGGGTCAGCAAGGCAGATTATCTAGAACCACTGAAGCCATTTGAGTAGAAGAGCAGCTGTTCCGTGATGGGCATGGCTCTGCACACTTTGCATTCTGGAAGTTGCCTCAGCCAAAAGGTAACAGGGGCCTGAGCTGGTCTGGAGGGGGGTAAGTGTGGAGGGGCCCTCACCACTGGACCCTCCACTTTATTTTTTATTGTTATTATTTTTGAGATGGAGTCTTGCTCTGTCGTCCAGTCTGAAGTGCAATGGTGCAATCTCAGCTCACTGCAACCTCTCCCTCCTGGTTTCAAACAATTCTCCTGTCTCAGCCTCTCAAGTAGCTGGAATAACAAAAGTGTGCCACCATGCCTGGATAATTTTTGTATTTTTAGGAGAGACAGGGTTTCACCATGTTGGCCAGGCTGGTCTCAAACTCCTGACCTCAGGTGATCCACTCACCTCGGCCTCCCAAAGTGCTGGGATTACAGGCATGAGCCACTGCGCTCAGCCTATTTATTTATTTCTTTGAAATGGAATCTTACTCTGTCACCCAGGCTGGAATGCAGTGGCACGATCTTGGCTCACTGCAGCTTCCACCTCCCATGATCAAGCGATTCTCCTGAGTAGCTGGGATTACAGGTGCCTGCCACCACACTCAGCTAATTTTTTTATTTTTAGTAGAGATGAGGTTTCACCATGTTGGCCAGACTAGTCTTGAACTCCCGACCTCAGGTGATCTGCCCACCTTAGCCTCCTAAAGTGCTGGGATTACAGGCGTGAGCCACTGCACCCGGCCCCACTGGGCCTTTTAAAAACATGTGAGGTGAAACAGACCCTGTCTCTAAACAAAACGAAAGGCCTCATATCTGTTTTCTGGGATTGTCAAAAGCGCTGGCCTGAGATGATGGACAGGAAGATGGAACTTCTCACACGTGCTTTGGCAGTACCCTCTGGCCAGGCCAGGGACCTGCCCGCTGGTCTCTGGTCTCCTCTGCTGACACTGGGTGGGCATGCAACCTGATTATGATTATTGGCTTGAGGTACATCTTCGAAACTCACTGGACCCCTCTGGGACAAGCTGGTCCAAATCTTAACCCATTCATTCATTCATTCATTCATTCATTCACTCACTCCACATATGACATAAGGGAGTCCAAGTACAATAAGACTGACATGCAATCAAAGAGCTCAGTCCTTGAGGAGGAACCAGGAGAGTGAACAGGCCACTATGATCTGGCAGCATCCAATCCACACAGTCCTGCCCGAAGAGGCAGATGGGCAGTGGGCACCACAGGTGGATGGCACAGCTGTGGTAAGGCAAGAAAGTGAGAACCATTTTTGCTGCATCTTAAAGTCTGTGGTGGAGTGGAGGGAGGAAAGGCTAAAAATGTGGCCCAGGGCCTTGTAAGCCTCCTGAAGGAGTCTGGGTTTATTCAGAAGGCAAATGGCATCCCTCGCAGAGGGTTAAGGATGGAATTATTAGCCAGGCATGATGGTGCACACTTGTAGTCCCAGCTAAGGACTATGGAGGCTGAGGTGGGAGGATCACTTGAACCTAGGCATTAGAGGCTGGAGTGAACTATGATCATGCCTCTGCAATCCATCCAGCCTGGGTGACAGAATGAGGCCTCATATCTAATAAAAAGAAATGATGGAATTAAAATGTTTAGTAATATTCAGGGTAGGGATGGATTAAAATGGGAGCACTGAGGCCAGGCACGGTCGCTCACACCTGTAAGCCCAGCACTTTGGGAGGACAAGGCAGGTGGATCACTTGAGGCCAGGAGTTCAAGACAAGCCTGGCCAACATGGTGAAACCCTGTCTCTACTAAAATACAAAAATTAGCCAGGCATGGTGGCATATTTCTGTAATTTCAGCTACTCAGGAGGCTGAGGTAGGAGGATCGCTTGAGCCCAGGGGTCAGAAGTTGCAGTGAGCCCAGATTATGGCACTGCACTCCAGCCTGGGCGACAGAGTGAGATCCTATCTCAAAAAAGGGGGGGAGTGGCTGGGCACGGTGGCTCATACCTATAACCCTAGCACTTTGGGAGGCCGAGGTGGGCGGATCATGAGGTCAAGAGATCGAGACCATCCTGGCCAACATACTGAAACTCCGTCTCTAAGAAAAATACAAAAAAAAAAAATTAGCTGTAGTCCCAGCTACTCGGGAGGCTGAGGTGGGAGAATTGCTTGAACCCAGGAGGCGGAAGTTGCAGTGAGCCGAGATCGCACCACTGCACTCCAGCCTGGCAACACAGCAAGAATCTGTCTCAAAAAAAAAAAAAAGGAGCACTGGCAATTGGCAAGGAAGGACTCTCTGTGATGATCTAGGGACAAATGGTGAGACCTCGAGGGAAATGAGGGACGTTTCAGGGTAGCATCAATAGGAACTGGACCCTGCCTAAGCTGCTGGTCCTTCTAGCTTCCCAAATGATAGCCCCGCCCCGAGCTGCCTCTGGCACCCACGCGGGCAGCACTAGGAATACCACACTGAGACTATGCATACCCAGCAGGGCAAGGTGGAATGTTCGTTGCCTGCGTAGTTCACCCAGCGGCAGGGTTTGACTTAATTTCCAACCTGGCCTTGGCTTAACTTCCTGAGTGACCTGTCTGTGCCGTCTCCTACCGCACTCCCGTCTCTATATATGATGCGTGAATTTAGTACTTGAAGTAGTCTCTGGCACAGCATAGATACTCATTAAGTGGCAGCTGAGGTTTTTGTTGTTGTTGTTGTTTGTTTTTTGTAGAGACAGGGCCTCACTGTTGCCCAGGCTGGTCTCCAACTCCTGGCGTCAAGCGATCCTCCCACCTTGGCTTGCCAAGGTGCTGGGATTACAGGTGTGAGCCACAGCTCCCAGCCCGGTAGCTAAGATTATTAATTCCTTATGGCTCTGGGGAGCATTCAGAGAGATAAAAGAACACTTCATCCAGTTACTCACTATTCACCTACTAGACAGCTTTGGTCCCACCCCAGAGCCGGGGGACACGTCCTGAAGAGGACTAAGTTATACACAGTGTTGAAACTGAAGGAAGATGAAGACATCAGACGCTAAGCACTGCAGAACTCAGGACAGCTGGGGAGAAATGGAGTTCCCTTCAGAGCTCATCAAAATTCATCAGATGTGTCAGGAAAAAAGGATGTCAGGGTCGGGCTTCTCTGGGTCCACACTGAGATTTTACCATCATCTGGAAGAGCACCAAGAGCCATCAGGCCACTGGACCTTTTAAAAACATGTGAGGCAAGCCAGGCGTGATGGCTCACGCCTGTAATCCCAGCACTTTGGGAGGTCGACGTGGGCGAAGACCAGTCTGGCCAAGATGGTGAAACCCCGTCTCTATTAAAAATACAAAAATTAGCAGGGCGCGGTGGCAGGTACCTGTAATCCCAGCTACTTGGGAGGCTGAGGCAGGAGAATCGCTTGAACCTGGGAGGCAGAGGTTGCAGTGAGCCAAGACTACACCACTGAACTCCAGCCCGGGCGACAGAGTAAGACACTGTCTCAAAAAAAAAAAAAAAAAGTGAGGCGAGGGAGACGGTCTCTAAAAAAACGAAACAACAACAACAACAAAAAACAGGCTGAGCATAGTGGCTCACGCCTGTAATCCCAGAATTCTGGGAGGCTGAGGCGGGAGGATTGCTTGAGCCCAGGAGTTTGAGACCAGCCTGGGCAACCCGGCAAAACCCCGTCTCTATTCAAAAAAACTAAACCAAAAACCTGTTAGGGAGCAAATCTCCAAGTGCAGGGCAGGACCTGGAGATCCTGGGCTCTCGCCCGCAGAAGGTCCTGGGGCAGGACGGGGCCCTGGACTGCCTCCTGGCATCTTCCAGGGCCTGCTTCTGTGGTGACACCTGGCCACAGGAGGGGAGCCTGATCTTTTATTGGCTTCGCCAGGCCAAGCGTGCTGCCTTCATCTCGGCAGCCTCCAGCAAAGGGCTGGCGTCGAAGCCTCAGAATATTCGATGGAAGGAAGAATGAAACGAGAGTGACTGGGTTAGTCCCACATTGTGCATTACAAGCACATTTTCTAGGTTTGTGTGTGCATTTCCCTCAGGAGCAAGGGGGCCCAGAGACGTGGCTCTTCATTTTCTGAGCTCAGTGGGTGCCAGGCACTCATGTGTCATTTAAAATTGCCGTTTCCATTATACTGTGAAACTGAGGCTCAGAGAGGTGACTTGATGAGGTTGCACAGATCGTGGGTGGACGCGCTACCTGTCCCTCAAGCAGTGTCCTGTATACTCTGTCCCTGTGCCTTCGAACCCCTACCCAGTATAAAGGGGATGCGGTGAGGAAAGGCTCCTTAGTCTGTTACAGAAGCAATGAAGGACTCACCGTCCCGCCCCGCCCGGCCTCCTGCTTCTCCGGGTTTCCCTGCAGCAGGCCCCACTCAACCCACTCCCCCTGCCTGCGTCCCGGCCCTCCTTTGCCGCGCCCAGCTCCGAAATGCGGCAGCGGGGGCTGGGCGGGGGGCGCAGGGCCACAAGCTCCCCAGCCCTCAGCACCCACTTCTGTCTCCTCTGCTCTCCAAACGGGTCCCAGGGCCACACCTGTCTCCTGATCACGACCTGGCCGGAGCCAGGACATGGGCGCCATTTCCGCAGCCCAGCTCGGGTCGTGTCGGTTTTGAAATCACAAAGTCTTTTCTCCCGACTCCAAGGGCGTCTGCCCCGCCCAGGGCTGGGCTGGAGGGGGAGGGGGCGGACACCCCGGGGACGCGCGCCGCTGGGGGAGGGAGGGGCCCCGAACTTGGAAAAAAGGGAACTCGCACAGAAAAATCAAATCCAAGTGGTTTTTGTTCACCCCTGCTTGGGAGACACAAAGGAAGGGCGCGCTGGGCGGCGGAGTCGCGGGGCTACGGGGCTAGCGAAGCCGCGGCTCCCGCGCCCGGGCTGCTTCCGCAGAGGACGACAATCCGGGCCGCCTGGGCTGGCTTCGTCCGGCCACACCCAGAGGCCGCACCTGGGCCAGCGCCCTCTCTCGGCGCAGCCTCGAGCGCCCGGATCCCCGCCGCGCTCGCGTCCCGGGGGCCGAGTGGGTCCAAACCCCCACGAACCCCAGCCGGGACCCGCCCTCCCAAGCCCCGGGGCCAATATGGGCCACGTCTCTCTCGGGCTCTTCTCTTTCTGATCTTTCTTATGGCCTAAACTCGAGATCTCCCCACCCTAGGGCCCCCACCCTGCCACCCAACCCAGGGGCTGAGCCTGGAGATCGACCCTGAACCTTCCCTGATCCTCTACGACGTTCCGCGGCCGTAGTCCTCCCGGGCCCCAGGGCGGCAGGTCACGTGCCTGCGGTGGGGGCAGGGAGGGACGCGCCGCGGAGTCCCCGGGCTGCACGTGCAAGGCCTCGGGGAGGGCGGAGCTCTGGCTGCTCGAGCTGCGCTCGCTCCCGGCTTCCGCCGAGGTGCCCCGGGCGCCGGCCTGGAGCAGGCGGGGATCTGGGTGCTTGGGCTGCGGTCGGGAGCTCCTCCGAGGAAGCACTCGGTCCCTGCCGCACTGGAGCGCAGGCGTTATTACCTATCAGCGCCGCACTTAACAGTTGTTAATAACAGTAAGCCCTCACTAAATTGTCACTGATCGCAGTAACTAGGTCTGACCTTAAGCACCCGATAAAAGAGTTCTTGTCCGTAAAGTCAGTTACAGAGAAGTTGGAAATCTCGGGTTTTCATTATGGAGAATTTTGAACATAAAAGTCAGGATGGTAAAGTGAGCTCCTGGCAAGCATCCCTCCACACAGAAGGAGAAACTCCTGATCGTGTTTTTTTTCTATCCCCAGCCCCTACCCGCTGTTCCTCCCTATTATTGTGAAACAAATCCCTGACATCGTGTCATATTTCAGCATATGCCCCCTGAAACAATGGATGAAAGGCCCCTTGTTGTTTAGAAAACTTTAAAAGTCGGGGAGATAAAAATGTTAGAGTGGAGATAAAGAAGTTCCTAGGAGGTGATGATAAAGGGAATTAAAAAGCGGTTAAAGAAGTGAAAAGACTTAAGTGGTATCTGTAAGCCGTGCCCATGGTTTCTGGGACATCAGGTGGCCCACGTAAGACCTTGAGCTGGGTGGAGGCAGTGGCGCTGATGAGAAGAGGCCGATTCAGGGCACTAATTGGAGGTGGAAGTGACCAGATTGGCTGATGGATTGAAGTGAGAACTTGAGGAAAAGAGAGCTTCAAGGATGAGACCCTGGGTGGATTGAAGGGGTTCTTTTTTTTTTTTTTTTTTGAGACGGAGTCTGTCGCCCGGGCTGGAGTGCAGTGGCCGGATCTCAGCTCACTGCAAGCTCCGCCTCCCGGGTTTACGCCATTCTCCTGCCTCAG
>NW_012120154.1:209487-210094 GCF_000951035.1 Colobus angolensis palliatus | reverse complement strand
TTTGAGACAGTCTCACTCTGTGGCAACAGGCTGGAGTGCGATGGCGCGATCTTGGCTTACCGCAACCTCTGCCTCCCGGATTCAAGCAATTCTCCTGCCTTAGCTTCCCAAGTAGCTAGGATTACAGGCGCCCGCCACCATGCCTGGCTAATTTTTTGTATTTTTAGTAGAGACGGGGTTTCACCGTTTTAGCCAGGATGGTCTTGATCTCCTGACCTCGTGATTCACCCACCTCGGCCTCCCAAAGTGCTGGGATTGCAGGAAGGACTTTTCTTTAACATATCTATAGTACAATTATCACACCTAAAAATAATTAGCAATAATTCCTTAATATCATCTCATATCCAATCGCCAGTGTTCACATTTTCCTGATTGTCTCATAAATGATTTTGTTTTATAATTGGGTTGTTATAATCACCATCCAAACAGGTCCATATATTGTATTTGGACGGAGTCTCGCTCTGTCGCCGGGGCTGGAGTGCAGTGGCCGGATCTCACGTCACTGCAAGCTCCCCCTCCCGGGTTTACGCCATTCTCCTGCCTCAGCCTCCCGAGTAGCTGGGACTATAGACGCCTGCCACCTTGCCTGGCTAGCTTTTTGTATTTT
>NW_012120154.1:201185-202882 GCF_000951035.1 Colobus angolensis palliatus | reverse complement strand
AAAAAGAAAGCAGATCATGGCCGGGCATAGTGGCTGGCCAGACGCAGTGGCTCATGCCTGTAATCCCAATACTTTGGGAGGCCAAGGCGGGTGGATCGCTTGAGGTCAGGAGTTCGAGACTAGACTGGCCAACATGGTGAAACCGTGTCTCTACTAAAAATACAAAAATTAACTGGACATGGTGCCAGGTGCCTGAAATCCCAGCTACCTGGGAGGCTGAGGCAGGAGAATTGCTTGAACCCAGGAGGTGGAGTTTGCAGTGAGCAGTGATCATACCACTGCACCCCAGCCTGGGTGACAAAGTGAGACGCTGCCTCAAAAAAAAATAAATAAATATTGTCCTTGAGAATTTCTCACATTCTGGATTTGCACTGTCATGAAGATACCATTGGCAATAAGTCTCTGTGACTGGCCAGTGGATTCAGGAGTTGTCTGCCTCATCTGTCCATTATCAGTCTCCCATCAGCCTTTCACCGTCACCCCATCAGCATTATGACCCCAATCAAAGTTCCCTGGAAAGACAATGAAGAGAAATCCTCCCAAGGGGCAGAACTTGGAGCAGAATATTTAATTGTCCATATGGTTAGGACTTGGAGATGGCCTGAAATTGGACTAATGGTCAGTGGCTAACACACTTGGAAGAACAGGACTGGAAGATAGGCAACAGGAAATCTGGGGAAAAGGTACATGTGGATGGACCTCTCAGAACAGACAGTGCGAACATGTTTCATATGAATAGTCTCCAAAGGACATTTACTGCAGAAAAGACTCAGTAATCAAGTGGACAAAATGACGTATACTGTGGATGTCACTCAACCTCTTTCCCCAGCCAACCTGGTGCTTGTTTGGTGGATCTATGGGACAGGGATGTGGGCTAGACAGGGACCAAACAAGACCATCCCCTTATCAAGACTGACCTGGTTACTACTTTTTTTTTTTTTTTAGACAGTTTTGCTCTTGTTACCCAAGCTGGGGTGTAATGGCATGATCTCGGCTCACTACAACCTTTGCCTCCTGGTTTCAAGCAATTCTCCTGCCTCAGCCTCCCAAGTAGCTGGGATTACAAGCGTGCACCACCACACCCGGCTAATTTTTTGTATTTTTAGTTGAGACGGGTTTTCAGCATGTTGGCCAGGCTGGTCTCCAACTCCTGACCTCAGGTGATCTGCCCTTCTCGCCCTCCCAAAGTGCTGGGATTACAGGCATGAGCCACCATGCCCGGCTGCTTACTACTATTCCTGAGTGTTTAACCCTCCAACAGCAGAGACCAAGACTGAATCCTCCTCTCCCCTCAACATGCCACCATTCCCCAGGGGCACCAGCCAGCCACCTGCTGGGCACTGATTATAATGGAATCATAAACCTTCCGTCATGGAGGGGACAGCAATTTGCCTTCACTAGAAAAAATATGTGTTGTGGATGGGATAGGCCTTCCCTGTCTGTTGCTTCTGCCAGTACCACTGTCCATGGACTTTCAGAATGCCTTACACACTTTCAAGGTAATCCACACAACAGTGCTTCTGATCAAAAAAAATAATTTCTGGCCAGGCACAGTGGGTTACACCTGTAATCCCAGCATCTTGGGAAGCTGAGGGGGTGGATCACTTGAGGTCAGGAGTTTGAGATCACCCTGGCCAATGTGGTGAAACTTTGTCTCTACTAAAAATACAAAATTTGCCGGACATAGTGGCGGGCGC
>NW_012120154.1:195587-195925 GCF_000951035.1 Colobus angolensis palliatus | reverse complement strand
ACAGCCTGGGCCACAAGAGTGAAACTCCATCTCAAAAAGAAAAAACAAGAAAAATCAAAAAACAACAACAAAATTCGTAGCAAAAGCATAGCAGCGATGTGCATGTGTATATATAATTCACTAATATCACCATGTAGTCTATCACCCAGAAGCAGCTGGCCTGAAAGAATGCTGGAATGGCCTATTGAAGATTCTGTTCTGGTCCCAGTTGAGAAAAACTGCCTGAAAAGAATGGGATCTGTCTTACACAATGCGGTATATGCTATGAACCGGTGGTCAATATATAGTACGATTTGAAGGTCTGGAAATAGGAGTAGCTCCTCTCACTATTACACCTA
>NW_012120154.1:187522-194162 GCF_000951035.1 Colobus angolensis palliatus | reverse complement strand
TGGGCTTGGTGGCTTATGCTTGTAATCCCAGCACTTTGGGAAGCCGAGGCAGGTGGATCACCTGAGGTCAGGAGTTCAAGACCAGCCTGGCCAACATGATGAAACCCTGTCTCTACTAAAAATACAAAAATTAGCTGGACATGGTGGCAGATGCCTGTAATCCCAGCTATTCGGGAGGCTGAGGCAAGAGAATCGCTTGAACCCGGGAGGTGGAGGTTGCAGTGAGCCAAGATTGCATCTTTGCACTCCAGCCTGGGCGACAAGAACAAAACTCCATCTCAAAAGAAAAGAAAAGAAAAAAGAAAAGAAAGGAAAAAGTACTGGAAGAGGCAATTTATAAATATTAACCACAGCCTCATGAGCAGTTACAGACCAGATACAGAGGATTACAGCAGCTATGCACTGCTGCGGTGCCTTTTAGACATCATTCTAACATTCTATCAGACCAGCAGCTTCAAAGTGATGGGCTATAAGGTAGGATCAGTGTCAAGCTATTGAGGTTCTTGCAGACTATATTGTGATGGAAAGCAGGAGAGGTAGCCCTGGTATACCCTGGGAACGTGGCCTGCTATCCATCACAGTTAAATGCAATTTGCTTTGAGCTTTTTTTCAGGTAACCATCGAAAAGAATACATTGGCCAGATCAATAGTAGCCTACTGGGTGCCAGAGGCTGTGTTGCTCTATAATGGTCAAGACACTACTTCCTCAAGGGAACTTGGCCTCCCCTTTCATTTGATGTGTTTTGGGCATAAGAGCCTCTCAAACAGGTGAGAGATTGAGATTTTCCAACTTAATGACTGACTTCAGCCATCTGCTAAGACCGTCACCACAGATCTGTATGCTAAAGATCACCTCATTGCCATTCCAGCTTTGTTCCCCATTACAGTAATTGTGTCTACCTTGTCTCTGATGATTAAGTGCTACCACCTGACCTCTGCTGTTTTCAAATCCTACCATCTGTATTGGCAGCAGGAAGTCCAGGTCCATAGCTGCTGCTGTTATGTAAACCCTGGCCCAAAAGGACGGCTACCATAGAGTTTCTCAACAATGTTGACCCTTCACTGGTGCATTCTGTGTTGCTTTAGTGAAGATGGCGTCTTCTGGAGGTCGTGGTCAGCTCTCAGGTTCTCTGCTGTTACATAATAAATTCATTCTCATGGCTTTCTCAGGGTTCTGATCACTTCCTCCACACCCTGCAAAGGCAAGTCCAGCATCTCCACCCAAATGATTGTAGAATATCATTGTTTCCAAGCTTTATAAAGGGTGACTCCAGAGGGTATTAGAACTGACCACAGGCCAGGCACAGTGGCTCATCCCTGTAATCCCAGCACTTGGGGAGGCCAAGGCTGGTGGATCACGTGAGGTCAGCGGTTCAAGACCAGCCTGGCTAACATGGTGACAGAGCAAGATTCCATCTCAAAAAATATATATATAAAATAAATAAAATAAGGCCAGGTGTGGTGGCGCCTGTAATCCCAGCACTTTGGGAGGCCGAGGTGGGTGGATCACGTGAGGTGGGAAATTCAAGACCAGCCTGACCAACATGGAGAAACCCCATCTATACTAAAAATACAAAATTAGCCAGGTGTGGTGGCACATGTCTGTAATCCCAGCTACTCAGGAGGCTGAGACAGGAGAATCACTTGAACCCAGGAGGCGGAGGTTGCAGTGAGCTGAGATTGCGCCATTGCACTCCATCAATGTTGCCTTGGGCGACAAGAGCGAAACCCCCTCTCAAAAAAGAAAGAAAGAAAGAAGAAAAAAAAACCGACCACAGGAGTCTTGGACGGGATATTAAATCCTGAGTCATGAGAGGGTTTCCTCATGTCAGTAAACTCTCCCCATGCCAGCTTTATAATCCACTCTCCCTGGTCCAACACTGTCAAGATTCATTCCTAGGCATGTTCTGCTTGTCCTGCTGGAACACATTAGTCAATTTCTGAAGCTCTTTTGCTAAGAGCTGACCTTAGTTTTTGGTCTAGAAGCCTTGATGGCAAGAAAAGGCAGATTTCAAGGAGAGCAAGTGTCATTGTCCAAGACATCTGCCTTTCATGAGAACTTTGCATGGTCTCCAGGAAATGGGAATCCCTCTACTATTTTCCCCTCACACAGGATTGAGGCCAGTTCTGCTGTCCCAGCTGGTTAAAGTGAATCTGAAATTTTAAGGTTCTCAACTGTGTCTACTCAAATGTTGCTTCTAGGTCTCGGAGACCCATTCCCCTCCAGTCCCTAGCACGGTGACACCATGCTGAGGCCGTGAATTCCACCTCCTTTGCAACTCTTCTACCCTTAAAATCTTGGGTCGGATTTTCAGCACTCTCCATCCTCTGGCTACGGAGATAAGACTCTCTTTAAATGCCTCCAGAGAGACTTTCCGGCTTTCACAGCATGCTCTGAGTTGATAATTAACTGACTCGAGCCTATTATTTGTTTTTTTTTTTTCCCCCTTGGGCTTTTTTTTTTTTCTTTAAAAAAAAAAAGTAATAATAAAATCACAGAGTCTCACTCTGTTGCCCAGGCAGGAGCGTAGAGGCTTGATCCTGGTTCACTGCAGCCTCAAACTCTTGAGCTCAAGAGAATCTTCCGACCTCTACCTCCCAAGTAGCTAGGACTACAGGTGCATGCCACTACACCCAGCTTATCTTTTTTTTCTTTTGAGACAGGGCCTTACTCTATTGCCCAGGTTGGAGTGCAGTGGCACAATCGCAGCTCACTGCAGCCTCAATATCCTGGGCTCAAGTGATCCTCCCACCTCAGCACCCCAAGTAGCTGGGACTACATTACAGGTGCACACCACACCCGGCTAATTTTTTGTATTTTTAGTAAAGACAGGGTTTCACTATGTTGCCCAGGCTGGTCTCAAACTCCGCGACTCCAGTGATCTGCCCTCCTCAGCCTCCCAAAGTGGGCTTTTATAAAGAGTTGGCAGTTAAAATAGGCAAACAGTTTACAATCCTTCCAGTAACTATTACCCTCATACGTTTCAAGTGATAGAGTTGTTGGCCTGAGCCAGTGGATCTTCTGCCAGCTGTACCCCATCTTCATCTACCAAAGGTGAGACTCAGTAGCCGTGCCGGTGCCGCATGCATGGGGGTTATCCCCACCCAGCTGAATATCAATAACAGGCTCCTTCTTGCCATCTGGCTGGCTAATGATCCAGTTCCAAAACTGCATCCTGAGAGCTTGATTTCTGGAGCCACTTCCAATAAGATCTTGTTTTAGCTTCCATCAAATGCAGATCCTTAGGCAAGGATTTGAGAGCAGGTAGCTTATTTCAAAAATGAACCCTGGGGCTGGGCGTGGTGGCCCACACTTGTAATCCCAACACTTTGGGAGGCCGAGGAGGGTGGATCACCTTAGGTCAGGAGTTCAAGACCAACCTGGTGCAACATAGTGAAACCTCCTCTCTACAAAAAATACAAAAATTAGCCAGGTGTGTTAGCTCACACCTGTAGTCCCAGCTACTCAGGAGGCTGAGGCACGAGAATCACTTGAACGCAGGAGGGAGAGGCTGAAGTGAGCCGAGATCACACCACTGCCCTCCAGCCTGGGCAACAGAGTGAGACGTGCTCTCAAAAAAAAAGAACAAAGATCCCTGGAAACACCAGCTGAGTAGTGGGAAAGTGCCCCGGGAATGGTAAGGAAGCTGATATACTGGGTGTGGTTGATATACAGGGCCTACTGTTTTTATTTTATTTTATTTTTGAGACAGAGTTTCGCTCCTGTTGCCCAGGCTGGATTGCAATGGCGTGATCTCAGCTCAACACAACCTCCAACTCCCAGCTTCAAGCAATTCTCCTGCCTCAGCCTCCCGAGTAGCTGGGATTACAGGCACACGCCACCACGCCCAGCTAATTTTGTATTTTTAGTAGAGACAGGGTTTCTCCATGTTGGTCAGGCTGGTCTTGAACTCCCAACTTCAGATGATCCGCCCACCTCGGCCTCCCAAAGTGCTGGGATTACAGGCATGAGCCACCGCACCTGGCCTATTTTATTTTATTATTATTAGTATTTAATTTTTTAAATATTTATTTTATTTTGTTTTTATATTTTGAGACAGAGCCTTGCTCTGTCACCCAGGCTGGAGTACAGTGGCTTGATCTCGGCTCACTGCAACCTCCACCTCCTGGGTTCAAGTGATTCTCCTGCCCCAGCCTCTCCAGTAGCTGAGATTACAGGCGTGGGCCACCATACCTAGCTTATTTTTGTATTTTTTAGTAGAGACAGGGTTTCACCATATTGCCCAGGCTAGTCTCGAACTCCTGACCTCAGGTGATCCACCCGCCTTGGCCTCCCAAAGTGCTGGGATTACAGGCATGAGCCACCGCGCCCAGCCCAGGGTCCATTAATGAATGGTTACCCTTTTGACAACTAGAGTCCCATCTCAGCTCTCATCTAGGTGGTGTGGAGCACTCCTCAGGGTTGTTCTACTTTAGCAGTAAAATGCTCAGCATTTATTCACTAACTCCCACCTTCCATCATCTGAGGCTTCTCCTGGGAACGTTAACTTTCTAGCACTTCCTTACTGCCCATGTTCAGGCTGAGCATGTTCCTGTGGCCAGAGAAAGCCCTTCAGGATTTGAGTCTTGGTGCATGCAGCAGGAAGTCTTGGGGTGCACAGGAATGGTGAGTGCTGCAAGGGCATGAGAGAGGTGACACAGTGTGTGTCACACACAGCTTTCTCTGCAGAAGGTCCCAGCTCCATGGAGCTGCTCTTCCAGGCTTTTAGGTTCTTGTAACCTCAGCCTCTTGCCTTTGTTTTCCCAGTTCTATGGGTGGTAGCTGCTTTCTGCATCTTGGCCATGCCTGCATGTGGATGGCTCCTGTTGACACTGGTTTCTTTTCCCTTCCTTTTTTTTTTTTCTTTTTTTGAGACAGGGTCTTGCTGTGTCACCCAGGCTGGAGTGCAGTGGCGTAATCACAGCTCATTGCAGCCTCGACTTCCCAGGTTCAAGTGATCCTCCCACCTCAGCCTCCTGAGTAGCTGGGGCTGGGACTACAGGCATGTGCCACCATCCCAGCTAATTTTTTTCCCTTTCTTTCCCCTCTTCCTTCCTTCTTTCCTTCCTTCCTTCCTTCCTTCCTTCCTTCCTTCCTTCCTTCCTTCCTTCCTTCCTTTCTTTTCTTTCTTTCCAGATGGGGTCTCTTCCTTCCTTCCTTCCTTCCTTCTTTCTTTCTTTCTTTCTTTCTTTCTTTCTTTCTTTCTTTCTTTCTTTCTTTCTTTCTTTCTTTTCTTTCTTTCTTTCTTTCTTTCTTTCTTTCTTTCTTTCTTTCTTTCTTTCTTTCTTTCTTTCTTTCTTTTCTTTCTTTCCAGATGGGGTCTCTTCCTTCCTTCCTTCCTTCCCTCATTCCCTCCTTCCCTCCTTCCCTCCTTCCTTCCTTCCTTCCTTCCTTCCTTCCTTCTCTCTCTCTCTCTCTCTTTCCAGATGGGGTCTCACTATGTTATCCAGGCTGGTCTCAAACTCCTGGGCTCAAGTGATTCTCTCACCTCAGTCTCCCAAAATGCTAGGATTACAGGCATGAGCCATAGCACCCATCCTTTCCCTTCTGTCTCTGTTCCATCTTCAGCTTTATTCAGCAAACACTCTACTCTCCAGGGCAGTCCAGTGCCTGTGCTAGAGTGGGCCATGCTGGGATGTCTGTCCTTTGTTTTAAGAGAACTCTGATCTTGCAGTCTAAACTTTGGGACTGACTTGAACCTTCATGGGTATAGATTTTAGGAATCTTGGTGCACCCTCTCCTCCACTGATTGAACTTCCCCGTGGCTTCAGACATACCTTGCGGTTCCATACCTGGGGGTCTTCGCTTGTGATGTTCTTTTTGCCTGGAGCATTGTTCCTCCTGTTCCTTCTTCTTATCCTAACAAACTTCTGCCCCTCTCTTAAGACCTAACTGAGGCCGGGAGCAGTAGCTCATGCCTGTAATCCCAGCGCTTCAGGAGGCTAAGGTAGGTGGATCACCTGAGGTCAAGAGTTCGAGACCAACCTGGCCAGCATGATGAAACCCCATCTCTACTAAAAATACAAATATTAGCTGGGCATGGTGGCGCACACCTGTAATCCCAGCTACTCAGGAGGCTGAGGCATGAGAATCGCTTGAATCCAGGAGGCGGAGGTTGCAATGAGCTGAGATCCAAGATTGTGCCACTGCACTCCAGCCTGAAAGACAGATTGAGACTATGAGATTTTCTCTGAAAGAAAAAAAAAGGCCTAACTGAAATGTCCTCTCTCCTCTCCTTGACTTTCCTAAACAGGACAGTAGCTTCTTCCTTGCAATTTACATATGCATAGATGCATCTGTTATGGCCTGTATTACAACCTTTTTTGTTTGTTTGTTTTTGAGATGGAGTCTTGCTCTGTCACCCAGGCTGGAATGTAGTAGTATGATCTCAACTCACTGCAACCTCCACCTCCTGGGTTCAAGATATTCTCCTGCCTTAGCCTCCAGAGGGGTTGGGATTATAGGCTCCAGCCACCATGCCCGGCTTATTTTTGTATTTTTAGTAGAGATGGGGTTTCACCATGTTGGCCAGGTTGGCCTTCAACTCCTGACCTCAGGTGATTCTCTCGCCTCGGCCTCCCAAAGTTCTGGGATTACAGGCGTGAGCTATCATGCCCGGCCTTTTTTTTTTTTTTTTTT
>NW_012120154.1:186024-187292 GCF_000951035.1 Colobus angolensis palliatus | reverse complement strand
TTTTTGTATATTTAGTAGAGATGGGGTTTCACCATGTTGGCCAGGCTGGTCTCGAACTCCTGACCTCAGGTGATCCACCTGCCTCGACCTCCTAAAGTGCTGGGATTACAGGCGTGAGTCACCGCGCCTGACCTACAACTTTTTTTTTAGTCTATTTTTCTTTTTTTTTCTGAGACAGAGTCTCTGTTGCCCAAGCTAGAGTGCAATGGCATGATCTTGGTTCACTGTAGCCTCCACCTTCTGGGTTCAAGAGATTCTCCTACCTCAGCCTCCTGAGTAGCAGGCACACACCACTACGCCCAGCTATTTATTGCATTTTTAGTAGAGACAGTGTTTCACTATGTTGGCCAGGCTGGTCTCGAACTCCTGACCTCAGGTGATCTGCCCACCTTAGCCTCCCAAAGTGCTGGGATTACAGTCATGAGCCACTGCACCCAGCCTTTAGTCTGTTTTTCTCCTTCCCAGAGTATGACCTCCTTTGGGGCCTCATTCATCCCTGTGTCTTCATTCATTCATTCAACAAATCTTTTCTGAGTGCTTGCCTATCCCAGGCGTGGGAGCAGCTCACTCAATGTCTACTGAAGGGATGAATGAATTGGCGAGAGGTTGCTACCCCAATGGATGTTGTGTTGCTAGGTTACAGACTCTAGTGATGATTGGAGAGGAGGGGGCGTGAATGCTGTTGTGTGAAATGAGAGTGAGCGTCTACACATATTCCTGCAGGATCAGGCAAACTTTGTGGGTGGAAATTCCATACTTCAGTACTGACAGTGTGGCAGGAGTGAGATTTGGGTTTCTGACAGTGACTTTCACTGTGCGTGGGGAGAGGATGGGAAGAAGGACGGTAGGAAGGAGTTGTGTCAGAGTCTTTTCAGTATACAAAAGTAGTTTGAAAAATCTTTAAGAGAATATCCTTCCATCATCCCTCAAGTTGAGAATTAGTGAATTAAAAGCTTTCTAAGATGGGGTATGGTGGCTCATGCCCGTAATCCCAATCCTGAACCTTTGGGAGGCTTAGACGAGAGGATTACTTGAGCCCGGAAGTTCAAGACCAGCCTGGACAACATAATGAGACCTCCATCTATAAAAAATAAAACAAAATTAGCCGGGCGTGGTGGCACGTGTCTGTGGTTTCAGCTACATGGGAGGCTAAGGCAGGAGGATCACTTGAGCCTGGGAGGTTGAGGCTGCAGGTGAGCTATGATCTCACCACTGCACTCCAGGTGGGGCAACACAGCAAGACCAGCTTTCTATTTTTTTTTTTTTTT
>NW_012120154.1:183862-185835 GCF_000951035.1 Colobus angolensis palliatus | reverse complement strand
CCATGCCTGGCTAATTTTTTGTATTTTTAGTAGAGACGGAGTTTCACCATGTTAGCCAGAATGGTCTTGATCTTCTGACCTCGTGATCCGCCTGTCTCAGCCTCCCAAAG
This sequence comes from Colobus angolensis palliatus, assembly GCF_000951035.1. Taxonomy (NCBI): domain Eukaryota; kingdom Metazoa; phylum Chordata; class Mammalia; order Primates; family Cercopithecidae; genus Colobus; species Colobus angolensis. Next base: position 185,725 of record NW_012120154.1, on the reverse strand, counting down.
TGCTGGGATTACAGGCGTTAGCCAACAGGCCCAGCCTAAGACCAGCTTTTTTTTCTTTTCTTTCTTTTTTGAGACAGAGTCTTGCTCTGTTCCCCAAGCTAGAGTGCAGTGGCACCATTTTGGCTCACTGCAACCTCCGAGCCTCCTGGGGTCAAGCAATTCTCCTGCCTCAGCCTCCCGAGTAGCTGGGACTACAGGTGCCCCCCACCACACCTGACTAATTTTTGTATTTTTAGTAGAGACGGGGTTTCACTGTATTGGCCAGGCTGGTCTCGAACTCCTGACTTTGTGATCCACCCACCTCAGCCTCCCAAAGTGCTGGGATTATGGGCATGAGCCACCGCACCTGGCCAAGACCTCCTTCTAAATAAATAAATAAATAAATAAATAAATAAATAAATAAACAAACAGGCTAGGCTGGGTGCGATGTAATCCCAGCATTTTGAGAGGCCAAAGTGGGTGGATCACCTGAGGTCAGGAGTTTGAGACCTGCCTGGCCAACATGGGGAAACCCCGTCTCTACTAAAAATACAAAAATTAGCCTGGTGCAGCAGCACACGCCTGTAGTCCCAGCTACTTGGGAGGCTGAGGCAGGAGAATCGCTTGAACCCGGGAGGCAGAGGTTGCAGTGAGGTGAGATTGCACCTCTGCACTCCAGCCTGGGTGACAGAGGGAGACTCCATCTCAAAAATAAATAAATAACAAAGACTAAGAAAAAAAATGTCTACATAGATGCCTGCCAGGACCAGGCACAAAAACGTGAGTGAGAGGCACTGATTAGTGGAGAATGTGGCTCCTGTCTGGATGGAGTCATTGCTACTTAGCACAAAGAGGACGCCTCTGGAGGAACTGTGGGCCCAGTGTTTCAAGATCTCCCAATTTTTTGGTAGAGGCTACAATTCCAGGTTTTAATGTGAGATTATCCCCAGGCACTGCTCCCTGCCGACCCTCTCCCTGGACACAAGGTACTCTTCCTTCTTACTCTTTCTCTGATGGGCTCTCTGCACATGTCTGATTGGCAGGGAGGAAGAAGAGAGAGAGAGAATTGGAACTAGAAGGGGAAAGTGTGAATTCCACAGCCACTGAATGGCCATTTCTACATGCTTTTTGTGGGGAAGGGAATTTAATGGTACAGAATTTACAAAACACCAAATACAGCCCCAAATTCCTGCCACTGCCGCCAGCCTAGGTGGATGGGTGTCAAGAGATTAAACTGCTGCATGGTTGCCTTGGCAACCAAATTTGTCAGTGATAAAACAACAGAGAAAGCTGCAACCTACAACCTGGGTTTATGTAGTAAAACAAAATCCTGTGGCCACAGCCTGGGTGCTCTGGCTCACACCTGTAATCCCAGCATCTTGGGAGGCCAAAGCAGGAGAATGGCTTGAGCCCAGGAGTTTGAGACCAACCTGGGCAACATAGTAAGACCCCTGTCTCTCTTTAAAAAAAAAAAAAAAAAATCCTGTGGCCAGGAGCTGTGGCTCACCCTGTAATTCCAGGACTTTGGGAGGTCAAAGTGGGAGGATTGCATGAACCCAGGAGTTTCAGACCAGCCTGGGCAACATAAGGAGACTTCATCTCTTAAAAAAAAAGAATGAAAAATTTAGCCTGGTGTGGTGGGGCACACCTGTGGTCCCAGCTACTCAGGAGGCTGAGATGGGAGGACCACTTCAGTCCAGGTGGTTGAGGCTGCAGTGAGTCGTTATCATGCCACTACACTCTAGCCTGGGGACAAAGGGAGACTTTGAGAAAGAAAGAAAGAAAGAAAGAGGGAAAGAGAGAAAGAGAAAGAAAGAGAGAGAAGAAAGAAAGAAAGAAAGAAAGAAAGAAAGAAAGAAAGAAAGAAAGAAAGAAAGAAAGAAA
>NW_012120154.1:178976-183162 GCF_000951035.1 Colobus angolensis palliatus | reverse complement strand
AGAAAGAAAGAAAGAAAGAAAGAAAGAAAGAAAAGAAAAGAAAAGAAAAGAAAAGAAAAGAAAAGAAAAAAGGCCTGGGTGTTTGAGGTGAGGCTCTCTGGGAAGAAGTGAGGTGGTTTCTTTCTTTTTTTTTTCTTTTTTTCTTGAGACAGAATTTCACTCTTGTTGCCCAGGCTGGAGGGCAATGGTGCGATCTCGGCTCACCACAACCTCCACCTCCCAGGTTCAAGTGATCCTCCCACCTCAGCCTCCCAGTAGCTGAGACTAATTAGGAACACACCACCACGCTCAGCTAATTTTCGTAATTTTTGTAGAGAAGCGGTGTCACTATGCTGCCCAGGCTGGTCTCAAACTGCTAGACTCAAGAAATCCGCCTGCCTCGGCCTCTCAAAGTCCTGGGATTACAGGCATGAGGTACCACACCTGGCCCTTCTCTGTTTTATTAGAAGGTAAAAAGATACTCCCTTGGCTGAATTCTGACACTGACTGGACGTGGGTGAAGCCAATCAGTTAAGGCTCTGCTATTTCCGAAGGCAGGATGTAGTTTTGGGGAGCCCTAGAAACTCATAGTGGGCCCTAGAAATTATTTCCTAATGTCCCAGTCCCCAAATGAGAGTATTATGCAATAACTTTTATTATTTCTTTTCTTAAATGCTGTTATTTCTTCGTTTCTTTTTGCTTCGTAAAACTAGTATTACATTATGGAGAATTTGGTAATGTACAACTTGATTTTGTGTATTTCTTTTTCATCTTCTTATTCCTTTATTAGGTATATTTCAGTTTTTTAATATCATTGTAGTCATATTGTATGTGTGATTTTAGATTTCCCGTTTCTCACTTGATATTATAGAAAAATGTTTTTAACTTAGAAGAGTAAATAAAACAAGCTTTTACATGCATAAACATATGCAGTGAGCTGGGCACGGTGGCTCACGCCTGTAACCCCAACACTTCGAGAGGCCGAGGCGGGTGGATCACAAGGTCAGGAGTTCGAGACTAGCTTGGCCAACATGGTGAAACCCCTTCTCTACTAAAAATACAAAAACTAACTGGGCGTGGTGGCGGGCGCCTCTAATCCCAGCTACTCAGGAAGCTAAGGGAGGAGAATCGCTTGAACCCAGGAGGTGGAAGTTGCAGTGAGCTGAGATCACGCCACTGCAATCCAGCCTGGGTGACAGAGCAAGATTCCATCCCCCCAACATCCCTAAAAATATGCAATGGTGGTCCCTTCAATTTAATTACCACACATTTATTTATTTATTTTAAATTTTTTTCTTTAGAAATGGAGTCCCACTACGTTACCCAGGCTGGCGTGCAGTGGCTATTCACAGGTGCGATCGTAGAACCCTACAACCTCAGACTCCTGGGCTTGTGCAATCCACCTGCCTCAACTTCCCAATTCATTGGAACCACAGGTGCATGCCACTATGCTTGGCTTTACTATACTTTTAAAGGTAGTATGGGCCAAAAATAATTCTTTCATTACTGTTTTATACTATGTGAAAGGAAATTGCACTTGCTTTTTATATTGATGTTGAAGACAACGTTACACCAAGAAGTGTATCTTGATGCCCAGGTCGCCCAGGCTGGAGTGCAGTGGCGCAATCTCGGCTCACTACAACATCCGCCCCTCAGGTTCAAGTGATTCTCCTGCCTCAACCTCCCAAGTAGCTGGGATTACAGGTGCCTGCCACCACACCCGGCTAATTTTTGTATTTTTAGTAGAGTCGGGGTTTCAGCATGTTGGCCAGTATGATTTCCATCACTTGATTTCATGATCCGCGCGCCTCAGCCTCCCAAAATGCTGGGATTACAGGCATAAGCCACCACTCTCAGCTTTGATTTGGTTTTTTAAAGAGTTGACAAATAGTGTGTGTTAAATAAAACCCTTTTTCAGCAAATAGGTTGATATAACTTTCTTTTTTTAATTTTTATTTTAGGTTTGAGGGTACATATGAAGATTTGTTACATAGGTAAACACATGTCGTGGGGTTTTGTTGTACAAATTTCATCACCCAGGTTACGCCAGTACCCAATCGTTATCTTTCCTGCTCCTCTCCCCACTCCCAACCTCCCCCATCGAGTAGACCCCAGTGTCTGTTGTTTCCTTCTTTGTGTTCATAGGTTCTTATCATTTAGCTCCCAGATATAATTTTCTGTCCACAATTTTAAATCATGTGGGAAAGATTTAAAGAGAGAGAATGGACCTAGAAGGAAGAAGTGTGACTCTACAGCCACCGAATAACCATTTCTATGTACTTTTTGTGGGGGAAGGGAATTCAACGGTACACAATTTATAAAGCACCGAATGGAAAGGAAGAGTTGGTAGATAATGCATATTTAATAGGTGTGTGTATGTATATGTATGTGTGTGCATGTGTGTGTATATATGTATGTGTGCATGTGTGTATATGCATGTTTATATGTGTGTATATGTGTGTATATATGTGTGTGTATATGTGTGTATATATGTGTAGGTGTATATATACCCATTATAACCACTATTTACTTTGCCTTTTTTTTTTTTTTTGAGATAGAGTCTTGCTCTGTCTCCAAGGCTGGAGTGCAATGGCGAAATCTCAGCTCACTGCAACCTCTGCCTCCCAGGTTCAAGCAATTCTCCTGCCTCAGCCTCCCAAATAGCTGGGATTACAGGTACCTGCCACCATGCCCAACTAATTTTTTGTATTTTTAGTAGGGATGAGGTTTTGCCATGTTGGCCAGGGTGGTCTGGAACTCCTGACCTCAGGTGATCCTCCCGCCTCAGCCTCCCTAAGTGCTGGATTACAGACGTGACCCACCACACCCAGCTTACTTTGCCATTTTATTCTCCCCTGTTTTGTAAGACAAACATTTTAATTACAATGATTGAATATTTATAAATATTTAAAGTATTTAAAAGATATTTATTTGACCTTAAAGTAAGATGCAGGCGGGGCACAGTGGTTCATGCCTGTAATCCCAGCACATTGAGAGGCTGAGGTGGTCAGGTCATTTGAGGTCGGGAGTTTGAGACCAGACAGGCCAACATGACGAATCTCCATCTGTACTAAAAATACAAAAATTAGCCGGGCATGGTGGCAGGTGCCTGTAGTCCCAGCTACTTGGGAGGCTGAGGCAGGAGAATCGCTTGAACCCAGGAGGCAGAGGTTGCAGTGAGCCAAGATGGTGCCATTGCACTCCAGCCTGGGCGACAGAGTGAGACTCTATCTCAAAAAAAACACAAAAAACAAATAAACAAAAAACTTACAATGCCATGTAAGAATTTAATTTTTAAAAAATGATTTGAAGAGGTTACTAATCAGAAATTATAAGGCAATAGGAGCAACTGAAAGCTAACAGTTAGCAAACAGCTAATTACATGATACTATATGCAGTATCTCAACAGACTGCTGAGCAACCATTGCAAATGAGAATCATAAACAAACTGTCGCAACATGAAAAACCACTCCTGCTACGTGCAAAAGCAGAACTAGAAATTTCGTATGCCCTAAGATTATTTAGCCCGAAGCCTAGGACCCAGGAAGTATTCAACAAATAATAGATACTATTATACTATTATTAATTAGTTGTGCAAATACTTTATAAATTAATTATATATACATATATAACTCCTGAGCTCAGGCAATCCGCCTGCCTTGGCCTCCCAAAGTGCTAGGATTACAGGCATGAGCCACCACACCTGGCCTATTTTTAATAAATGTTTAAAATTATATTTTGAACTGGGCACGGTGCCTCACTCCTGTAATCCCAGCACTTCGGGAGACTGAGGTAGGCAGACTACCTGAGCCCAGGACTTTGAGACCGTCCTAGGCAACACACCAAAACCCTAAAAAAAATACAAAAAAAAAAAAAAATTAGCTGGGCATGGTGGTGCATGCCTGTAGTCCCAGCTACTCAGGCGACTAAGGTGGGAGGATCACTTGAGCCCAGGAAGTCAAGGCTGCAGTGAGCTTTGATCATGCCACTGCACCCCCAGCCTGAGTGACAGAGCAAGACCCTATCTCAAATAATAATAGTATTTGGGATTTTATTTTAAAATTTAATAGTGATGCAAAATCAACAACCCAATACAAAAATGGAATTAAGAAATGAACAATCCCAGCACTTTGGGAGGCCGAGACGGGCGGATCACGAGGTCAGGAGATCGAGACCATCCTGGCTAACACGGTGAAACCCCGTCTCT
>NW_012120154.1:170536-178101 GCF_000951035.1 Colobus angolensis palliatus | reverse complement strand
TCCATGTTGGCCAGGCTGGTCTCGAACTCCTGACCTCAGGTGGTCCACCTTCCTCAGCCTCCCAAAGTGCTGGGATTACAGAAATCAGCCACCGCGCCTGACATGTCATTTTAAATCTATCAGATTGGCAGGGTCCAAAGCATTTGATAACACTGTGTTACAATAGTGTAGGTAAACATGTGCTCTCATACCTTGCTTATGAGTCTGTAAAATGGTACTATTTGTGGCTAGCAATGTGTCAATATTTACTAAATTTAAAATAGATCTGTCTCTGTCCCTCTAATTCCACTTCTGAGAAGTTACTGTACAATCTATTAAATGTATACAAAATAACATTAAAAAGGTTTATCTATGGCAGCATTGATGTAATACCAAATGATTGGAAATGATCTATTATAAATGTCCCCTAATACGGGTTTGTTTCAATAGTTCACACAAAGGAGCATTCCATAGCCTTTAAAAAGGATGGGGACAGGAGCTAAGTGCATTGAAATGAAGAGTCTTCAGTGTGGTAGTCTTAAGTGATTAGGAGCAAGGTGTGTCAAGTGTGTTTCCCTTTGGGTGAATAAGAAACAAACAAACAAAAAAGGCTGGTCTAAGGATAGTGGATTATCAGAATTTACTAACATCAGTGTCACTAAAGTTGGTATACAACTTCCCACTGCTAAATTTGACTGGCAAAAAAAAAAAAAAAAAGCATGTTTACTGAGACAGGCAGATCACATGAGGTTGGGAGTTCGAGACCAGCCTGACCAACATGGATAAACCCCACCTCTACTAAAAACACAAAATTAGTTGGGCATGGTGGCGCATGCCTGTAATCCCATCTACTCGGGAGGCTGAGGTGAGAGAATCACTTGAACCTGGGAAGCGGAGGTTGCAGTGAGCTGAGATTGCGCCATTGCGCTCCAGCCTGAGCAACAAGAGCAAAACTCCCCCTAAAAAAAAAAAAAAGCACATTTACTATCCCTGGCAGGTTGCACAGAAGTCTCTGTGGTGGTTCTTGGGGCAGAGTCACAAAAGAAAAATGGTAAGGCGGCTTTTTTTTTCTTTTTTTGAGACAGGATCTTGCTCTGTCACTAGTACTGGAGTGCAGTGGCACAATTATAACTCACTGTAACCTCAAATTCCTGGGTTCAAGCGATCCTCCTGCGTCAGCCTCCTGGGACTACAGGTATATGCCAGGAAGCCCGCCTCAGGGCTTCTTTTTATATACCTTTTTTTTTTGAGAGAGAGAGTCTTGCTCTGTCACCCAGGCTGGAGTGCAGTGGTGGGATCTCGGCTCACTGCAACCTCTGCCTCCCAGGTTCAAGCCACCACGCCTGACATGTCATTTTAAATCTATCAGATTGGCAGGGTCCAAAGCATTTGATAACACTATGTTACAATAGTGTAGGTAAACATGTGCTCTCATACCTTGCTTATGAGTCTGTAAAATGGTACTATTTGTGGCTAGCAATGTGTCAATATTGCTTCAGCCTCCCAAGTAGCAGGGACTACAGGCGCATGCCACTACGCCCAGCTAATTTTTTGTGTATTTAGTAGAGACAGGTTTCTCCATGTTGTAGAAACAGGTTTAGTAGAGACAGGTTTCTCCACATTGGCTAGAAACTCCTGGCCTCAAGTGATCCGCCTGCCTTGGCCTCCCAAAGTGCTGGGATTACAGGCGTGAGCCACTTCACCCAGCCTTATATACCTTCTTTGTAACTTTCGATTTTGTAGCTTTTGCATGTTACTAATTCAAAAACCAACTGAATAAAATAATATATTTTTTTAATTTAAAAAGATGCAAAAAGATAATCACTATTATTTTGTTTTATTTATTTATTTATTTTTGAGATGGAGTTTCACTCTTGTTGCCCAGGCTGGAGTGCAATGGCACAATCTCGGCTCACCGTAGCCTTAGCCTCCTAGTTTCAAGCGGTTCTCCTGCCTCAGCCTCCCGAGTAGATGGGACTACAGGCATGCGCCACCACACTTGGCTAATTTTGTATTTTTAGTAGAGACGGGGTTTCTCCATCTCGGTCAGACTGGTCTCGAACTCCTGACCTCAGGTGATCCGCCTGCCTGGGCCTCCCAAAGTGTTGGGATTACAGGGATGAGCCATCACACCCGGTCACTATTATTTTAAAAATTAATAAAAGCATGGTCCTTTAAAAGGTTTCTTAATTTCTTGCAGAAATCACCTGGTTCAATGGGATGGCAGCAGGGAGAGTTCGAAATCTCAGTCCTGGTTCTGCCTCTGAATCAGTGGGCAATAGTGACTGCCTTCTGCCTTTTCTTCTTCCTTTCCTCACTTCCTGCCCTTCTTTTTCTTTCTTCCCTACTTCCTTCCTTTCTTTCATAAATTGACAAGTTACATTTTATATATTTATGCAGTACTATATGATGTTATATGTATGCAATGTCAAATGACTGAATCAAGCTGATTAACATATCGATCACCTCAAATACTTATTTTTTTGTGGTAAGAACATTTGAAATGTACTCTTGGCAATTTTTTGAATTTTTATTTTTATTATTTTTTTTGAGATGGAGTCTCACTCTTGTCACCTAGGCTGGAGTGCAGTGGTGCGATCTCGGCTCACTGCAACCTCTGCCTCCCAGGTTCATGCCATTCTCCTGCCTCAGCCTCCTGAGTAGCTGGGATTACAGGTGCCTGCCACCATGCATGGCCAATTTTTGTATTTTTAGTAGAGACGGGATTTCACCATGTTGGCCAGGCTGGTCTCGAACTCCTGACTCAGGTGATCCGCCTGCCTCAGCCTCCCAAAGTGCTGGGATTGCAGGCGTGAGCCACCACGCCTGTCCTCTTTTAGCAATTTTGAAATACACAATGTAGTAACTGGTTTCTCTTTGACCCTTCGTTTCTTTTTCAGTACAGCAATGGAATTGGATTAGGTAATCCTAAAGTTCCTTTCACTTTTTGAGTTTCTTTGGAAATATTTTAAGTTGTTTACAAAAAAGATACAACTCACAAACATCTGTTAAAGTAAACGTTTTATCACAGCATAACACAGAAAAGCACAGAATTCACAAGTGTTCAACTTGGCGAATCAAGTGAACAGACTCCCGTAACTCACTGTGGATCCATCTGACTCTCCAAAAACCCTTCCAGTCACTACCACCCCCAGGGCCACCATTATCCTGACCCCATAGATTAGATTTGCCAAGGACAATTAAAAACAAATTGTTCCAGCATCCTAAAACAACTACATTCACATTGGCACTTTTCTTTCCAGTCTTTTCAAGATGTAAACATAGGCGTGCGCAGTGGCTCACGCCTGTAAGTCTAGCACTTAGGGAGGCTGAGGAAGGCGGATCGCTTGAGCTCAGGAGTTCGAGATCATCCTGGCCAACATGGTGAAACCCCGTCTCTACTAGAAGTAAAAAATGAGCCGGGTGTGGTGGCGCACTCCTATAACCCCAGCTACTTGGGAGGCTGACGCAAGACAATTGCTTGAACCTGGGAGGCGGAGGCTGCATCAAGCCGAGATTGCGCCACTGCACTCCAGCCTGGGCAATAGAGTGAGACTCCATTTCAAAAAAAAAAAAAAGATGTAAAGAGGTGCTGACAGTTGGAACTGGTTGACATGCACTTTTGTTTTCACACACACGCACACATACACACCCATCAATTTTTTTACCTTTGTGTACCTAATGACAACATAATCATTAATGCTATTCTCCTTTCTGGTGCCTATTATGATATTAAAGGGAAAATGCCATTACAGACATTTCTAGGCAAATCGCACTGGAGCAGTAAACATGTGGCTGAACTGCCTGGAATCCACTTTCATCAGATAAGAGAAGAATCTAGCTGCCTCTTGCTGCACCGCAGCTCCCTTTCCCTGCGGCTGTGTTTCCGATTCCCCTTGGCGCTGCTTTCCTGGGCTCTGCCTGGTGGCCAGAGGGCTGCGGGCTGTGGCTGGCCAGGGGGCGGGCCCGGGCACAGAGCATGTGTTTTGAGCATTAGTGGAATCTGTCGGATTAGTGCTTCCTGCTCACGCCGGTTTCATAGTGAGGGCAGAGGCAAGATGGATGCGAGAGGCACGGGCTTGTCCCCGTGGTCCTGTAGTGTGGGCACAGTGGCTTTATTTCAGACTTTCTCTGCCGGTTTCCAACTTGGCTTATCCAAGTGTCCATTCCCTGCAAGTCCACACTGTTTCCGCTGTGGAGTCTACAGACCTCTGGTTATTGAGGGAAGCGTTTGTCCAGCGAGGATTCAAAGCCAGACACAAAGCCACCACTGGCTTGAGTGCCGTGGGTGGAGTTTATAGGGGAGTGAGTTCTGAGCCCCTGCCTGCTCCCCCAGCCCACCTCCCATGGCAAGGAGCAGCCGCTGACCATGATGACCTGTTTAGTGTCGCCAGTGATTTATGGCCCAGTGGGGCCCAGCTGTTGGCCGCCGACACAGCAGCTGCTCAAGGTTAAGCAGGCCCTGTGTGAGGGATGCAAGTCACAGGATGGCCCCAGTGCAGTTGTTCCCTCCCAGGGTCAAGGGGGCGATCATGTTGCCAGTCTGGGAGCCAACGCAAGCTAAGGAGGGGCTGTCAGTCCCCCTGCAACACACATGCACTTGCCCCCTCCAGCTAAGGCCCAAAGCTCTGCTCTGAGTCTGAATCCGCTGCATGGCCGTTGATGCCAGGCTGAGCTGAGAGGTTGTTCAGGAGGCCTTGTGCAGCCCTGCTGGAACATGTGGGTGGTCAGAGCTGCTGCCCTGTTGTCCCATGGCATCACCTGATTGTCACCTAAGAAGGAACGTGCCTTGGAGTAAGGGCTGAGAAAGGAAGAGAACAGTCAGCTCTTTATGGAACCCTCACCGTGGACCGGGCCCTGTCCAAATGCTTTCCTTGGGTTTGCACATCTAACCCTTGCAACAATTCAGTGGGGTAGACGTTACTAATATTTCCCTAAACCTCCTGAAAATGGGAGTTCAGAGAGGGTGAGGAAACTGACCAAGGTCACACAGCTAGGCTAGTGCCTGTCTCTGGGGCCAGAAGTTTGTTTTTTTTTTTCTTGAGACGGAGTCTCGCTCTGTTGCCCAGGCTGGAGTGCAGTGGTGCAGTCTCGGCTCACTGCAACCTACACCTCGCATGCTCAAGCAATTCCCTGCCTCAGCCTCCCGAGTAGCTGGGATTACAGGCACCTGCCACCAAGCCCGGCTAATTTTTGTATTTTTTTTAGTAGACACAGGGTTTCACCATCTTAGCCAGGCTGGTCTTGAACTCCTGACCTCATGATCCACCTGCCTGAGCCTCCCCAAGTGCTCGGATTACAGGCATGAGCCACCACACCCAGTCTTTTTTTTTTTTCTTTCTTTCTTTTGAGACAGAGTCTTGCTTTGTTGCCCAGGCTGGAGTGCAGTGGCATGATCTCGGCTCACTGCAAGCTCCGCCTCCCAGGTTCACAGCATTCTCCTGCCTCAGGCTCCCAAGTAGCTGGGATTACAGGAGCCCACCACCACGCCCGGCTAATTTTTTTGTATTTTTAGTAGAGACGGGGTTTCACCGTGTTAGCCAGGATGGTCTTGATCTCCTGACCTCATGATCTGCCCGCCTCGGCCTCCCAAAGTGCTGGGATTATAGGCGTGAGCCACCATCCCCGGCCGGCCATTCACTTTTTGCCAGTGGGCCAGGACAGCTTGGGGTGGGCACTGCTTTCTACCTGTACCCTCCTGTCCACTCACTTGCTTTTGACACACTTGAGTCCTCAGCCTTCCTCAAACACGCTCCTCTCTTGGCCTTGGCTAGTCCACATTTTCGTGGGTTTCTCTTATCCCATTGGCTGCTTCTACTCAGTCTTCTTTCCTGAATTCCCCCTCCTTTCTCGCCCTCCAATGTGGAAAGGCCTCAAGACTTGATCCTGCCTGCACCCGCCTACCTCCCTATGCCTCTCCAGTGAGACCTCACTCAGCCCTACCTGTGGCCAAGTCATTCCCAACTTATTTCTCCTCCATCCTCAGTTGTGAGGGTGACACACCCAACTGTCTGCTCCACTGGACATTTTTTTAGACAACTTTATTGAGATGTAATTCACATACAATTTATCCCCTTAGAGTGCACCATTCAGTGGTTTTTAGTCTATACACAAAGCTGTGAAACCAATTACCACAGTCAGTTTTACAGCATTTTCCTTCTTTCTTTCTTTCTTTTTTCTGAGATGGAGTCTCGACTTGCTCTGTCACTCATGCTGGAGTGCAATGGCACGATTTCAGCTCACTGCAACCTCTGCCTCCCAGGTTCAAGTGATTCTCCCGTCCCTGCCTCCCAAGTAGCTGGGGTTACTGGCACCTGCCATCGTGCCCGGATAATTTTTGTAGAGATGGAGTTTCACCATGTTGGCCAGGCTGGTCTCGCACTCTGGACCTCAGGTGATCTGCCTGCCTTAGCCTCCCAAAGTGTTGGGATTACAGGTGTGAGCCACCGCGCCCAGCTGGGGTTTTTTTGTTTGGTTGGTTGGTTTGTTTGTTTTGGATGGAATCTCCTGCCTCAGCCCCCTGAGTAGCTGGTACCACAGGCACTACAACCCGACTAATTTTTGTATTTTTAGTAGAGATGGGGTTTCACCATGTTGGCCAGGCTAGTCTCAAACTCCTGACCTGCCCACCTTGGCTTCCCAAAGTGCTGAGATTACAGGCATGTGCCACTGTGACCGACCTAGCACATTTTCTTTCTTTCTTTCTTTGAGATGGAGTCTTGCTCTGTCACCCAGGCTGGAGTGCAGTGTTATCATCACGGCTCGCTGCAGCCTCGACCTCCTAGACTCAAGCAATCCTCCCACCTCAGCCTCCTAAGTAGCTGGGACCACAGGCACATGCCACCACACCTAGCTAATTTTTAAAATTTTTTTGTAAAGACGAGGTCTCACTAAGTTACCCAGGGTGGTCTCAAATTCCCGGCCTCAAGTTATTCTTCCACCTCAGCCTCTCCAAGTGTTGTGATTAGAGGCATGAGCCACCATGCCTGGCTAGAACATCGTCATTACCTCAGAAACAAACCCCAAATCCATTAACAGTCACTGTCTATTTCCCTCTGACTTCCACAGACCTTAGCATGTACTCATCTGCTTTCTGTCTATATGGATTTGCCTATTCTGGACATTTCGTAGAAATGGGATCATACAACATGGACCTTTTACGGCTAGCTTCTTTCACTTAGCATGGTATTTTCAAGGTTCATCCACATTGTAGCATGTATCAGAACTTCACTCCTTTTATTTATTTATTTTTCTTTTTTCTTTTCTTTTTTTTTTTTTTTTGAGATGGAGTTTTGCTCTTGTTGCCCAGGCTGGAGTGCAATGGTGCAATCACTCTCACCACAACCTCTGCCTCCCAGGTTCAAGCAATTCTCCTGCCTCAGCCTCCCAAGTAGCTGGGACTACACATGGGCACCGCCATGCTGGCTAATTTTTGTATTTTTAGTAGAGGCGGGGTTTCACCATGTTGTCCAGGCTGGTCTCAAACTCCTGGACTCTTGCCATCCTCCCACTTCAGCCTCCCAAGTAGCTGGAACTACAGGTGTGCACCACCATGTCCAGCTAAATTTTGTATTTTTTGTACAGAC
>NW_012120154.1:164746-170486 GCF_000951035.1 Colobus angolensis palliatus | reverse complement strand
CAGTTAATTTTTTGTATTTTTAGTAGAGACGGGGTTTCACCGTGTTAGCCAGGATGGTCTCTATCTCCTGACCTCGTGATCCGCCCATCTCAGCCTCCCAAAGTGCTGGGATTACAGGCTTGAGCCACCGCGCCCGGCCTTGTCTTTTTTGTTTGTTTGTTTTTTAGACAGAGTCTCACTCTGTCAGGCAGGCTGGAGTGCAGTGGCTCGATCTTGGCTCACTGCAAACCTCTACCTCCTGGGTTCAAGCAATTCTTGTGCCTCAGCCTCCAGAGTAGCTGGATTACAGGTGTGCACTGCCATGCCTAGCTAATCTTTGTATTTTAGTAGAAATGGAGTTTCTCCATGTTGGCCAGGCTGGTCTTGAACTCCTGACCTCAGATGATCCATCTGCCTCTGCCTCCCAAAGTGCTGGATTACAGGCGTGACCAACCATGCCCGGCCTTTTTTTTTTTAAAGAAGCGGTGTCACCGTGTTGCCCAGGCTGGTCTGGATCTCCTGTGCTCAAGTGATCCTCCCACCTCGGTCTCCCAAAGTGCTAGGATTACAGATGTGAACCACTGCGCCCGGCCTGAACTTTGTCACATTTGAGCAGAGCTTGAAATGCAATTGTGTAGCTTGGCTGGGGTACTTTTGGTTAGTCCTCCTCTGTGAAAGCAACGTGCCACAGATAGTGGCTGTTGTTCAGCATGGGTTCCAGAATAAGAAGATGTGTGCTGATAGGGCACAGTGTCTCACCCTGTAATGAGACACCTTCACTTAATGGCAGGCACCTTCATCTACACCACTCTGTCCGCCTGAGGCTCTCTCCTTTACTTGTCTGTCACTACTTGTCCTTCAAGATTTACCCAGGCCAGCAGGCACAGTGGTTCACGCCTATAATCTCAGCACTTTGGGAGGCTGAGGCAGGCCTCAGGATCACCTAAGGTCAGGAGTTCGAGACCAGCCTGGTCAACATGGTGAAACCCTGTCTCTACTAAAAAAAATACAATTAGCAGGGCATGGTGGCACATGCCTGTAATCCCACCTACTCAGGAGGTTGAGGCAGAAGAATCACTTGAACCCGGGAGGCGGAGATTGCTGTGAGCCGGATTGCGCCACTGCACTCCAGCCTGCATGACGGAGAGAGACTCGGTCTCAAAAATAAATAAATAAATAAAAACTAGACAGGCATGGTGGTGCATGCCTGTAATCCCAACTACTTGGAAAGCTGAGGCAGGAGAGTCGCTTGAACCTGGGAGGTGGAGGTTGCAGTGAGCAGAAATTGTGCCACTGCACTCTAGCCTGGGCTACAGAGCCAGACTCCATCTCAAAAAACAATTTTTTTTTTAATAAGATTTACCTCCAGCCACATCTTGTATTAAGGAACCTTCTCCCCAAGTTGGATTAGATCTCCTCTCCCTGCCCTATGCTCCCACAGCTCCTGGTCCCCTGCTACCCTTCTCTTAGCATAAAGATCATTAATGTCACCATTCCTGACCCTGAAGTTCCATCAGGACACAGACAGGGTTGGGTTTGTCTCTGTGTTCCCTGGACTTGTTGGTGTCTCATTGCAGCCTTGCCTCCTGGGCTCAAGAGATCCTCCCACCTCAGTCTCTCAAGTAGCTGGGACCACAGGTGCACACCAGCATGACCAGCTAATTTTTGTATTTTTGGTATAGATGGGGTTTCGTGGTGTTGCCCAGGCTGGTCTCAAACACCTGAGCTCAAGCAGTCCACCCACCTTGGCTTCCCAAAGTGCTGGCATTACAGGGACGAGCCACCATGCCCGGCCTCAATGAAGTTTCTTAACCTTCACCTTTTAATCTATAAATTCTCATTATGGCAGTACCTACTTCCCTGGTTGCTGAGAAGACTGAGTGACGGAATCACACCAAGTGCTGGACAGGTGCTGCCCACACAGGAAATTCTTTTTTTTTTTTTCCTTTTTTTCTTTTGAGACAGAGTCTCTCTCTATTACCTAGGATGGAGTGCCGTGGTGTGATCTCGGTTCACTGCAACCTCCGTCTCCCAGGTTCAAGTGATTCTTGAACCTCAGCCTCCCGAGTAGCTGGGATTACAGGTGCCCGACACTATGCCCGGCTAATTTTTTTGGTATTTTTAGTATTGATGGGGTTTCACCATGTTAGACAGGCTGATCTTGAACTCCTGACCTCAAGAGATCTACCTGCTTTAGCCTCCTTAATCCAGCCTCCTGTCTTCTCTTGTCCGATGACTACAGAAGCTTCCTAACCCATCTTCTTTTCTTTTCTTCTTCTTTTTTTTTTTTTGAGACAGAGTCTCGCTCTGTCGCCCAGGCTAGAGTGCAATGGTGCCATCTCGGCTCACTGCCAGCTCTGCCTCCTGGGATTCACACCATTCTCCTGCCTCAGCCTCCCGAGTAGCTGGGGTTACAGGTGCCCGCCACCACACCTGGCTAACTTTTTGTATTTTTAGTAGAGACAGGGTTTCACTATGTTGGCGAGGCTGGTCTTGAACTCCTGACCTCATGATCCGCCCGCCTCAGCCTCCCAAAGTGCTGGGATTACAGGCATGAGCCACAGCGCCTGGCCCATTTTATCCATTCTAATATAACTTTTAGATGGGCACACAGTTACCAAGAATAGGAATAATATTTCCCACCCTCTCTTGCTCTAGATGTAGCCATATGTCTAAGCTCTAGCTGGGGGGTGCTTTATTGAAGCTTCAAGGAATAGAAAATAAAAGACTGCTGGTGTTCCCTTTGCCTGCAGCTTCTTCATCTCTTTCCCCAAACTTCTGCCTGGACTGCAGATACTGCCTCAGACCTTGAGGACAAAGGCTACCCATTAGCAATGGAGGGTGGATCAGGGATTTGGAAGGAGCCTGAGCAGAGAATTGAGTAAAGCATAGCTTTACTGGCCTACATAGATCTGATAGTTCCTATTCTATTCTACCCCATTCCAAAAAATGTTGGTTATGACTCACTTGTCTTCACAACACACTGCAGCAGTCCCTACCCCTTATACAACATGGATATGTTATTATTATGATTATTATTTTATTTATTTATTTATTTTTTGAGATGGAGTCTCGCACTGTCGCCCAGGCTGGAGTGCAGTGGCACAATCTCAGCTCACTGCAACCTCTGCCTCCCGGGTTCAAGCGATTCTCCTGCCTCAGCTTTCTGAGTAGCATGGATTACAGGCACCCGCTACCACGCCTGGCTAATTTTTTGTATTTTTAGTAGAGATGGGGTTTCACCACCAACGTGGATATACTCTAAGAGGCCCAATGGATGCCTGAATCCTCAGATAGTACTGAACCCTATATATACTATGTTTTTTCATATACATACATACCTATGATAAAGTTTAATTTATAAATGTATAAATTAGGCACAGCAAGAGATTAACAAAAATAACAATAAAATAGAACAATTATAACAATATACCACTCTTGTGCTTTGGGACCATTATTAAACCAAATAAGGATAACTGTAACACAGGCACTGCAATCCCAAGACAGTCTGATCACCGAGAAAGCTACTAAGTGACGGCCCGTAGCATCTAGAGTCTGGACACGCTGGACAAAGGGATCATTCTCATCCTGGGCAGGATGGAGTGAGATGGTATGAGATTTCATCATATTACTCAGAACTGCTCGAAATTTAAAACATAAATTTCTTATTTCTGGAATTTTCCATTTAATATTTTCAGAGGGCGATTAATGGCAGGTAACCAGAGAAATCAAAACTGCTGATAAGTGGAGGGGATCTAGTGTAGTATAACACTCTGGCTGGGATTAATAGCAATTTAAGTCCAATTAATAAACTACAACTTCTCTGGCTGTTTTCCTCCTCCCTTGTGCTGTTACTGTCACAAATTACATTTTTTTCTTAGATAACATGTCCTTGAAACAAATTACATTTTTATACACTGTGTGCTCATCAACAGATTTGTAATTCTTGCTTTATGCAGTTGTTTTTTAAATCACACAGGAGAAAAAAGAGAAACAAAACGTATTTATACTTGTCTTTTGTATCTACCTATATAAAAGTAATGTACTCTGCTGGTAATCCCCAATTACAATTGCCCAAGAGTTCTATAATGCAGTGATTTTCAGGGCTGAAAAAAAAAAGCCATCTGCTTGGGTATTTCAGTTCTAAGTACTTATAAGGAGTGGCTTGGGAGCAGTATCCTTAGCAAGAGATAAGACTTAACTTCCCCCAGGGGCTATGAGCTGAAAGGCAAAACTGGGAGTAACGATGTTGGCTTCCCAACCCTGTTTCAGAAGGATTGAAGGTGGCTACCACCTTCAGGCTCAGCACAGAGGCTCCTTTGTAGAAGACCAAAGAACAGTATTGAGGCTTAAAAGGTGTGTTTAGGCCGGGTGTGGTGGCTCACGCCTGTAATCCCAGCACTTTGGGAGGCTGAGGCAGGTGGCTCACCTGAGGTCAGGAGTTTAAGACCAGCCTGGCCAACATGGTGAAACCATGTCTCTACTAAAAATACAAAAATTAGCCGCTGTGGTGTCAGGTGCCTGTAATCTGAGCTACTTGGGAGGCTGAGGCATGAGAATTGCTTGAACCTGAGAGGCAAAGGTTGCAGTGAGCCGAGATCGCGCCACTGCACTCCAGCCTGGGGGATAGAAGCAAGACTCTGTCTCCAAAAAAAAAAAAAAACCCAAAAACAAGAAAAGGTGTGTCTAGATGAGATCTTTGGCTGTAGTCATTAGCACAATTAAGCCAATAGTCAGAAACCTGCTAAATGTTTGAAGGAATTATATTACCAAAGAAACCACTAGCTGGCCCACAAAAATCGTAGCTACTCAACCCCTGAAGCTATTCCCAGGCTCCAAAACCTGCACTAGCAGGATGCAGGCTCTGAAAACTGGGCAGCTTACAACAGGCCATATCTCTCCATTGCCTACCTCTCCCGAGTCCACGGGGGATAATGCCAAAGGAAGAACCTCTCAGAAGGCAGAGCTAGGGGCTATCAGACAGTTGCACCCAAGAACGAATTCTACTGCTATACAAGAGAATCTAACCTGTTCCTGCCCAGATACCCTTACGACTGCAAGGGACCAGCATCTGCAGCTTGTTTCATATCCACTCACTTTCAGAGTGCTCTTTTTTTTTTTTTTTTTTTCCTGAGACGGGGTCTAGCTCTTGTTGCCTCGGCAAGAGTGCAGTAGTGCAATCAGGGCTCACTGCAGTCTCAACCTCCTGAGCTCAAGGGATCCTCCCACCTCCACCTCCAAGGAGCTGGGATTACGGGTATTCATGTGCCACCATGCCAGGCTAATTTTTTAATTTTAATTCTTTTTTTTTTTTTGAGATGGGGTCTTGCTATGTTGCCCAGGCTGGTCTCAAACTCGTGGGCTCTAAACAATTCTCCTGCCCCAGCCTCACAAAGTGCAGGGGTTACAGGCACAATCCACCACACCCAGCTCAGTGGTCATTTTTATTGTGATTATTTTTTTCCTATTCCATAATTGTATATTGAAAGATAGTTTGTCTTTCAGTTTATAGGTGGTAGCTATATCCAGACCTAATGAATAGTTATGGACTGTGAGCTGAACACACTGGGAGTAAAGATGTTGCCTTTCCAACCCTGTTTTCTCTATTCAGGAGCAGGTGAGTGCTTTACATGTGAAAAGATATATATCTTTCCACATATATATAAAAATATATAGGCCGGGCGCGGTGGCTCAAGCCTGTAATCCCAGCACTTTGGGAGGCCGAGACGGGCGGATCACGAGGTCAGGAGATCGAGACCAT
>NW_012120154.1:152721-164291 GCF_000951035.1 Colobus angolensis palliatus | reverse complement strand
CCCGGCTAGTTTTTTGTATTTTTAGTAGAGACGGGGGTTTCACCGTGTTAGCCAGGATGGTCTCGATCTCCTGACCTTGTGATCCGCCCGTCTCAGCCTCCCAAAGTGCTGGGATTACAGGCTTGAGCCACCGCGCCCGGCTACTCTTACCCCTTTCAATCCTTTCTCCACATTTCTAGCATGGCTTTTTCTGAAAACCAATTTGACTCATGTCAGCTTCCGGTTGAGCTGAACTTCTTTCAGTTCCTCAAACTGACAGAGCTTTGCCCTCCTCCACAAATGTTGTTTTCTCTGCTGGAGCCTCCTGTCCCTTAAGCCACCTCTATGGACTGGCTGCCTCTTCTTTCTGCCCCCCATGTACATTTCAGGCTGCCTGCCCACCTCCAAGACTGCTGGGTGTCCCTGCTGTGTGTCCCTCTCCTCCGAAGTACCTTGGTGTTGGTGTGCCCCGTCACAGCGCTCATCATACATCCCTGCAGCGCTGGGTTCGGGGAGTGTCTCCCGGCACCAGACTGGCAGCTCCCTAAGGCAAGGTTTCTGTTTTGTTAACCACTGTACCTCTAGAATTTAGTACAGGCCTGACATGTTGAAATCACTCGACTTACTATTTTTTATTTTATTTTATTTTGAGACGGAGTCTCACGCTGTCGCCCAGAGACAGGGTTTCCTCATGTTGGCCAGGCTGGTCTCGAACTCCTAATCTTAGGTGATCCACCCACCTTGGTCTCCCAAAGTGCTGGGATTACCGGTGTGCGCCATTGTGCCTGGCCATTTGACTTACTTTTCATAGGGAATATATGCATATCATAGAAAATCTGAAAGGTGCAACGTGATGTACAGTAAAAACAAAAAGATCTCTTTTCACCCTGATTCCCCAATCACCCACTGACTATACCTCTATACTTTTTTTTTGTTTTTTGTTTTTTTTTTTTGAGACGGCTTTTCTCTCTTGTTGCCCAGGCTGGAGTGCAATGGAGCGATCTTGGCTCTCTGCAAGCTCCACCTCGCAGGTTCAAGTGATTTTTCTGCCTCAGCCTCCGAAGTAGCTGGGATTACAGGCGCCTGCCACCATGCCCAACTAATTTTTTTTGTATTTTTAGTAGAGATGGGTTTCATCATGTTGGCCAGGTTGGTCTCGAACTCCTGACCTCAGGTGATCTGCCCACCTTGGCCTCCCAAAGTCCTGGGATTACAGGCGTGAGCCACCGTGCCTGGCCTTCTCCAAGGTATTCTATATTAAAACAAGCATATATGCATATACACTCTGGAGATCAGAGTATATTTTACACATATTCTACACCTTATTACTTTCTTACTTAATAGTGTATCTTGGAAAATATGCCTTTTCAGTGTATATAAAATGGATTTTTAAAACTCAGTATACTGTACCTTTGTAAAGATGTATCATAAATTGTTTAATCAACCCTCATCACTGGGCATTTAAGTTCTTTATTTAAGTTCAAATAACTAATAAATTAAATTAAGTTCTTTTTTTTTTGTTTGAAGTGGGGTCTCACTCTGTCACCCAGACTGGAGTGCAGTGGTGCAGTCACAGCTCACTGTAGCTTCAACCTACTGGGTTCAAGCAATCCTCCCTCCTCAGCCTCCTGAGAAGCTGGGACTACAGATGCATGCCATCACGCCTGGCTAATTTTTTTTTTTTTTTGGTAGAGACAAGTTTTCGTCATGTTGTCCAGGCTGGGTTTTTTTAGTATTTTGTGTTTTTTTGTTTGCTTGTTTGTTTGTTTTTAGAGACAGGGTCTTATTCTGTCGCCCAGGCTGGAATGCAATGTCATGATGAGGACTCACGCAGCCTCAATCTCCTGGGCTCAATTGATCTTCCTGCCTCAGCCTCCGAGTAGCTGGGACTATGGGCACATGCCACAATGTCTGGCTAATTTCTGTATTTTTTTTTTTTTTTTTGTAGAGATGAGGTTTCATCATGTTGCCTAGGCTGGTCTCCAACTCATGAGCCCAAGGGATCCACCCACCTTGGACTCCCAAAGTGTTGGGATCACAGGTCTGAGCCACCTCACCTGGTCAAGTTCTTTTCAATATTTTGCTATTATAAGCACTGTTACCCTGAATATCCTTGAACCTGTCATTTCACACATAAGTGAGTATATCCACAGGACAAGTTCTGAAAAGTGAAATGGTTGAGGGAACTGGACACACACTTTTTTGTTTTGTTTTGAGACAGTCTCACTCTGTTGGCTCTGTCGCCCAGGCTGGAGGGCAGTGGCACAATCTTGGCTCACTGCAACCTCCATCTCCCAGGTTCAAGTGGTTCTCATGCCTCAGTCTCACAAGTAGCTGGCATTACAGGCAAGTGCCACTATGCCTGGCTAATTTTTTTTTTTTTTTTTTGAGTTTTGCTTTTGTTGCCCAGGCTGGAGTGCAATGGTGCGATCTTGGCTCACCGCAACCTCCGCCTCCCGGGTTCAAGCAATTCTCCTTCCTCAGCCTCCTTAGTAGCTGGGGCTATAGGTGCCCACCACTATACCCGGCTAATGTTTATATTTTTAGTAGAGACGGGGTTTCTCCATGTTGGTCAGGTTGGTCTCGAACTCCCAACCTCAGGTGATCCACCCGCCTCGGCCTCCCAAAGTGCTAGGATTACAGACGTGAGCCACTGCACCCGGCCTAATTTTTGTATTTTTAATAGAGACAGGGTTTCACCATGTTGGCCAAGCTGGTCTTGAACTCCTGGCCTCAAGTGATCCACCTGCCTCAGCCTCCCAAAGTGCTGAGATTATAGGCCCGGCCTACATACTTTTTTTTTTTTTGAGAAAGAGTCTTGTTTTGTCACCCAGGCTAGAGTGCAGTGGTGCAATCTCGACTCAGTGCAACTTCTGCCTCCTGGGTTCAAGCAATTCTTCTGTCTTAGCCTCCTGAGTACCTGGGACTACAGGCGCATGCCACCATGCCCAGCTAATTTTTGTATTTTTAGTGGAGATGGGGTTTCACCATATTGGCCAGGTTGGTCTTGAACTCCTGACCTTGTGATCCACCTGCCTTGGCCTCCCAAAGTGCTGGGATTACAGGCCTAGCCTCACACAATTTTAATATTGTGTTAGATATGCCAGACTGCTTTCCACTGAAGTTCACCAATTTACACTGTGATCCATACATTCTTCACATGACTGTCAACATGGTATTATTAAACCCTTTGGTTTTTGGCCTGATAGTGCCAAAAAGAATATCATTGTGGTTTTGTCATGTCTCTTTTTATAGTTGAAGTTGAACATCTTATCATATACTTAAGATCCATTTGCAAACTTAAAGGGCAAATAACAAAGTGGGAGATTACAAATCACATCAACGAGACAAAGACAAACAAGAAATTGAACAAAAACTTGAACTGGAATGTCACAAAAGAAGAAATCCAAATGGGCAATAAAGGAACTACCAATTAAAAATTAGAATCAGCCAGGCATGGTGGCTCACGCCTGTAATCCCAGCACTTTGGGAGTCCGAGGTGGGCAGATCATCTGAGGTTGGGAGTTCAAGACCAGCCTGGCCAAAGTGGCAAAATCCTGTCTCTAGTAAAAATACAAAAATTAGCCAGTATTGTGGCATACGCCTGTAATCCCAGCTACTTGGGAGGCTGAGGCACCAGAATCACTCGAACCCAGGAGGCAGATGTTGCAGTGAGCTGATATCGTGCCATTGCACTCCAGTCTGGGCAAGACAGTGAGATATGTCTCAAAAAAAAAAAAAAAACAAAAAACCTCAAATCACAATAAAGCACCATTGCATGCTCATCTGAGTGGTTAAAATTAAGAAGTCTGTGAAAACCAAATATTGCCAGTGAAGTGGAAGAGTGGGAACTCTCACACACTAGGGCAGAAGTAGAAATTGGTAAACTGTACAGACAAATGGTTTAGCATTATCTAGAAAAACTGAAGATATACATACCCTTTATCCCAGCAATTCCACTCCTAGTATACATACTCCTTGACGAAGCCTTCCCTATGCATTCCAGGAGTCTTATAAATTATTGTTCAGAGCAGAAGTGTTTCTAATAGAACAAAAATGGAAAATCTAGCTGGGCTTGGTGGCATGCACCTGTGGTCCCATCTCCTCAGGAAGCTGAGGTGGGAGGACCGCTTGAGCCCAGGAGTTCGAGGCTACAGTGAGCTATGATCTCACCACTGCATTCCAGCCTGAGCAACAAACACAGTGAGACCCTGTCTCTAAAAATAAGAAAGTAGGGGGCGGAAATCAAATGTTTGTTCATAGTAAAGTAGAAAACTAAATTGTGGTTTGTTAATACAGTGGAAATCACACAGCAATAAAATGAACAAATCACAGCTTTACACATCAATGTGGCTGGATTGCCAAAAGGAAAGGGAATAACGGTGATGGAGTCAGTGTAGTGGTGACATCTTCAGAGAAGCAAAGGCTATATGGGAAGGTCACACAGTTGGGAACTGGTCTGCTAAGACTGGCTATATTTTATTTCATGGCCTGGATAATGATTACACAAATGTTGGCTTTATCTTCAAATTGTACTTATTATATTTCACATATGCCTTGTGTGTATGATTGCCAGGTTTGAATGTATATATATGTTCCTCCAAAAATTATGTTGAAATCTAGTCACCAAGGTGATGATATTAGGAGGTGGGACTCTGGGAGGTGGTCAGGTTGATTAGGTCATGAGGGCAGAGCCTCTGCCTTTTTTTTTTGGTTTGAAGTGTGCAGTTTTATTCAACTTGGTCTCAAGTCAGTGTACAGGTAAGCCCTGGCTGCCTCCCCCCACTCCCAGGGAGACCAAAAGCCTTCATACATCTCAAGTTAGGGGACAAAAAAGGCAGGGCATGAAGGCTGATCATTCAAAATAAAACAAAATAAAAAATATTAAGGCAAAGATTTAAAAAAATTTGCATTACATAATTTACATGAAAGCAATGCTATCACCTCCCCTGTGTGGACTCAGGAAAGGACTGGGCCATTCTCCTTAGAGAGAAGTGGGGTGGCTTTTAGGAAGGCAAGGGGCTTCCTGTAACAATGCATCTCACGATATTTGGAATGACTATTTAAAAAAAGAACAATGTATAATCAAAGTCCTTAGCCACATGGTAGAGCTTTGGGGGATGCTTGCACCAAACGACTGCTGTCACCTTCAGCGTTCCGGTTTTTAAGTCCTGAGTCAAGCCCAGAAAAAAGCCCAAAACAAAACAACAACAAAAATAAAACCATGCCAATCTTATTTTGTTTTCTGCGTGTTAGGTTTTGTCAAGAAAGGGTGTAATGCGACTAAGTCACAGTCCACCTAGAAGCATTCGTGGTGGACGATGGAGGGTCCGGACTCGTCATACTCCTGCTTGCTGACCCATATCTGCTGGAAGGTAGACAGCGAGGCCAGGATGGAGGCGCTGAGCCACACGGAGTACTTGCACTCGGGAGGAGCAATGAACTTGATCTTCATTGTGCTGGGCGCTAGGGCGATGATCTTCTTCTGTATCCTGTTGGTGATGCCAGGGTACATGGTGGTGCTGCCAGACAGCACTGTGTTGGTGTACAGATCTTTGCGGATGTCCACGTCACACTTCTTGATGGAGTTGAAGGTAGTTTCGTGGATGCCACAGGATTCTATGCCCAGGAAGGAAGACTGGAAGAGCGCCTCGGGGCAGTGGAACTGCTTGTTGCCAATGGTGATGACCTGCCTGCCAGAGTCCAGCACGATGCCAGTGGTATGGACAGAGGCGTGCAGGGACAGCACGGCCTGGATGGCCACGTACATGGCTGGGGTGCTGAAAGTCTCAAACATGATCTGGGTCATCTTCTCACGGTTGGCTTTGAGGTTCAGAGGGGCCTCGGTCAGCAGCACAGGGTGCTCCTCGGGAGCCACACACAGCTTGTTGTAGAAGGTGTGATGCCAGATCTTCTCCATGTCATCCCAGTTGGTGACGATGCCGTGCTCGATGGGGTACTTCAGGGTGAGGATGCCTGTCTTGCTCTGGGCCTCGTTGCCCACATAGGAGTCCTTCTGACCCATGCCCACCGTCATGCCCTCGTGCCTGACGCACTCCACGATGGAGGCGAAGATGGCCCAGGGGACATCCTCGCCTGTGAAGCCAGCCTTGCACATGCCAGAGCCGTTGTCAACAACAAGCTCAGCGATATCATCATCCATGGTGAGCTGGCTGCGGGTGTGGACAAGCAGCGGAGTGGTGAGGGAGAGGCTTTGTGCTTGTGGAGCGGATGCAGTCTCTTTTTTTTTTTTTTGAGACAGAGTTTTACTCTGTTGCCCACACTGGAGTGCAGGGGCACAAACATGGCTCCCTGCAGCCTCAACCTCCTGGGTTTAAGTGATCCTCGAGCTCCCTGGGACTACACATACACGCCACAATGCCTAGTCAGCTATGGTGGTTCACGCCTGTAATCCCAGCACTTTCAGAGGCTGAGGCAGGTGGATTTCTTTTAGCTCAGGAGTTCAAGACAAGCCTGGCCAACACGGCAAATCCCAGCACTTTGGGAGGCTGAGGCAGGCAGATAGCTTTGAGCTCAGGAGTTAAGACAAGCCTAGCCAACGTGGCAAAACCTCATTTCTACAAAAAATACAAAAATTAGTTAGGTGTTTGTGGCTCGAGCCTGTAGACACAGTTACATGGGAGGCTGAGGTTGAAGAATTGCTTGAACCCAGGAGGCAGAGGTTGTAGTGAGCTATAACCATACCACTGCACTCAAGCCTGGGTGACAGAGTGAGACCCTGTCTCAAAAAAAAGAAAAAAAAAAGAGGTGGGGTGGGTGGGGAGTTCTACTTTGTTGCCCAGGCTGGTCTCAAACTCCTGGGCTCAAGCGTCCCAAAGGGCTGGGATTACAGGCGTAAGCCATTGTGTTCGGGCCTTGTCTCGCAATTTCTGTGAGTCGGCAGTCCAGGCATAACTTAGCCAGGTCCTCTGCCCAGGGTCTTCCAGGGCTGCAATCAATGTATGGACTGGGCTACATTGTCATCTGGAGGCTCCAATAGGGAAGAATCTGCTGCAAGCTCGTGCAGATTGTTGGCAGAATTCATTTCCTTGTGGCTATGTGGCTGAGGGCCCTGGCTTTTTATTGTTGGCAGGAGGCCTCTGGCACATTCTAGAGGCCACCCAGAGTCCCTTGCCAAGTGGGCTTCCATAACATGTGGGTAATTTCATCAAGCCAGCAAGGAAATCTACTGATTCAATCTGCTAACATAGAGTCTTATATAACATGATACAATCTGAAAGTGACAGCCCACCACCTTTGCCATATTCATTAGAAGTGGGTCATAGGTTCTGCCCACAAGCAAAGTGAGGGGATCACACAAGGATATGGACACTAGGAGGTGGGAATTATTAGCACTCTCCTGAGGGTTAGTCAGCTACGACTGCTTATTGTTTTGGGAGGTGTTGCCTATTTCCCCCCCCTTTTTTTTTTTCTTATCCATTTACAAGACCTCTATAGATTAAATAAACTCACCCTTTTTTTGCCACATAAGGTGCCACTTCAATAATTATTTTGTTTGTTTTTGAGACAAAGTCTCACTCTGTTGTCCAGTCTGGAGTGCAGTGGTGCAATCATGGCTCATTGCAATCTCAGTCTCCAGGGCTCAAGTGATCCTCCCACCTCAGCCTCCTGAGTAGCTGGGACTACCAGCACAACCACGCTTGGCTAATTATTTTTATTTTTAGTGGCGATAGGGTCTCACTATGTTGCCCAGGCTGGTCAAACTCCAGGGCTCACGCAATCCTCCTGCCTCAGCCTCCCAAAGTGCTGGCTTTACAGGTGTGAGCCACCGTGCCTGGCCTCAATACATTTCTGATAAATAAATAAATCACTTAATAAATCTCCCTACTGGTTTTTCTACACGTTTGGCAGCAGCAAGAGTGATTTCATCAGCCCTGTCAAGAGTCTGTTTCTCTTACCCAGAAGCTGAGCTAGGTCAAAGCACAGAATTTAACTGAGGTTCAAGAATTTAAACCGAGGTACTAATTTGGATTTGATTTGAAATTGCATTTATTTTTATTTATGCAAAGATGAATCAAAGTAGTACAAAAGATCAACCTGCAGTGAGACTGCAAAGAGGGAGACAAGGCAGGCATTCCTCTTGTGTCTCACAGAGATGCACCTGAAGCCCTGCGGTCTTGGCAGTCCATATGGAATATGATGTTTGTCAGGTTGGAGGAGCATGGAATGGTGAAGGCTTGCAGTCTTTTTTTTTCTTTTTTTCTTTTCTTTTTATGAGACAGAGGTCTCACCATGTCATCTAGGCTACGGTGCAGTGGCACAATCACAGCTCACTGCAGCCTTGAACTCCTGGGCTCTAGTGATCCTCCCTCCTTAGTCTCCCGAGTAGCTGGGACTACAGGTGTGCATGCGCCACCAAGCCTGGCTAATTTTCTATTATTTTGTAGAGATGAAGTCCTGCTGTGTTGCCCAAGCTGGTCTCAAACCACTGGTTCAAATGATCCTCCCACCTTGGCCTCCCAAACTGCTGGGACTACAGGCAGGAGCCACCATGCTTGGCCAAGGCGTGCTGTCTTGTATGCCTCTAGCAACCTGGATACCCCCATACATCTTCCATCACCAGGCAGTGCCATACATTCCCCTCTCTAGTAAAAGCCACATCACCATGCCCATCGTTGAGGTGCTGGGCTTTACGGATTTGCTGTGCCGGCCCTGGCCATGTCTCCTGGCCATGTCCGCCTTATTTGTGCCTGGACTGCAGAGCCAAGCAGTTGTCCAATTACTTCACACAGGCTTCTTCCTTTTGCCCAGGAAAACCATTCGGAATCATTCAAAACTCAACTCCTGGCGGGGTGTGGTGGCTTACGCCTGTAATCCCAGCACTTTGGGAGGGCGAGGCGGGTGAATCACAAGGTCAGGAGATCGAGACCATCCTGGCTAACATGGTGAAACGCCGTCTCTACAAAAAATACAAAAAATTAGCCAGGCATGGTGGTGGGCACCTCTAGTCCCAACTACTCGGGAGGCTGAGGCAGGAGAATGGAGTGAACCTGGGAGGCGGAACTGGCAGTGAGCCGAGATCCAGCCACCACACTCCAGCCTGGGTGACAGAGTGAGACTCCATCTCAAAAAAAAAAAAAAGACTCAACTCCTGCCAGCTGCGGTGGCTCACACTTGTAATCCCAGCACTTTGGGAGGCCAAAGCAGGCAGATCCCTTGAGATCAGGAGTTCAAGGCCAGCCTGGCCAACCTGGTGAAACCCCATCTTTATTTAAAAGTACAAAAATTAGCTGGGCATGGCGGCAGTTACCTATAATCCCAGTTAGGAGGCTGAGGCAGGAGAATCGCTTGAACCTGGGAGGTGGAGGTTGCAGTGAGCCGAGGTCAAGCCACTGCACTCTAGCCTGGGCAACAAAGCAAGACTCTGTCTCAAAAAAAAAAAATCAGCTGCTAGGTTGTCTCCTAGATGAACGTCAACATTTCCAGGCTGCGGTAGTTATATCATCACCTTTGTGTGAACCTCTGTGTTAACTTCCACTACAAAGTTCTGTCATTGGGCCAGGTGCGATGGCTCATGCCTGTAATCCCAGCACTTTGGGAGGCCAAGGCAGGTGGATCACAAGGTTAGGAGATCGAGACCATCCTGGCCAACATGGTGAAACCTCGTCTCTACTAAAAACACAAAAATTATCTGGGTGTGGTGGTGCATGCCTGTAATCCCAGCTACTCGGGAGGCTGAGGCAGGAGAATCGCTTGAACCCAGGAGGCAGAGGTTGCAGTGAGCCAGATTGTGCCACTGCACTCCAGCCTGGTGACAGAGCAATACTCCATCTGAAAAAAAAAATACTGTCATAGATCTATTGTGTCATTGTGTTTACATTTCTGTTTCACTAGATAGTAAGACCCTCAAGAACATGGACTGAGTCTGGTTTTCCTGTGGACTTGTTTGTCCAGTTGTCCATGCATGATCTCCATGTGGGCATCCCACGGGCACATCACCATGCCCACTGTTGAACTCATCTGAAGCACTCTGAATGTCCATACAGCACCCAAGCCTCTATCATTGCATCTCCCACATGAGCTTGCTGTTTCCTATTTATGAGTCTGTCTCTCCTACTAGGTAGTGAACAACTGAAGACAGAAACCAGGTAAGTTTCATTTATTCTTTTTTTTTTTTTTGAGACGGAGTCTCGCTGTGTCGCCCAGGCTGGAGTGCAGTGGCGCTATCTCGGCTCACTGCAAGCTCCGCCTCCCGGGTTCACGCCATTCTCCTGTCTCAGCCTCCCGAGTACCTGGGACTACAGGCGCCTGCCACCACACCCAGCTAATTTTTTTTTGTATTTTTATAGAGACGGGGTTTCACTGTGTTAGCCAGGATGGTCTCGATCTCCTGACCTCGTGATCCGCCCACCTCAGCCTCCCAAAGTGCTGGAATTATAGGCGTAAGCCACCACGCGTGGCCTGCCTGGCTAATTTTTTGTATTTTTAGTAGAGACGGAGTTTCACCGTGTTAGCCAGGATGGTCTTGATCTCCTGACCTCGTGATCCACCTGCCTCGACCTTCCAAATGCTGGGATTACAGGCGTGAGCCACTGCGCCCGGCCCATTTATTCTTGTATCCCTGCTGCCCGACACAGTGCTTGCCACATAGGAGTTAATTCATATTCATTGAACTGAATCAGATATTTGTATCTTCAGGGCCAGTTACCTAAGAAATGCTCAGGACCTGTTTGTTACATTACATTCTAGAAAAGATGCTTCTCCCAAAGCTTTCTGCCCACCCTCCTTCTCTGGCAGGCTTGGATTAACACTGAGAGCCAATAGTTTGTCACATAGCAACAATAGTAAAGAAAGAGCTACTGCCGAATAGAGCAGACGCTTGCCTGCTGCAGAGAGCAGAGCAGAGCTATTTTGAGATCCTTTAGGTAGAGTCACAGTCTGATAGGTCCACACATTGTGGCTATAGTTACCACACATGGCATCAGCTTAGGGGGTACAAGGCATCAAAAAAATCTTATTTGCATATCAGTTTCTTTTGCCATCATTTGGAGAATCCTTTTAGAATATAAAGGACCAGGCCAGGTGCAGTGGCTCATGCCTGTAATCCCCGCACTTTGGGAGGCAGAGGCGGGCAGATCACCTGAGGTCGGGAGTTTGAGACCAGCCTGACCAACATGGAGAAACCCCATCTCTAGCAAAAATACCAAAAAATTAGCTGGGCGTCGTGGCACATGCCTGTAATCCCAGCTACTCAGGAGACTGAGGCAGGAGAATCGCTTGAACCCGGGAGGCGGAGGTTGTGGTGAGCCAAGATCACACCATTGTACTCCAGCCTGGGTAAAGAGTGAAACCATGTCTCAAAAAACAACAACAACAACAACAAAATATATATATATATATGTATATGACCAAAATTTAGATATTTTTTCTAGTTGTGAAGTCAATCGGGCTTTTGTTTCCAATACTGTTAACATATTTTAATATTCCACTGAATTATTGTACAGATGTGCTCATTGATAGATAAGATGACCACATATTCTACGGCCGGGCACGGTGGCTCACACCTGTAATCCCAGCACTTTGGGAGGCCAAGGCGGGTGGATCACCTGAGGTCAGGAGTTCAAGACCAG
>NW_012120154.1:148204-151866 GCF_000951035.1 Colobus angolensis palliatus | reverse complement strand
TTTAGTTTTTTTTTTTTTTCCTTTGAGACGGAGTCTTGCTTTGTTGCCCAGGCTAGAGTGAAGTGGCCGGATCTCAGCTCACTTCAAGTTCTACCTCCCGGGTTCACGCCATTCTCCTGCTTCAGCCTCCCAAGTAGCTGGGGCTACAGGCGCCCGCCATCTCACCCGGCTAGCTTTTTTGGTTTTTTTTAGTAGAGATGGGGATTCACCGTGTTAGCCAGGATAGTCTCGATCTCCTGACCTCGTGATCCGCCCGTCTCGGCCTCCCATAGTGCTGGGATTACAGGCTTGAGGCACCGCACCCAGCCGTGTGAATTTTTTTTTAGAAAAAATCCTTTCTGATTTTGACTTCAAACATCACAAAAATTTGTAGCGTACAATGAACACGCCTCATAACACTTCTCTCACCCCAGTACTGCTAACAGTTTGGTGCATATTCCATCAGCTTCTAACCCTTTATTTATTTATTTATTGAGACAGAGACTTGCTTCATCGCCCAGGCTAGAGTGCAGCGGTGTGCTCTCGGCTCACTGCAAGCTCCCGGGTTCACGCCATTCTCCTGCCTCAGCCTCACGAGTAGCTGGGACTACAGGCACGTGCCACCACGCCTAGATACTTTTTTGTAGTTTTAGTAGAGACGGGGTTTCACGTGTGTTAGCCAGGATGGTCTGGATTTCCTGACCTCATGATCCTCCTGCCTCAGCCTCCCAAAGTGTTGTGATTACAGATATAAGCTACTGTGCCTGGTCCTAACCCTTTATTTATTTATTTATTTTTATTTTGTTTTGTTTTGTTTTGAGACAGAGTCTCGCTGTGTTGCCCAGGTTGGAGTGCAATGGTGCAATCTCGGGTCACCACAACCTCTGCCTCCCGGGTTCAAGCGATTCTCCTGTATCGGCCTCCTGAGTAGCTGGGACTACAGGCGCACACCACCATGCCGGGCTAATTTTTGTAATTTTAGTAGAGACAGGGTTTCACTATGTTGGCCAGGCTGGTCTGAAACTCCTGACCTCATGATCCTCCTGCCTCGGCCTCCCAAAGTGCTGGGATTACAGGCATGAGCTACTGTGCCTGGTCTAACTCATTATTATTAATCATTATATTTGTAAAAATAGAGATATTCTATACCTGCTATTCAACAATATTCTTTTCGTCCTTAGTAATACATGGGCATCTTTCTATGGTAGTATATATCTGCCTACTCATTTTCAAATGACTGCATAGTATCCCATCATTGTAAGACTGTTCCATAGTTTTTGTTGTTGTCTAGCTGTGATAAAATCTGTGGTACGTAGGCCATGCATAATGGCTCACGCCTGTAATCCCAGCACTTTGGCAGGCTGAAGCGGGTGGATCACCTGAGGTCAGGAGTTCGAGACCAGCCTGGCCAACATGGTAAAACCCCATCCCTACAAAAAAAAAATACAAAAATTAGCTGGTGTGGTGGTACGCACCTGTAGTCCCAGGTACTTGGGAGGCTGAGGCACAAGAATCACTTGAACTCAGGAGGTGGAAGTTGCAGTGAGCAGAGACTGCACCACTGCATTCCAGCCTGGGCAACAGAGTGAGACTCTGTGTCAAAAAGAATACATATATATGTTTTATATATATTATATATATATTATATAATAACATATATCGAGAGAACATAAAATTATCATTTTTACCATTTAAAAAACGTTAATAAGTTCTCATGAAATACACATACATAAAATTTCTAGTCTTAACTTTTTTTTCCTTTTTTTTTTTTTTGAGACAGGGTCTCTCTGTCACCCATGAGTATAGTGGAGGCATGATCACAGCTCACTGCAGCCTTGACCTCCCAGGCTCAGGTGATCCTCTCACCTCAGCCTCCTGAGTGGCTGGGATCACAGGTGTGCCTCATCATGCCTAATTTTTTTTTTTTAATGTTTGTAGAGATGGGGTGTTGGGGGGTCTCACCATGTCGCTCAGGCTGGTCTCAAACTCCTAGACTCAAAGGATCAATCCTCCAGCCTCAGCCTCCTAAAGTGTTGGGATTATAGCCATGAGCCACCACACCTGCTTCCTCTTAACCATTTTTTAGTGCACAGTTCATTGGCATGTACACTGAAACTGTTGTACAGCCAACACCACCATCCATCTCCAGAACTTGCTCATCTGCTCAAAGGGAAAGTTTGTACTTATGAAATAGATCTCGCCATTCCCTTCTGTCCCCAGCCCCTGGCAACCACTGTTCTACTTTCTATCTCTATGAATTTGGCTACTGGAGATACCTCATATAAGGAGAATCATATCCATTGTTTGTTTGTTTTTTAACCAATCGCCTACATACAGGCTGTTAGTTTGTTTCCCTTTTTTGGGGAAGGTGGAGAGGAGGGACTATTACACTGCTGCAGGGAACATGCTCACATCTTTGTACACTTGTAGAATGTGTCCTAGATTCTGAGATTTTCAAAGGCTATAAACATTCAGTATGAACCTAAAAGTTTGTACCACGCTCTATTTCCACTAACAGTGTATGAAAGCCCAAATTCTCCACTTCCTTGCCAATATTGGCTAATAAAATATTTTTCTTTTTCTATTTTTCTTTTTTTTTTTTTTTTGAGACCGAGTCTCACTCTGTTGCCTAGGCTGGAGTGCAGTGGCGTGATGTCGGCTCACTGCAACGTCCACCTCCTGGGTTCAAGCAGTTCTCTGCCTCAGCCTCCCGAGTAGCTAGGATTACAGGCACCTGCCACCAAGCCTGGCTAATTTTTGTATTTTTAGTAGAGACGGGGTTTCACCATCTTGGCCAGGCTTGTCTTGAACTTCTGACCTCAGGTGATCCACCCGCCTTGGCCTCCCACAGTGCTGGGATTATAGGCGTGATCTACTTTTCTTTTTTTTGAAACAGGGTCTCACTCTGTCACCTAGGCTGGAGTGCAGTGGTATGATCTTAGTTCACTGCAGCCTCTACCTCCTGAGTTCAAGCAATTCTTGTACCTTGGCCTCTGGAGTAACTGGGATTACAGGTATGTGCCACCACACCCAGCTAACTTTTTTGTATTTTAAATAGAGATGGAGTTTTGCTACGTTGGCCAGGCTGGTCTCAAACTCCTGGCCTCTAGTGATCTGCCCGCCTCAGCTTCCAAAATGCTGGGATTACAGGCGTGAGCCACCATACCCAGCCTCAATTCTGCTGTTCTGAAGCCATCTTAAGAGTCACTTTGATTGCCTTTGTGTGATCCTTATTTTCTTGCCATCAGCCACTTCCAACATGGCCAATTTCAGGTTCAGGGTCCTGGGGAAAGACTAGAGGAGCACATCTCAAGGAGATGCACCAAGCATCAGAGTTCTCCATTTACAGCAGAGCCGGGGGCCATGGCCTCTGATTTCTTTTGGTTGAATTTTCTCATGGGATGTTCCACAGATTTCCTTCAATCCACTTCTTATATCTAGTCCTAAAGTGTTTTTGGCCACATGGGCAAGGTATATTTGAATGCTGCTTTGATTCATCCTGGATCCTCTGTAAAACTAAACAAATCTTTTCCTAAAGTTTACAGAAACTCTTTAAAAAGAAAGAAAGGAAAAAAAAAAAAAGCTGGGCGCGGTGGCTCATGCCTGTAATCCCAGCACTTTGGGAGGCCGAGGCGGGCAGATCATGAGGTCAGGAGTTTGAGACCAGCCCGGTCAACATGGTG
>NW_012120154.1:136969-139809 GCF_000951035.1 Colobus angolensis palliatus | reverse complement strand
CCGTGTTAGCCAGGATGGTCTCAATCTCCTGACCTCATGATCCGCCCGTCTCGGCCTCCCAAAGTGCTGGGATTACAGGCTTGAGCCACCGTGCCCGGCCAAATATTTATTTATTTATTTAAGAGACAGGATCTCCATTCTATTGCCCAGGCTGTAGTGCAGTGGCATGACTACACCTCACTGCAGCCTTGACTTCCCAGGCTGAAATGATTCTCCCATTTCAGTATCTGGAGTAACTGGGACTACAGGTGCGTGTACGGCACCACATCTAAGTAATTTTTTTTTAAAACTTTTGTAGAGATAGGGAATAGGAGTGTCTCTTTATGTTTCCTAGGCTGGTCTTAAACTCCTGTGCTCAAGCGATCCTCCCACTCCCGTCTCCTAAAGTGCTGGGATTACTGGCATGAGACACTGTGCCCGACCAACATTCTTTGCTTTGTACTCCTTAGTCTGAATATGGGTATAAACTATTAAAAATAACAAAATTATCCCTGAAGGCCAATCTTGATCTTACTCCTACACATTGAATTCATCCTGTAACAACTTTAAGATAAAGAGGTTTTGTCCTTTTAAATTTGCTTGCTTTTCTACTGCAGTTTGGGTGATCTAGGCCTGAACATTACAGGACAGAATCCATCCCTGTCAACAACTTCAATTGCTCCATTAGAATCTTCACTATTAGGTTATTTTTTTTTTTTTTGAGATGGAGTCTTGCTCTGTCGCCCGGGCTGGAGTGCAGTGGCCGGATCTCAGCTCACTGCAAGCTCCGCCTCCCAGGTTTACGCCACTCTCCTGCCTCAGCCTCCCTTGTAGCTGGGACTACAGGCGCCCGCCACCTCGCCCAGCTAGTTTTTTTGTTTTTTTTTTTTTTTGTATTTTTTTTAGTAGAGACGGGGTTTCACCGTATTAGCCAGGATGGTCTCGATCTCTTGACCTCGTGATCCGCCCGTCTCGGCCTGCCAAAGTGCTGGGATTACAGGCTTGAGCCACCGCGCCCGGCCCACTATTAGGTTCTTATTTATTCATCCCAACATTCATTTAAAAAACAAACAGAAACAATATCAAAAAAACAAACTCCAACAATTCGCAAATACCAACTACAGAGCATGAGATATGAAATAAAAGAATTTTTTTTTTCTTTTATTTCTGGGACAGAGTTTTGCTCTTATCGCCCAGGCTGGAGTGCAATGGCACAATCTCAGCTCACTGCAACCTCTGCCTCCTGGGTTCAAGCGATTCTCCTGCCTCAGCCTCGCAAATAGCTAGGATTACAGGCGCGCACCACCACACCCGGCTAATTTTTAGTAGAAACGGGGTTTCACCATGTTGGCCAGGGTGGTCTCTAACTCCTGACCTCAGGTGATGCACCCGCCTCGGTCTCCCAAAGTGCTGGGATTACAGACGTGAGCCACCGTGCCTGCCCAAGAATAAGCTTTTAACCAGTATCAGTAGATACTGGTTTGGGGGTTTCTTTGAGGGTCACTTACACCCCTGCCACCTCCTCCAGTACCAATTTACCCATGGCCAAACACAGGGTAATGTGTAGGAACCTGAAACCACGTCTCTGACCTCAGCTGCAAAACTGTGGAGTCTCACATGCTAGACTTTGTATTCCAGCGTTTCCTCCCACCATTACATTTTTGCTTTTTTCCATCCTTACATTACCTTTACCACATTTTTGGTTTTTTCTCATAATTACATTAGATAAGGCACTGGCTGGACGTGATCTTTTATTAACTTGGTCTATTGGGAGCGGACAAAAAAAAAGACAAACCCTAAAACTGTCTTCAGGTCCCAAGCGTGTTTAGAAAAATACTTAAAGGCTCCTGTGGTGAGAGTGCTACCTGGTAGGGGCGTGTGGACACACGTGGAGGGCAATAAATGAATTTGAGTCTGGTGCCGAAACGTCTTCCCATTGCTGTGGTTTTTGTTTTCTGGTCAGAGTAATAGTGCTCGTTATAAGATAAATAAATAAAAATGGAAAAGGAAAATTCAGAGAATATGAAAACAACTCGTAATCAACGTGCTTTTTGGATGTGAACTGCTCCCTTTGGGAGGGCAATGGAGAAGTGAAGACGCACTGGGTATCTGGCCCGGAACAGCCGGCAGTGGGTACACCCTGCCAGGAGGATTCGACCGGGGTTTGGGGGATCCGCCGCCCAAGGGCCGAAGAGCAGGGCCGCCCTACGGGCGCTCCCACTTGGCCACCTGAGTGGCGACTTGGCGCCTTCCTCGGCGCAGCTCCGGGGTTCCGTCGTCCCGGTTCCCACTGGTCCCTTACGCAGACACCAAAGCCAGGCACCTTCCCTCGTAACTATCCACCGACTGAAAATAGATTCTGAGTCCGCCCCCGCCCCTCCCCCCTTAAAATCCTCCCCCCGCTAAAATCCTCCCCTTTAAAGGGAGCCACCGGGTGACGCCGGGGGAGTTTGCGGAAGCGCTAACCGCGTTGGGGCCTAGGGCGGATCCCGTGATTGGAACAGGCCCCGCCCCCGGCTCCACTTCCCCCATTGTGTGAGCGGCTCGGGCCTAGGCCCCGCCTCCCTCCGGAGGCCCGGCCCCGCCCCTTTTTCACCCCCCCCTTGGCTCATTTCCGGCCGCCGCCGCTACCGCTAGCCTGTAAGGAGGATTCGGCAGAGGGAAGAAACAACAGCCGCCATCTTGTTTGTGTGCTAGGCTGGGGGGGAGAGAGGGCGAGAGGGAGCGGGCGAGAGTGGGCAAGCGGGACGCCGGGCTGAGTGCTTACTGCGGGAGCGAGAGAGTGCGGAGGGGAGCCGGGTCGGAGAGAGGCGGCAGGGGCCGAGACAGTGGCAGGGGGCCCGGGGCGCACGGGCTGAGGC
>NW_012120154.1:122332-136456 GCF_000951035.1 Colobus angolensis palliatus | reverse complement strand
GGGGCGCAGGCCCGGGAGGGGGCACCGGGAGGAGGTGAGTGTCTCTTGTCGCCTCCTCCTCTCCCCCCTTTTCGCCCCCGCCTCCTTGTGGCGATGAGAAGGAGGAGGACAGCGCCGAGGAGGAAGAGGCTGATGGCGGCGGCGGAGCTCCGAGAGACCTCGGCTGGGCAGGGGCCGGCCGTGGCGGGCCGGGGACTGCGCCTCTAGAGCCGCGAGTTCTCGGGAATTCGCCGCAGCGGACGCGCTCGGCGAATTTGTGCTCCTGTGCCCTCCTCCGGGCTTGGGCCCAGGCCCGGCCCCTCGCACTTGCCCTTACCTTTTCTATCGAGTCCGCATCCCTCTCCAGCCACTGAGACCCGGCGAAGAGAAAAAGGAACTTCCCCTATCCCCTCGGGTGCCGTCGGAGCCCCCCAGCCCACCCCTGGGTGCGGGGCGGGGACCCTGGGCCGAAGAAGAGATTTCCTGAGGATTCTGGTTTTCCTCGCTTGTATCTCCGAAAGAATTAAAAATGGCCGAGAATGTGGTGGAACCGGGGCCGCCTTCAGCCAAGCGGCCTAAACTCTCATCTCCGGCCCTCTCGGCGTCCGCCAGCGATGGCACAGGTTAGTTTCGGCAGCCCCGGCCTTCCACGTTCCCCTTAATCTTTTCTACTCGGTGCGCCTTTATTCTTCCATTTTTTTTTTCTTCATCTCTCTCTAGTTCCCTGCCCCTTAATTAATTTTAAAGGTATTTGAATGAGCGGGTCGAAGACGTCCAGTAGCCCAACCATTTTCTTTGCCTCCTAATACATTGGTTGCAACACTATGTCATATCGATGTGTGTTCTGGAATTAGAGCTCGTAAGTGGGTGCTGTATAGAAATGGCCTGTATTGTTGCTCCCATGCAGTTTAATTTGAGAAATGCCAATGCATTTGTGTGTAAGAACTCCTATGCAATTTAAGTTTCAATTTTTTTGTTCTTGGTAAATGAAGAATTTAGAACCCTCTCTCCTTACTGTACTTACTCTGTTTCCTCTACTTTGCACTGTTTTCAAGATTTTTTCTCCTTTGCAGAATATTTTATGTTGAAGAATAGGGTGTAAGAAAATCTTGATTTTGTGTGTGCGCGAGGTCCAAGATTTCAGATTAGAGGTGAAGTTTAACAATTCTTTTATCTTACCTCCATTCTTAGCTTTTTTTTTTCTTTTTCTTCTTATTTGCTTTAAGAATCAATATGGAGCGCAGTTCATTTCACATCTCCCAGTTCTTTGGTGTGAGACCAAAATGTCTGAAACTCCGGGTTTTTAGGTTGAGAGAACAGGGGCATGTTCTTTGCAGTTTCAGTCACTTTCTCATTTTAGGGGAAATAAAAAAGATAAACAATTTTGTGGAGTTACGTACCTGGAAATCAAGGTTAGAAGTTGAAAGAGTTCCAATCATCAACTACAAACATGAACTGATTGTACAAAAGTTTAAAATGTGCATTAGGTTTTGTGTTTGTGTGTGTCTTTGTCTTTTTACACTTTTAAACATACTTGGAGATCAAGATTTTCGTTTAAAAGCTTTACGGATTTTTTAGTTCATTCAGTTGTGGACTAGCCCCTTTGTCAGGAGAAGTTCAGGGAGACTTCCTCCATCATCCCTTCATTCTTCTCTTACAGTTAGTTTAATGGTGTTACCCTGATGGGTAGGGACCTTTTCTTTGCTGGGATAATGAAGATGAAGAATGGCTGGCCATCTGACAGTCCACAAGATGTTCCCCTTTACTACGGAGCATCTCTTTAACTCCCTGAGAACAGGCTCAACGTCATCCCTCCATCTGCCAGTGAGAGTGCATAATGGAGTTAAATGTACCCTTTGAGTTTGTGGAGAACTTGGAGAGCATGTTTCTAAGTAGGCTTCATTTCAGAGAGTGAAAATGGGAAGACAGAACTAATGCTTTGAATTCGTTGCTTTTGTAAGAAAGATGTGAAATGAATTTAAGTTAACCTGCAAAAATTGAGCAGTAGGAATCTTGCAGAGTTTCTCTTGTAACATTGATTATGCATGAACTTTGATCTGTAGGTATTCTATGAAGGTACTGTAGTGTCCAGGGAATTTTTTAGCTGTTTTTTTTTCCTTCAGAATTCATACACATACACACGTCGTTGTATTCCTTTGCACCTACTAAAGTGCCATTCAGAAGGATTTTTTAGATCATCTTTAGACACTTAATCACCTGTAGATTTTTGTGGTGTTTCTTTAGTATTTGTGTAATGTGGTAGTTTTTGCTTTTTAGTTTTGGTGTAACGTGGTAGGAGATTTTACATTGGAGTTAGCCAGTGACTTGGAACGTAGGGGAAACTTTTTTATGTACTTTGAGGAGTCCTGATTTGAGCAGCTTCATCTTGGAGCTGTATTGTAATACTTCTGTTCAGGTGTGCTACTGCTTTCTCCATGTCGGTCTGTTTTGCTACTTGAAATATCTTTGAATAATTACAAGAGTTCTAAATATATCAAGTGGGCTTTTACAGTTTAAAAAACCCTCAACATTGAGATTAATTCATTCACTCATGATACTCAGAGTTTATCTTAGCTACTTTTCTAAATTTTGTAATGAAGGTTGACTTCCTCCCTCCTCCCTAAATCAAGATTCTACTCCAGGAATTCTTTGGTGTACAGTTTTTAATTGTAACTAGTCTGGGTTTGGGGGAGGGGAGAAATGAGTATAAAGAAAATACTGTCCCTCTGTGAACTTATTTCAAGCTGGGTACCATTATACCTTTTTTTTGTTTGTTTTTTTAGACAAGAGTCTCTCGCTGTGTCACCCATGCTGGAGTGCAGTGGCGCGATCTCACTACAACCTCTGCCTCCTGGGTTTGAGCAATTCTGTCTCAGCCTCCCTAGTAGCTGGAACTACAGGCGCAGGCCACCACACCTGGCTGATTTTTTGTATTTTTAGTTGAGATGGGATTTCACCATATTGGTCAGGCTGGTCTAGAACTCCTGCCCTCAAGTGATCCACCCGCCTTGGCCTCCCCAAGTGCTGGGATTACAGGTGTGAGCCGCCTGGCCAGGGGTACCATTATATCTTGATTTTTTTTTTTTTGGCATTCTGCAGTTTGTAATATGTTTGCAGGTAACTGTTATTGGAGGCATATCACCTCTTAAAACTTTAAATTTCAAACTTGTAACTTCTGATTTTTGAGTTGTCACTTGGGTGAAAGAAAATTTTTCCTTGATATTATGGTTTTTGTCTAGAACTGGTTGAAATAAGCCCGAAATTCTAGCATGTAGGAACTTTTTTTTTTTTTTAAAGTGATTTAGGCTTGCACATCTCATGATGTAAATATATCCACCAAGAGCGTTCTGGTGTCAGCCTTAAAGGAAAGAAAACTGGAATCCAATGGGGTGACATGCTAAAGTGTTACAAACCAAATTAGTACGTAAGTTTCAACATCTGCATTTCTGTTTAATACTCAAATATTCTCCTAAGAAATTTCCAGGTTGATTCAAATAAGTTAAACTCAACTTTTACGTGTTGGGATGGGGAAGAGACTTACTTGTAGCCTTCACACCTTTATGTTCTTGTTTCAGTATTTGCATTTGATCCATTGAAATTTTTATTTCGTTTAGTATCGTTAGAGTAAAACAAATCATTTGAGAAATGACATTTTTTTCTACTTCTCCTCCCTCCAAAAAAAGATTATGAAAGCCGCTTGTAAACTTTTTTTTTTGTAAAAATGACTGCAAGACTGGAAAAGTTAATGTTAGGCAAATCCTGGAAATATTTTTTGGAGCTGTTTCTGATCATCTGAGTGATGGAAATGATGAGGGTCATCTGTTGTCTTCATTATTCAGTGAACATGTTTGTCACTGCTTCGTAAGCGCTTAATGCCATATGCACTTAAAAAGCACCAGGAAAGACAAGATTTTAGGGTCTGGCATATAATTAGGGTAAAGATCCTTCTGGTCTTGGTACAGTTTTGTGACCCTGAGTTTTGGGCTTTTTTTGTTTTTTGGGTTTTTCCCCCATTTCAAAGACACAGGGCAGATAGTATATAAAAGCATACCTGCCTTTTGACCAGTAGATTAATGTACACAGTGGATAAGTGGTAAGGATTTTTAAAACATCAGCTCTCCTTTTTTTTGAGACAGAGTTTCACTCTTGTTACCCAGGCTGGAGTGCAGTAGCACAATCTTGGCTCACTGTAACTTCCAAGCGATTCTCTGCTTCAGCTTCCTGAGTAGCTGGGATTACAGGTGTCTACCACCATGCCCAGCTAAGTTTTGTATTTTTTAGTGGAGACAGGATTTCGCCATTTTGGCCAGGCTGGTCTCGAACTCCTGACCTCAGGTGATCCACCGGCCTTAGCCTCCCAAAGTGCTGGGAATACAGGCGTGAGCCACTACACCCGGCTATCAGCTCTACTTTGTTAAAATGCCATTGTGTGTTAGTGATTCATCATCCTAACCAAAACATTTTGATCAAGACCATTTATTTTCCAACTCTGTAACTTGTGATATACTATGTTTTATTTTATTTTGGCTTGAATGTTTACATTAGAGTTTGCTTCTGGAGTCTTGCAGATATAGCTCCTTGATTTAGTGAGGCATTGCTCTCCTCAGTATTAAATTGCAAAACATTTTACTAAAGTGCCTTAAATTTTTCTGGCAATTATTCTCAAGGCCTTGTAAGTTCATTTATAGGACTTCAATAAGGTTGTCTCTGGTTGATAATGAGATAAAGTGACTTTTAAGTTGTAACTCTTGTATGCGTTACAGTATTCCAGGAGGAGTTCATCTTCTTTTGCAGAGGTTGGAATTGTATTGGCATGTCCAGTGAACGGATAATAGGGAGGAGGGAAGAAAAGATTTCTGCCTTGGTGGCCTTTTGGCATTATTTTGTGTTTTTCTTTGCTTTTCTATCTCCTTTTTAGTCTATTTAATAAAAAGAAAAAAATGGAAACAGTTGAAAATTAATGGAAAGTGGTACTTGTAGGGACATTAAGTGGTAAATAGCGAAGAGAAAAAAGAGTAGAAAGAATGTTGCAGCCGGGCGCGGTGGCTCAAGCCTGTAATCCCAGCACTTTGAGAGGCCGAAACGGGCGGATCACGAGGTCAGGAGATCGAGACCATCCTGGCTAACACGGTGAAACCCCGTCTCTACTAAAAAATACAAAAGAACTAGCCGGGCGAGGTGGCGGGCGCCTGTAGTCCAAGCTACTTGGGAGGCTGAGGCAGGAGAATGGCGTGAACCCGGGGGGCGGAGCTTGCAGTGAGCTGAGATCCGGCCACTGCACTCCAGCCTGGGCGACAAAGCAAGACTCCGTCTCAAAAAAAAAAAAAAAAAAAAAAAGAATGTTGCAGATACAAGTGGGAGTGTAAAATACTTTTTTCCTGGTATATTTACAAAAACAATTTGAGAGTTACTCTGCCAATTCATATACCCAGCAATTAATGGAAAAGTAAAAGATGCTACTTTTGTGTTTGTCCAGATTTTAGGGTTTCCTCCTTTGAAGATTTCTAAAGTTG
Source organism: Colobus angolensis palliatus (assembly GCF_000951035.1). NCBI lineage: Eukaryota > Metazoa > Chordata > Mammalia > Primates > Cercopithecidae > Colobus > Colobus angolensis. Next base: position 130,964 of record NW_012120154.1, on the reverse strand, counting down.
AATTTTTTTAAGTGAGGCAAGCAGTAAAATTAATGGGCAAATGAAACAAATTATACCAAGTCTAAAATTTTTTTTTTTTTTTGAGACAATCTCGTTCTGTCACCCAGGCTGGAGTGCAGTAGTGTGATCTTGGCTCACTTCAAGCTCCACCTCCCAGGTTCACACCATTCTCCTGCCTCAGCCTCCCGAGTAGCTGTGACTACAGGTGCTCACCAACACGCCTGGCTAATTTTTTGTATTTTTAGTAGAGACAGGGTTTCACCATGTTGACCGGGATGGTCTCGATTTCCTGACCTCATAATCCTCCCACGTCAGCCTCCCAAAGTGCTGGGATTACAGGCGTGAGCCACCGCATCCGGCAAAAATTCTTTAACATTGAACTTCGCAGGTGATTTTTTTTTTCCACTTAGTAGACAGTAGTTTTGTTCTGAAATTTTAATGGGAAATTTTTTATTACTGCTCACTTTCCCAGAGACACTTAAGAGGGTAAATATTAATTGAGGTGTTAAGCCTCTTCTGAGCAATTTGGATATAATTTGTTTTTAGATATAGATTTTTTATAAATGCCCCAAAGCAATTAGAAGTAATTTTGTTGAGAGAGAGAGTGTAAAACTGAAAGTATTGAAAAGAATAAGAGAGTAGCTAAGAGAATGAGTATTGGAGTCAGACTGCTAGAGTTCATATCCCAGACTTGTATTTATTAACTGTGAACTTTGGGCCCAACACTTAACTTGGCTCAACCTCCTCACATTTATTCCTAACCACAACCCTGTAAGGTGGGTACCCACCTTGTAGGAATCCACCTTACTTACCCACCCTACAGGGTTGTGGTTAGGAATAAATGAGAATTCTGTTTATCAGATGCTTAAGACTGTGCTTGCTTCTGTGTAGTATGTGTTCATTGTTAACTGTTTTTAACTTTATTGCTAAATATACCAGAAGGAAAGCAGTGGTAGGTGGTTTGGGGTTGTTTTGTGTTTTTGTTTTGCGATGGAGTCTTGCTCTGTTGCCCAAGCTGGAGTACAGTGGCGTGGTCTTGGCCTACGGCAACCTCCACCTCCCGGGTTCAAGCGATTCTCCTGCTCACCTCCCGAGTAGCTGGGACTACAGGCATGTACCCCACGCCCGGCTAATTTTTGTATTTTTAGTAGAGACAGGGTTTCACTATATTGGTCATGCTGGTCTTGAACTCCTGACCTTGTGATCCACATGCCATAGCCTCCCAAAATATTGGGATTACAGGGGTGAGCCACCACACCCAGCCTGTTTTTTTGTTTTTTTGTTTTTTGTTTTTGAGACGGAGTCTGGCTCTGTCTCCCAGGCTGGAGTACAGTGGCCGGATCTCAGCTCACTGCAAGCTCCGCCTCCCGGGTTCACACCATTCTCCTGCCTCAGCCTCCAGAGTAGCTGGGACTACAGGCGCCCGCCACCTCGCCCGGCTAGTTTTTTGTATTTTTAGTAGAGGTCTCGATCTCCTGACCTCGTGATCCGCCCGTCTCGGCCTCCCAAAGTGCTGGGATTACAGGCTTGAGCCACCGCGCCCGGCCTTTTTTTGTTTTTTTTTTTAAGTGGGTATGTAGTAGTCCCCTCTTATCCTTGGGGAATACATTCCAAGGTCTCCAGTGGATACCTGAAACCCTGGATAGTAGTGAACATAATTGTCATCAGAACATGTTTCTGTCCCTGTCTTCCACACACAAATTTAATGCCTTTTCTTCTTAACTGATTGCTTGTCATGCACTGTGGCTGTGATGTTTGCAGTTTGAGGTGCAACAATAAAACCATCACGAATTTTTTTCCTTCTTCACAATTTCATGGATAGATTTGATCTTTGCAACCTCAGTGTACAAATTTTTTTCGTTCCTTATTAAGTCGGGAACTTTCACCTTTAAGGAGTTTACAGCTTCTCTTTGGCATATCCAAATTGCTGTCATTGCCATTCTTGCACTTAGGGACCGTCATTAAGTAAAATAAGGGTTACTTAAAACTCAAGCACTGCCCTACCCCATAGTCAGTCTGACAGTCAGTCTGATAACTGAGATGGCTACTAAGTGACAAATGGCTGGTAGTTTATACAGGTGAATACATTAGACCAAGGGGAGATTCACTACCCGGTCAAGTGAGATTTTGTCAGGCTACTCAGAATGGCATGCAGTTTAAAACATTGTTGTGGCTCTCACCTGTAATCCTGGCACTTTGGGAGACTGAGGCAGGAGGATTGCTTGAGGCCAGGCATTCAAGACCAGCCTGGGCAGTGCAGTGAGACCCCTCCCAACCCCCGACCATCTCTGTAAAAAAAATTTTTTTAAATCAGCAAGGCGTGATGAGGTGCATCTGTAGTCCTGGCTTCTTGGGAGGCTAAGGTGCGAGGATCACTTGAGCCCAGGAGTTTGAGGTTACAGTGAGCTATGATCACACCACTGCACACTCCAGCCTGGGTGACATAGCAGGACTCTGTTTCTAAAACAACAAAAATTAGTGTTTATTTCTGCAGTTTTCTTTGTAATATTTTGGGCCACAGATGTCTGAAATGGTAGAAAGCAAAACAGAAGATAAGGATGAACTACCGTATAGATAGACTGGATAAAGAGAAAGCCAAGTGCATGATGTTCATAGAGGAGTCTTAGGAGTAAGCCTTATGGCGTCTATCCAAAGGTTGTTTTCTAGAAGTATCAGAATATGGGAACAGAGCTTAAAATAGAAAAATACTGTACAGTTAGCCTTCCATATCTGTGGGTTCCGTGTTTGTGGATTCAGCCATGGATTGAAATATTTAGGGGAAAAAAATGCGTGGTTGCGTCTGTACTGGACATGTACGGGCTTTTTTTTCTTGTCATTATTCCCTAAACAATACGGCATAACAACTATTTATGTTGCATTTACGCTGCATTAGATATTGTTAACAATATAGAAAGAATTCAAAGTATATAGGTGGATGTGTGTAGGTTATATGCAAATATTACATATCTCCTTTATATCAGGGACTGGAGCGTCCTCACATTTTGGTATCTGCAGTGGAGGGAGTGGATTCTGGAACCAATTAGCCAGCAGATACCAAGGGACAATTATATATATATACTATCATTAAGATGTCTTGTGTACATAAGTAATTGAAATGAAAATCAGATATTTAAGGCATAATGAGAAAATGGAAAATATTGTTCTTGTTAGAAATGTTCAAGATAAGAATGGCTTCTTGGTAAAGAACTGTGTTAAGCATAATTTTTTCTTTCTTCTTTTTGACACAGAGTCTCACTCTGTTTCCTAGACAGGAGTACAGTGGTACAATCTTGGCTGACTGCAGCCTCCATCTCCTGGGTTCAAGCAATTCGCCTGCCTCAACCTCCCAAGTAGCTGGGATTACAGGCACCCACCACCATCCCTGGCTAATGTTTGTATTTTTAGTAGTGACGGGGTTTCATCATGTTCGCCAGGCTGGTCTCGAACTCCTGACCTTAGTCTGCCCACCTCAGCCTCCCAAAGTGCTGGTATTACAGGCGGGAGCCACAGTGCCTGGCCAATTAAGCATAATTTTTTCTATTTTTCATTTTGTTACCTGGGTCTTTTTTTTTGAGATGGAGTCTCACTCTGTCGCCCAAGCTAGGGTGCAGTGGCACGATCTCGGCTCACTGCCAGCTCTGCCTCCCAGGTTCACACCTTTCTTCTGCCTCAGCCTCCCGAGTAGCTGGGACTACAGGCGCCCACCACCACGCCCAGCTAATTTTTTGTATTTTTCGTAGACACGTGGTTTCACTGTGTTAGCCAGGATGGTCTCAATCTCCTGACCTTGTGATCCACCTGCCTCGACCTCCCAAAGTGTTGGGATTACAGGTGTGAGCCACCACGCCTGGCCAAGAATAAATTTTTTTGAGATGGAGTCTTGCTGTGTTGCCTAGGCTGAAGTTATCCTCCTGCTTCAGCCTCCTGAGTAGCTGGGTTTACAGACGTGAGTCACTATGCCTGGCTCCAAGAAACTTTTCTTATAAAGGAGGAAAAAGTAGGAGCAGTACAGTGCTCCAAAGAATTTTTTTACAACAGTTAAGGAAGAACTACCTTTTACTTGTAGCACTAGAGATTCTGTTTCAAAGCATAAACAAAGAATACTTACTCTTATTACTTGTAATGTACTCTCATATTTTCTGTTGCTTTCTTTTTTTTTTTTTTGAGACGGAGTCTCGCTCTGTCCCCCCAGGCTGGAGTGCAGTGGCATGATCTCGGCTCTCTGCAAGCTCTGCCTCCTGGGTTCATGCCATTCTCCTGCCTCAGCCTCCCGAGTAGCTGGGACTGCAGGCGCCCACCACCGCGCCCAGCTAATTTTTTGTGTTTTTAGTAGAGACGGGGTTTCACCGTGGTCTTGATCTCCTGACCTTGTGATCCACCAGCCTCAGCCTCCCAAAGTGCTGGGATTACAGGCTTGAGCCACCGCGCCCGGCCTTTTTTTTTTTTTTTTTTAGTACTGGTTGCAGCCTACTATATTGATTTTTATGACCCACTTTTGGCTTGTGAGCCATAGTTTGAAGAACACTGGCGTAGAAGAGTTGACAAGATGGCAGTTATTCTGTATTAGGCCAACGTTTTCTGTATGCTAGGCACTTATCCTCTGTACATTGTTCCTTCTTTCCTTCCTGGAGTTTATAGATAAGGGAAGAAGAATGGCATTCACTAAGTCTGGTGTGATCAGCATTGTATTTGGGAAGTACACATATAGTGGGAGGAACAGAAGGACCTAACACAGTAGTTACAGGCCCTAATGGCTCTCTTTGAGGAATTGTGTCTAATTTTGGGATCTCACAGATAGAGATAGGGTTAGTAAAAGTGAGCCCAGGCTAGAAAGGAGACTGTGTGAGGCCAGAGTATATCCTGTTCTGGGAACTTATAAGTACTATCTAACTGGTAGGATAGCCAAAAACATGACTGTAGAGGTGAGCAAGGGGCCAATCATGGAGGGCTTATAATACAGGAATTTAGACTTTCCATTTTACCCATTTAATGGATGGAGCAGAATTGTGCCTTAGGCAGTTAAGTAAAAGGAGGAATAGTTTGGGAAGAAGCAGGGAAAAATGGGAGGCAGGGAGACCAGTGAAACAGCTGTTTTAGGGTTCCAGCCACCCTTACCATAGAAGACGGAAAGAAGTGGAAAGATTTGAGGGAAGATGGATGGTGAACAGAACTTGGTGATTGATTAGAAGTTAGGTAATAAGATGAATAAATCGAGGATAATTCCCAAGTTTAAAGTTTGAGCAACTCGATGGGTGATGATTTATTTATTTATTTATTTATTGACAGACTTTCTCCATCACCCAGGTTGGAGTACAGTGGTGTGATCTCAGCTCACTGCAACCTCTGCCTCCCGGGTTCAAGCGATTCTCATGCCTCAGCCTTCCACGTAGCTGGGACTACAGGCATCCGCCACCACACCTAGCTAGTTTTTGTATTTTTAGTAGAGATGGGATTTCATCATGTTGGCCAGGCTGGTCTCAAACTCCTGGCCTCAAGTGGTCTGCTCGCCTTGGCCTCCTAAAAGTGCTGAGATTACAGGTCTGAGGCACTGTGCCCAGCTGGATAATTATTTAATAAATTGGGGCGCATAGGAAGCATAGTATTTGTGAAGTGGGTGTGCAGGTGTGATGGGGCTAGTGATGTTACATTTGGGGCATTTTGAAGTCATGGGGTTCTTCTGAGTTGAGCAGTCATTCTTTTCATTTGCTGCACCTTTATCTCATTTTAGCCAACAGACATTGGATACCTACCAAGTCTTAGGCATTTGCAATGTAGAGACAAATTAAGGTGCCTTCTGTGGGGTTGGTATACATGTCTACACAATTTTCCTGTAAGTTACGCTTTAAACGGTTTTTTTTGTTTGTTTTTTGTTTTTTTTTCTTGAGATGGAGTTTCGCTCTGTCGCCCAGGCTGGAGTGCGGTGGCCAGATCTCTGCTCACTGCAAGCTCCGCCTCCCGGGTTTACGCCATTCTCCTGCCTCAGCCTCCCTAGTAGCTGGGACTAAGGCGCCCGCCACCTCGCCCGGCTAGTTTTTTGTATTTTTTAGTAGAGATGAAGTTTCACCATGTTAGCCGGGATGGTCTCGATCTCCTGACCTCGTGATCCGCCCGTCTTGGCCTCCCAAAGTGCTGGGATTACAGGCTTGAGCCACCGCACCCGGCCTTAAACGGTTTTTTTAATGTTCTGTATAAAGGCAGGGGATGGGGATTGTTTTTGACAGAGTAGGTTTGGAGTGTTGGTGGAAAACTTCACGGAGAAAATGTATATTTGAATAGGGTTGGTGGAAATTAAAGTAACATACCTTAGAAGTAGGGAAAGTTGGAAGAGTTTTTCAGATGGAGCTAACATGGTTCTGATGTGGCTAGAATATACACTGTGTGGTAGGGTTTTTCATGGGAGACAGATGGGAAAGGATGTTGGGTTCTATTATGGAAAAATAAATATGTTAAGGAATTTGCCGTTTATCTTAGCATCAGGGTAAAAATTTTATGACGAGGTTGGGGAAAGACTAATTCTGGTAATGCTGTATAGAGCAGCAGTAGGTAGAACCTATGGCAGGAAGACTAGGAATATGTTATTTACCTCTTTTGTAATGAGCTTGTCATTTGCCTTGGAAATTTTTGGTAAATTGTAATCAATAAAGTGAATTGTTTATTTTGTTCAAGATCCATGTTTGGTTTACCAGTTGTCATAAATGTAGAAAATATACCAGATACCAACTTAGAAACCATTCACTCTCCCTGTTATTTACAGATATTCAAGTTTTTTTGTTGTTTTTTGTTTCATTTCGTTTTTAAAGGGTATGTTTCTCCATCCAGGATTCTCTATAGGCATTCCCTTGTAACAAATCCCAAGTTTTGCTCAAAATCAGGAACTGTTCAGTGACAATTTAGTTAGCACACAATTTAGGCTTACTATAAAACATGTTCTTGAGTTGATTCTTAAGGTGGGATTTTAATGAATAATAGTGTCTTCATCATGTAGTTTTTTTGTTGTTGTTGTTTTTGTTTTTTAAATACAGAATCTTGCTCTGTTGCCCAGGCTGGAGTGCAGTGGTGTGATCTCAAGTAGCTAGGATTACAGGCGCCTGCCACCACACCCGGCTAATTTTTGTATTTTTAGTAGACACAGGGTTTTGTCATGTTGGCCAGGCTGACCTCGAACTCCTGACATCAGGTGATCTGCCTGCCTCGGCCTCCCAAACTGCTGGGGTTACAGGCGTGAGCCACCGTGCCCAGCCTCATGGAGTTATTTTCACAAGAAGTGTCACTATATTAATACATTGAAAAAGAGCAAGGTAGATTGTCAATGTGAATTTTCTAAACATGGTCCCAGGTCACATTCTGGATCAATTAAAGCACTTCATCTCTGTTTAAAATTCAAGACTTAAGGCTGGGCGCAGTGGCGTACGCCTGTCATCCCAGCACTTTGGGAGGCTGAGGTGGGCAGATTACTCGAGGTCAGGAATTTGAGACCAGCCTGACCAACATGGTGAAATCCCATCTCTACTAAAAATACAAAAATTAGCCGGACGTGGTGGCAGGCGCCTGTAGTTCCAGCTACTGGGGAGGCTGAGGCAAGGGAATCTCTTGAATCTGGGAGGCAGAGGTTGCAACGAGCTGAGATTGCGCCTGGGCCACAAGAGCAAAACTCCGTCTCAAAAAATATAATAATAATTATTATTCAAGATTGAAATGTGTTGGGTTTTTTTGTTTTTTGAGATGGAGTCTCACTCTGTCACCCAGGCTGGAGTGTATTGGTGAGGTCTCAGCTCACTGCAGCTTCCGCCTCCTGGGTTCAAGTGATTCTCCCATCTCAGCCTCCCGAGTAGCTGGGACTACAGGCGCATGCTACCACAGCCGGCTAATTTTTGTATTTTTAGTAGAGACAAGGTTTCGCTATGTTGGCCAGGCTGGTCTTGAACTCCTGGCCTCATGATCCGCCCGCCTCGGCCTCCCAAAATGCTGGGATTACAGGCGTGAGCTACCACGCCCGGTATTGTTGGGGTTTAAGAAGAATAAACTTCAAGTTAATCTCTTTCCAAAGTATGGGTACACCTTTTGATGTCATGATAGAAGGACCATGTTAAGAGTATATATTTTGAAATTTGCTTGCACTTTTGCCCTTTCACTATTGGATTTCAAAATTCAATAGCTGCCAGCATTTATAGGTATGTAATTCTGTGTAATTATCATCTTTTATCCAAATTTGTATAAAACTTAACAAGTTGTCCTAATTTTTTGGAAGTATTAGAAATGTTGCCTATCATGGATATTTTATTTTATTGCATGGATATTTTATTTTAATTAATTAAATATTAATTAATTAATGGATATTTATTTTAGTAAATGGATATTTTATTTTAATTATAAAATTAAATTTTATTTTGGATATTTTATTTTAATATGGATGGATATTTTAATCCAGCATGGATATTTTATTTTAATTAATGTTCCTTCAAATTACGTAGTTTGAAATGTTTGTGCATCTTTATTTCCTTGCTAGGTAGGTTGTTTATATGATAATTCTTCATCTACGGAGGGTTAAAGTACCTTTTTTGTTATTGTTGAGACGGAGTCTCGCTCTGTCGCCCAGGCTGGAGTGCAGTGGCCGGATCTCTGCTCACTGCAA
>NW_012120154.1:113553-117502 GCF_000951035.1 Colobus angolensis palliatus | reverse complement strand
TTTTTGAGACAGGGTCTCATTCTGTTGCCCAAGCTGGAGTGCAGTGGCGTGATCATGGCTCACTGCAACCTCAACCTCCTGGGCTCAAGCAATCCTCCCATCTCAGCCTCCCAAGTAGCTGGGACTACAGGTGTGCTGACCACCATGCCTGGCTAATTTTTGTATTTTTTTGTTGACACTGGAGTCTTTCTGCATTCCAGGCTGGCCTTGAACTCCTGCGTTCAAGCAACCGTCCAGCCTTGTCCTTCCAAAGTGCTAGGATTATAGGCGTGAGCCACGGTGTCCAACCTGTGCTAAACTTTTCAAATCAGATTTGTATGTATCTTGTCCTGTTTTACTTCACCATGATTGGACTAAATGTACACTCAGATGAAGAAACTTAAAAAAAAAAAATACTGCTCCTTGTGAGGCAGAAGAAACATTTTACTGAAAGTCATTTTTGTATTGGAGCATCATAAAAGGCATAAAGGAGTTTGTGAACAGACTACTTGGTAGAAGCAGCCTGGTAATGTTGATTGGTTGATACTTTAGTAAGCAGGAAATGTCTTACTGGAGATAGTTCATTCATTTCAACAGTTATTTGTGATACTGTTTTTTAATATTTGCCGTAGGATAGTTAAAAGGTGATGGAACAAACTTCAGATTTGTGAATTTTTAATTAAACGTAAAGGGGGCAAAAGTAGATAAATATCTAAGAGCTCACCTTACTATCTAGAAAAAATACTTGCTGGCCCAGTGCCATGGCACACATATGTAATCCCAGCACTTTGGGAGGCCAAGGTGGGAGGCTTGCTTGAGCCCAGGAGATTCAGACCAGTCTGGGTAACACGGTGAGACCGCCATCTCAACAAAGTTAAAAAATTAGGTGGTGTGATGGCGTGCCTTTGGTGGCAGCTACTAAGGAGGATTGCTTGAGCCAGGAGGTGAGGCTGCAGTGAGCTGTGATCCCGGCACTCCACTCCAGGCTGGGCGACACAGCAAGACCCTGTCTCAAAAAAAAAAAAAAGGGAAAAGCATGAGACAGCAATCAAATACAATAGATTTGGCTTCAGTACAGATTAAATTAAAACCCTCACTGTAGGCCCTAATTGAATAACGAAGACTTCTATATTACTAAAGCTGATTACTATTTGATGAACTCTGTACATGTAGCTAGTATGGACTTCTGAGGTTGTTGAAATTAATGAGAATAATACATGTGAGGTGCCAAGAAAAATGCCTGACACGTTGAAAGTGCTGGATAAATGTATGCTGTCATCATTGTAAGCTCGGCTATCTCCTGATAGTGTAATGAGTGCATTGAATAACAATAGGTAACATGTTTTTAGTGTTTAGTGTGTGCCAGGTGTTCTAAACACTTTACATTTATTCACTCATTTAATCACAAATAACATACATTTATTTACTCATTTAATCACAAATAACACGAAGTAGGCACTTTCCTATTATGCAGAGATGGAAACAAGGTTATTCCCTGCATTTTTTATTTTTAATTTTTATTTTTTGGCGGAGGGAGGAGGATGGGGATGGACGGAGTTGGTTTTTTTGGAGCTTCTGAGACCCAAGCTTCAGGCCGTGCTTTTTTTATTCCCCCAGAGATGGAGTCTCGCTCTGTCGCCCAGGCTGGAGTGCAAATGGCACGATCTCAGCCAACTGGAACCTCTGCTTGCCAGGCTCAAGTGATTCTCCTGCCTCAGCCTCCTGAGTAGCTGGGATTACAGGTGCCCGCCACCACACCCAGCTAATTTTTGTGTTTTCACAAAATTTTGGGGTTTCACCATGTTGACCAGGCTGGTCTCGAACTCTTGACCTCAAGTGATCCGCCCGCCTTGGCCTCCCAAAGTGCTGAGATTACAGGCTTGAGCCACCGCACCCGGCCCTAAAGTACCTTTTTTAAATGAAGTACTGAATAGAGGTTAGGAAAGTTGTTTGAACCTGATAAATTTGCAAGATTTACAAAATTTTCTCATTTCAAAAGCTTCAGTTTTAAAATTACATGCTTTTTAAGCATCTGGTGTAAGAGTCGGAGTGTCCAAAAGCAATAAGAAGTCTTTGTAAGATTGGTAGTTTCAGTGTTTAGCCAAACCATTATCACAATTAGAATGACTAATGTTACGTAGGTTTGATTTTCAACTCCATTCTTTTTTTGTTTTGTTTTTTTTTTAAATTCCAAATCTCTAACCTAGACTAGGTACGGTGAGTGTTGTGATCTCTGCCCACCTCATCACTCACTTTGCCGAGCACTTTATTTCAACTGTTGAACTGGCTGAGCTTTTACTCCTCCCCACCTTAGGTTGTTCCACCCTTCATCTGTCAAGCTCCTACTCATCCTGTGGACTCAACCTCTGGGTTAGATGAAAGAAAAGTTTGAAATGTCCACTCTTTAAAAACATTAAGTGTTTTTTGTTGTTTGAGACTGGGTCTCTCTCTGTCTTCCAGGCTGTAGTGCTGTGGTGCAATCTTGACTCATGGCAGCCTCGACCTCCTTGGCTAAATGATCCTCCCACCTCAGCCTGTAGCTGCACCACTATGCCTGGCTAATTTATAAATTTTTTTTGTAGAGACAGGGTCTTGCTGTCTTACCCAGGCTCGTCTCAACTCCTGGGCTCAAGCGACCTGCCTTGGCCCTCAAAGTGCTGGAATTACAGGTGTGAGCCACCTACCAAGTCTGGCCTAAAAGCATTTTTTTATTTTTATTTTTTGAGATGGAGTCTCGTGCTGTCGCCCAGGCTGGAGTGCAGTAGCGCGATCTTGGCTTACTGCAGTCTCTGCCTCCAAGGTTCAGGTGATTCTGGAGCCTCAGCCTCCTGCATAGCTGGATGGCATGTGCCATCACCCCTGGCTCATTTTTGTATTTTTAGTAGAAATGGGGTTTCACCATGTTGGCCAGGCTGGTTTCAAACTCCTGACCTCCACCATCCTCAGCCTTCCAGAGTGCTGAGATTACAGGCGTGAGCCACTGTGCCCGGGCCTAAAAGCATTTTATTGCCACAGAGAAAGCCAGCTAAAAGGAGGAGGAGCAGTAGATGAATTCTTTGGGATTTGAGAAAATTGACTAGATTTGAAATAATTAATAAAAGTATTTTACTTAATGAACACAGTTTAAGAGAAGTGAGTTGATTTTACTTCATTTTACCTAAAGTACAAAGGTAAGTGTGTTTACTCAACAAATAATGTGTGAGCCTTTTAAGTAAAAAAAAAAAAAAAAAAAAAAGTGTAACTGTGAGAGATGCTAATATAGTAGAATTAGATGTTGAGCCAAAATTATTTTAATTTTAAATTGCATTTTGTGTCATAGTAACTAGAAAATTATCTGGTTTATGTTCATAGTGCAGTGTTTGGGATTATATTTTTAATGGTCCTAATTTTAAAGGTTATGCTTCATTTAATTTCTCATGTATCATTGAATTGTTTGGAAAGGCTAAATGAACAGAGTTTATTTTTTATTTATTTGGAGTATCGCTCTTGTTGCACAAACTGGAGTGCGATGGCGTGGTCTCAGCTTACTTCAACCTCTGCCTCCCGGGTTCAAGCGATTTTCCTGCCTCAGCCTACTAAGTAGCTGGGATTACAGGAATGTGCCACCACACCCAGCTAATTTTGTATTTTTTTCTTAGAGACAGGGTTTCTCCATGTTAGGCAGGCTGGTCTCAGACTCCTGGCCTTAGGTGATTGCTCGCCTCAGCCTCCCAAAGTGCTGAGATTACAGGTGTGAGCCACCACGCCTGGCAGCTGAGTTTATTTTATAAGGAATTATTATATGGTTAAATCTGTTGTAAAGAGCAGACCACAAGAAGTAATAGGAGACAGCGAGGGTGATCTACAGAATCAGTATGTAATAATGAAAGGATGTTTTGACTCAACACTAGTTTCCCACATGTTTAATCCAAACTCAGTTGTTGTTTAAATTGTCACATTTCTAATACATGGTCCATTGGGTAAACCATGT
>NW_012120154.1:95582-107562 GCF_000951035.1 Colobus angolensis palliatus | reverse complement strand
AGTAGCTGGGACTACAGGCGTGCACCACCATGCCTGGCTAATTTTGGTATTTTTAGTGGAGACAGGATTTCACCATGTTGGCCAGGCTGGTCTCAAACTCCTGACCTCCAGCAGTCCACCCGTCTCAGCCTCCCAAAGTGCTAGGATTACAGGCGTGAACCACCGTGCCCGGCTATACATTATTTTAAAAATTACTTGAAACCATTTGTTGCTGGCATACAGAAATTCACTTTGATATGTTTGTATTTATGGTATAACCAGTCACCTTGCTAACCTCTCACAGTTTCCAGTTGTGTGTATTTCTTTAGAATTGACAATGGTTGTGTATATTCATGGGGTACAGTGTGATGTTATATGTATTTGCTTTGAATTTTTTATGTCAACAGTTATATTATCTGCAGACAATAAGTTTTGTTTCTTTTTCTTTCTTTCCTTTTTTTTTTTTTATTGAGACAGAGTTTTGCTCTTGTCGCCCAGGCTGTAGTGCAGTAGCACTATCTCAGCTCACTGCAGCCTCCACCTCCCAAGTTCAAGCGATTCTCCTGCCTCAGCCTCCTGAGTAACTGAGGTTACAGGCATGCGCCACCACGTACCACAAATTTTGTATTTTTGGTAGAGACAGGGTTTCTCCTCAGGCTGGTCTCGAACTCCTGACCTCAGGTGAACACCATGCCTGGCCTTCTCTTTTTTTTCCTTTTTAGAATTTGTAACCTATTTTTTTTTATGTGTGTGTGTGTGAGATGGAGTCTTGCTCTGACACCCAGCCAGGAGTGCAGTGGCACTATCTCTGCTCACTGCAACCTCTGCTTCCCGGGTTCAAGCGATTCTCTTGCTTCAGCCTCCCAAGTAGCTGGGACTACAAGCGCCCGCCACCACGCTCAGCTAATTTTTTGTTTTGTTTTGTTTGTTTTTAGTAGAGACGGGATTTCACTATATTGGCCAGGCTGGTCTTGAACTCCTGACCTCAAGTGATCTGCCTTGGCCTCCCAAAGTGCTGGGATTACAGGCATGAGCCACTGTGCCTGGCCGAGATGAGTCTTACATTTTCTTTATCCTTTGTTACTATGGTGAATGACAGTTTGTAGATGTTCTGGTGTCCCTTGGATTCCTGGGATTATCCCAACTTGATGATAGTTTTTAAGACTTTGGTTTGCTCTCTTTAAAGAATCTTGTTTCTGTGTCCATGAAGAAGGTAGGCCTGTGTTTTTCTTATATTGGCCATGTGTAATTTTTATAATATTATTTCTGGTTTTTTTTAGAAGTGTTTGTGTTAGCTTGAAATTGTCTTTTTATTGAACGTTTGGTGTAGGGCATGCCTGTAAACAATTCGGATATGGTGCTTTCTTTATGGAAAGATTAACCAAGGATTGATTTTTCTTTAGTAGTAATAGGATTACAGTGGTCTGCTTTCCCATGTGGCTTTCTTTTTTTTTTTTTTGAGACGGAGTCTCGCTCTGTCGCCCAGGCTGGAGTGCAGTGGCGGGATCTCAGCTCACTGCAAGCTCCACCTCCCGGGTTCATGCCATTCTCCTGCCTCAGCCTCCCGAGTAGCTGGGACTACAGGCGCCCGCCAACACGCCCGGCTAATTTTTTGTATTTTAGTAGAGACGGGGTTTCACCGTGTTAGCCAGGATGGTCTCGATCTCCTGACCTCGTGATCCGCCCGTCTCGGCCTCCCAAAGTGCTGGGATTACAGGCTTGAGCCACCGCGCCCGGCCGTAGCTTTCTTTTAAACTTTTATAAATGGGAAATTTCAATGTAATAGAAGATATTATAAAGAAATCCCATGTGCCTATTACCCAGCTTCAAGTTTACTAGTATACCACCCTTCCACCCTCTTTTTGCTGGAATATTTCAGTGTATATCTTTCAGTAAAAAGGCTGTATTTTAAAATTATGCCATTGTTGTAGTCAATAAAGTTAATGATTTCTTAATATCACCCATTACTCAGTCTGTACTTAAATATCCCGTACTCTCATTTCAAAATGTGTTTATAGTTGGCTTGTTTGAATCAGGATTCCACCCCCCAGCTTACGCTATGAATTTGTTGGAGAAACTGGGACATTCCATATCCTATATGATTTCTTTTTTTGCTAAGGTTTGAGTATTTTCTCTGTAATGTATTTGTTTTGTATAGTTTCATTTTTTTGTATAAAGTTGATAATAGTATTGCTTTGTCTTTTAATTTTCTTTTTTTCTTAACCTTCTTGAAGTTCGTCTTTTGTTACTACAAAAAACTAACTTCTAGTTTTGGTAATGCTGTTATATTCGTATTTTCTCTTTCATTTATGCTTTTATCTTTGTCTTCCTATAAATACTATTTTTCTCATATAATTTGTATACTTAATTCACTATTTTTTAGCAACCTCAGGAGACTCACTGGAGAATTCATTAATTTTTAACTTTATTTTCTAACATAGGCCTTTAGGTTTTGAAATATATATATATTTTTTTATATAATTTTTTTTTTTTTGAGAAGGAGTCTCGCTCTGTCGCCCAGGCTGGAGTGCAGTGGCCAGATCTCAGCTCACTGCAAGCTCCGCCTCCCGGGTTCACGCCATTCTCCTGCCTCAGCCTCCCAAGTGGCTGGGATTACAAGCGCCCACCACCTCGCCCGGCTAGTTTTTTTGTATTTTTTAGTAGAGACGGGGTTTCACCGTGTTCGCCAGGATGGTCTCGATCTCCTGACCTCGTGATCCGCCCGTCTCGGCCTCCCAAAGTGCTGGGATTACAGGCTTGAGCCACCGCTCCCGGACGAAATATATTTTTTATTACTCAATTTCCTTTGTGATTTCTGCTGTAACTTATCACTGCCTACTTTTAAAATTTCTAAAGTGAAGATTTTTTTTGCCCTCTACATTCAGTATGCTAATGATAAAATATTTTCTTGGATACTCCAAGGGAAAAGTAAAAATTGCAAATAAAGTATGATCTCAGTTTTGTAAATCACATAAATATAAGGAAATAAGGAACTATATCAGTATAGTAAGCAGTCATTTTTGAATAGTGAGTTCAGGTCAGTTTTGTTACACATTTGGGTGGTGGTGGTTGTTTGAGATAGGATCTCGCTCTGTCACCCAGGCTAGAGTCACCCAAGCTGCCGTGATCCTCCTCCTTCAGCCTCTCTAGTAGCTGGGACAGGCACAGGCCACCAGGCCTGGCTAAGTTTTGTATTTTTTTGTACAGTTTGGTTTTCGCCATGTTGCCCAGGCTGGTCTCCTAAGCTCGAGCCATCTGCCCTCCTCAGCTTCACAAAGTGCTGGGATTACAGGTGTGAGCCAGAGCACTCAGCCTTATGACAAATTTTTAATGGAGGAGCCCATATGATACTTTAAAAGGAAAGAGTAATTCTGTAAAACTCTGGACTCTAAATCATGCCCTGAGATCTTGGGATACAATTTGGTTTAGTTCATATATGACCATGTGCTTACTATGCTACGCTGTAGGCAATGAGTTGGTGTATAAGTGGTAAAATATGTCCTTCCCAAAGAGTGCGTGAGTGGAGTGAGGGGTGGTTACAGGGGATGGCAAGGGGAGGAGAGGAGGTAAACCCAGGGATAATTTCAGTGACATGAAAAAATGCTGTAAGATACAGAAGGAGCAGGATTGGGAAGGAAAGAAAAAAAAAAAACAAGAATAGGAAGGGCACATACAGGAAGAATCATACTTAGGAACCAAGATTAATTGGATCCAGTAGACCATTAAGGCAATATTTTGTCTTCAAGGGATGGACTGTTTTTTAAGAGGCTAGCTGTAGAGTTTTTGTTGGAGTAGACAGGGTCTCACAGTGTTGCCCAGACTTGATGTGAATTCCTGGGCTCAAGCTATCCTCTTGCCTCAGCGTCCTGAGTAGCTGGGACTATAGGTGTGTACCACTGTGCCCAGCTCCTGGTAATGCCTTTTTAATGTGAAAACTACTGTAGAGAATTAAAAGGGAAGAAAACTCAAATAATTTCTGTAATAGGTTAATACTGTCAATAGGTCAATCAGAAGTAATTTTATTCCCCCAGGGGACGTTTGGTGATGTCTGGAGACAGTTTTGATTGTCACAATTGGGATATGGGTGCTACTGGCATAAGTAGAAAGACTAGGAGTCTCCTGATGATACTAGAGGGCGCACGACAATCCCCCTCCATCCACAACGAAGAATTATCACACAGCTCAAAATGTTAATAGTGCCAAGATTGAGAAACCCTGCATTAATCTATACTTAGCACCCAGTTTTGTTTGTTCTTTATTGAGACAGGGTCTTGCTCTGTCACCCAGGCTGGAGTGCAGTTGCGCAGTTATTTTAGAGCTCACTACAACCTCAGATTCCTGGACTCCATTAGTCCTCCCACCTTAGCCTCCTAAGTAGCTAGGACTACAGCCTAATGCCACCACACCCAGCTAACTTTATTATTTCTAGAGACAGGGTCTTGCTGTGTTGGCCTGGGCTGAAGAATTCCTCCTCCCTTGGCCTCCCAAAGTACTGAGATTACAGATGTGAACCACCAGGGCTAGTCTACCACTCTGTTTTTGATAGGGGTGGTTTGTATGGTGAAGGAGCCAGAGGCATGGTTTTGTACCCTATTCTGGCTAGATTTTGGTTAAGGAAAGCTATTCTGTAGGCTACAGGTCAAAAACCCAGCCTGTTGAGGGCCTACTTTGAGACAGGTACTATATAGGAACTTGGTAAAAATGGTGGATAGCCCTCTGCTTAACTGGAGCACACACTGAATGTTCCACAAATGATGGGTCTTTTGTATCAGTTGTCTGTCTTTATGTATTACAATATTTAAAATGTTTTTTTTTTTCCCAGCCTGAGTTTAGTTTGTGTATAGATAAGTTATTTTAACTGTTCTTCTGAGGAACTTGGGAATATTAATACAGCTTAATTGTGTTTCTTTTTTCCATGACTGTGGATACAAACCTTTAGCTGGCAACCCATGTAATAATGGGTGCTGTGCTTTTTTTTTTAACTAAAAATAAAACTTTATTTCAATTATTATGCTAATTCTATAACATTATTTAGAATGCAGGGGTTTTTTTTTTTTATTTATACTTTAAGCTTTGGGATACATGTGCAGAACGTGCAGGTTTGTTACATGGGTATATACATGCCATGGTGGTTTGCTGCACCCATCAATCTGTCATCTACATTAGGTATTTGTCCTAATGCTATCCTCCCTAGCCCCCCACTCCCCGACAGGCCCGGGTGTGTTATGTTCCCCTCTCTGTGTCCATGTGTTCGCATTGTTCACCTCCCACTTATGAGTGAGAACACGCGGTGTTTGGCTTTCTTTTCCTATGTTATTTTGCTGAGAATGATGATTTCCAGCTTCATCCTTGTCCCTGCAAAGGACATTAACTCATCCTTTTTTATGGCTGTGTAGTATTCCATGGTGTATATGTGCCACATTTTCTTTATCCATGCTATCATTGATGGGGAGTGTTGTACTTTCAATCTCTTTATTCCTTGGTCTTATTTTAGGTACAGTTTTTAAGTGTTTTAAATCTGTTGAGGTAACCAAATACCTCCTCAATTTAAAAAATCTATACAATTGTTTTAGTATGACCTAAAAAACTACAATATAAATAATATATAGGGCTACATGTGGTGGCTCATGCCTGTAATCCCAGCACTTTGGAAGGCAGCGGACAGATAGCTTCAGCTCAGGAGTTCAAGACCAGCCAGGTCAACATGTCAAGTCCCACCTCTATTAAAAATACAAAATTTAGCCAGGTGTGGTGGTGTACACCTGTGGTTGCAGCTACTTGGGAGGCTGAGATGGTAGAATCACTTGAACCTGTGGATGGAGGTTACAGTAAGCCAAAATTGCACCACTGCACTCCAGCCTGGGCAACAGAGCAAGACCCTGTCTCAAATAAATAGAAAAACGTGGAGTGAGGTTTGGAAATGATATTTAATGCTTATTAAGAACAAAATATAGGGCAGTTTTTTTATTTTGGTTTTGTCATACTTTGACCTTTACGTTTTCCCTTTGCTTTTAGATTTTGGCTCTCTATTTGACTTGGAGCACGACTTACCAGATGAATTAATCAACTCTACAGAATTGGGACTAACCAATGGTGGTGATATTAATCAGCTTCAGACAAGTCTTGGCATAGTACAAGATGCAGCTTCTAAACATAAACAGCTATCAGAATTGCTGCGATCTGGTAGTTCCCCTAACCTCAATATGGGAGTTGGTGGCCCAGGTCAAGTCATGGCCAGCCAGGCCCAACAAAATAGTCCTGGATTAGGTTTGATCAATAGCATGGTGAAAAGCCCAATGACACAGGCAGGCTTGACTTCTCCCAACATGGGGATGGGCACTAGTGGACCAAATCAGGGTCCCACACAGTCAACAGGTATGATGAACAGTCCAGTAAATCAGCCTGCCATGGGAATGAACACAGGGATGAATGCTGGCATGAATCCTGGAATGTTGGCTGCAGGCAATGGACAAGGGATAATGCCTAATCAAGTCATGAACGGTTCAATTGGAGCAGGCCGAGGGCGACAGAATATGCAGTACCCAAACCCAGGCATGGGAAGTGCTGGCAACTTACTGACTGAGCCTCTTCAGCAGGGCTCTCCCCAGATGGGAGGACAAACAGGATTGAGAGGCCCCCAGCCTCTTAAGGTAAGTACAGTTTTGGTTTGTGTGCACAATTGGCACACATGTGAGTATTGCCATGATGGATGGAGGGTTTGCCTTACATTGTATAGCAGTTTCCGCATGCTACATGCCAGGAATTTACTGTGGGCTGTCATAAGTTTTAAGAAGTGCCTGTATTAAATTTAAGTAAAACATTTATTTTACAACTAGTATTCTATAACTTCATACTTCCAAATGATTGCTGGCTAATGCTGGTTCTCTCTGGCACAAGTATTGGAATGTTTTTATCTCATTTCCAAGTCCAGTTCAGCCTTGTAGCCTCCTTATAAAATTACAGTTTTGAGATGGATGGCATTACACTATCTTCAGATGGAGACTCCATTTGTTGCTATTGCTTTGAATGTCCCTGGTTTCCAAGAGATACATTTATTCTGAGAAATGTATTAACTGGTATTTTTCTTTATTGGTTGATGGAAATTAAGGTGCATTTGTTTATATGAGACCTCAACAGTGTAGATGTTTCAGTGAACCAGAACTTGGCCAAAGACTTCTGTTAGCTTAGAGAATGCTAAGTATATTATTTAAAATACTTTAAACTCTTTAAATGTGTACCCTGTATACATAAATAAGACATAATCACACATACTTCAGTGCTTATTTCTCCATATTTTTCTTTACATATTTTATCCGTTTTTCTTAAAATGGGATCACACTATGGTTGCCAGTGCCTGGCATGATGGCTTCACTTGGAAGATTAAATTGGAGATAGGTACGATTTTCACAAGGAGTCAGGAACAAGTTTTCTCTGTAACAGGAATAATTTGAGCAGACATCAGGACTTCTGTGTTCCTGAGACTCTTGGGTGCAGTGGCCATGCCTATAATCCCAGCACTTTGGGAGGCCAAAGCAGGAGGATCTCTTGCACCTAGGAGTTAGAGATGAACCAGGTAGCATTGACCCCATCTTCTATTTAAGGGAAAAAAAAAAGGGGGAACCTTGATGGTGACGGAGAATGCGAATGTGAATTGAAGACAGATGGACAAACTTGTGTTGGGGGAAACTGAGGTGACATGTAGGAATTCAGAAGCCTTAAATGTTTTTTTTGGTATAAGAATATTGACAAGTTAGGATTCTGTTTTAGCATTCCTGCTTTGTAGATTCTCCCTTTCTGCTCCTCACCCTCTGCCCACTTTTTTTTTTTTTTTTTTTGAGACAGGGTCTTGCTGTGCTGCTCAGGCTGGAGTGCACTGGCTTAATCATGGCTTACTGCAGCGTCAACCTGCCGGGCTAAACAATCTTCTCTCCTCGGCCTCCCGAGTAGCTGGAACTAAAGGCACACACCACCACGCCTGGCTGTTTTTGTTTTTTTTTTTAAGAGATGGGGTCTCACTACATTGCTCAGGCTAATCTCAAACTCCTTCTGGGCTCAAGTGATCCTCTTGTCTCAGCCTTCCAAAGTGCCAGGATTACAGGTGTGAGCCACTGCACCCAGCCTCTGACACTTTTAGATTGCCGTGTCAGTGTAGCTTACTTAGAATATTTGGAGTGAGAACCAGAAACAACAAGGTAGATTATTAAGTACCTTTTCTGGAATCTCGGAACATAGCTATGAAGAGATAAAGTCCTTGCCACCAATTCTGCTATGGAGAGGAGGGATGCCAGACTTAAAATAAACCCTCACTGGTGGACAAAATACTTAAGGGTTAAAGTAGTGAATGAATTTACTTCATGTAAGCTACTTTCTACTGTGCACATAAGATACGAATTTTAGAGTATGCCAGGTAAGTACTATGGAGAAAAATAAAGTAAGGAAAGGCTCATTGACAACTGCTCGGGGGTGTGGCACTATTACAGTTGTAATCTAAATTTCTTACAGAAAGTGAGTTTATATAGAAGTGAACAAAACAAAAAGCTCCTTGTGGAGCTTGTGTTTTGATGTGAAGGAGGAATTCAAATTTTAAACTTCTGTTAAATGATGTTTTATTTCCTTATTTTATGTTTATTTTGAGACAGAGTCTTGCTGTTGCCAATGCTGGAGTGCAGTGGTGTGATCTTGGATCACTGCAACCTCTGCCTCCTGGGTTCAGGCAGTTCTCCTGCCTCAGCTTCCAAGTAGCTGGGACCACAGGCATGTGCCACCATGCCTGGCTAATTTTTGTATTTTTAGTAGAGAAGGGGTTTCACCACGTTGCCCAGGCTCATTGTGAACTCCTGACCTCAAGTGATCTGCCCACCATGGCCTCCCAAAGTGCTGCTGGGACTATAGGCATGAGCCACCGCACCCGGACCTATTTCCTTATTTTAAATTGAGCCCGCCTATATTGATATTTTGTAAAGTACTTATATCAGTGTTTGACGAATGAGGGAGATTTAAATGTTTAATAAATATATATATATATTTTTAAAGTAACAAATACACTTTTAATTAATCTCAGATAAAAGCTACTCAAGGAATGTCAGTAATCGTTTTAGCCACTAATCTGTTAGAGCCGTATGGTGAGCAGCCTTGAGTAGCTGGGCTAACTGGTTATTTTCCGGAATTCCCACCATCCACGGTATTAGAAAAAACAAGGCATTGTCTCAGTTCAGGAGAAACACATGGCCTAGTAACCAAATCCAGTCATTCATATCCCGTATTTTTTCTTTAGCTCTTCTACTTTGTTGATGTAAGCTTTCATGGCATCTTCCTTGGTAGCCCCTTTCAGCTCCTTCCAGGCATCCCACTTGGCCTTGCCTGTGAAGTCCAACATCCCGGGCCGTTCTGTATTTACGTCGCCCACGGTTGCTTGTTTGTAGCGGCCATAGATGAACAGCATCTCATCATTGGCTGGCTTGGTCTTAAGGTGCTTAACCTCCTCTGCAGCTTTCTTAAACTCAGCCTGAGACATCTTGGCCGCCTTGCAAGAACTCCAGGGAGACCGCGGAGGAGGCGAGGACCAGGAAACAATCGCTCCTGTTTAATAAAATTTTTAAAAAATTTTAAGTTATATAGGTTTAGGATAAGATAACCACTTAAGGCTGGGTGTAGCAGTTCACACCTAGAATCATTCCAGACCAGCCCCAGCTGGTGAGACCCCCATCTCTACCAAAAAAAAATTATCCTGGTGTCATGGCACACCCACATCACAGTTGCCCTTACACTGTACCAAGTCCTAAAATTATCTTGTAGAGTGAATTATACTCATTACGTTTCTTCTAAAACTCCTAAGACTCGTGATATTTAAGAATTAGGGTTTAAGGTGTGAGGAAGTTTTCAGTGAGATTTGATGACTGTAAGCCTGTTGGCAAATGACATCAGCTTTTGAACACAGTTCTTTTCATGGAGAAATCTGTGGTTCAGGATGTGCAGGCAGGTGATGATGTTACTACTACAGCTGTCTTCCAAAAGTCTGACCCATGGTGATTTATGGGAAGAAACTTGGATCATACTGCCTTTTACCCCAATCTTTAGATTCAGCATAAACTAATCAAAGCCAAAATGTTTTTAAGTTACTTTTGTTTTTGAGGCAGGATCTCTTTCTGTCACCCAGGCTGGAGTGCAGTGCAGTGGCACCATCACAGCTTACTTGCAGCCTTGATCTCCCAGGCTTAAGCGATCCTCCTACCTCAGCCTCCTAAGTAGGTGGTATTACAGGGACTGCCATGCCCTGCCAGTTATTTTTATTTTTGTTGAGACAGGGTCTCACTATGTTGTCCTGGCTGTTCTCAGCCTCCTGGCATCAAGCAGTCCACCTGCCTTGGTCTTCCAAAGTGCTCAGATTACAGACAGGAGCCACTGAGCCTGGCCACATTTTTTTCAAGAAGGAAAAATAGGCATGGCTTAGTGGCTCACGTCTGTATTCCTACCACTTTGGGAGGCTGAGGTGGGAGAATCTCTTGAAGCCAGAAGTTAGATGTGCCCAGGCAACATAATGAGACCCCATCTCTACTTTTCTTTTTTCCAAAAAAGAACAGTTGTCTGCAGGACCCATTTCTTGTAGCTGCCTAGAACTGTGTGTGGCTTCTTCACTCTCTGTCTTTTTAGTTTAGGTAGCTATTTGTATGGTGGTAAGTCATTGGACATCTGGAGCATATTAGCTATGGAGAAAGAAACAAGATCAAATAACTATAGTGTAGCAGAAATTAAGTACAAAACATTCCTTCCTTATTACATTTAGTGTGGGGAGTAAAGAAGCGGGGCTCAGGAGATAGAAGGGGCAATGATCTGGAGGTTGGTTGTTATTTTATTTTCTAACTCTTCAACAGATCTCTGTGGGAGATGGAAAAACAAAAGCTAGAGAATCTTTTTTGGTCACAGTGACCAAAAGTGTCAGGAAGAAATTACTGCCAGCTGATCTCAGCAATCAGTGTAGTCTGTGTATTTGAACCCATAGTCTGCCCATAGAGGAGCTTGGAGTTTCCAGGTAATGCATCGTGATTAAGGGAACAAGCAGTGTCAGGAAGTGGTTGAAATTCAGTTGGTCTAGGGAGGCAAGGCATGCAATCATGAAGGACCAAATTGGGGAAATATTTGGATAAAGACATTACATTTATTAACAAGAGACAACAAGGCAGCTTAGAAATTCCAGCATTTTGTTGATTCAGATAATAGGACTCTTGAGGGCATAATTTATTGTCTGTCATGTGGGTTCTGTGATAGAATGACTTTCATGTTATGTCTATCATGAATTTTCATGCTAATAAGAAACAGATGAAACAACTCCCCCATGTATAAGTATGCATATTATTGGAGCCACATTAGATAAATACTAGTACGTTAAAAAAAAAAAAAAAAAACATAGGTAGCAGCAACACTTGCAGACAGATTTGTAACTACCAAAAGTAGCCTGGACTTGATTTAAACCTGTGTCTGCATTCTGTTGCCCCTGCAGTCTTTTTGGCAAGAAAGTTTCTTTCTTTGCTCTGCTCTGCTCTGCTCTTTTCTCTTCTCTTCGACAGAGTTTCACTCTTGTCATCCAGGCTGGAGTGCAATGGTGCAATCTTGGCTCACTGCAACCTCTGCCTCCCAGGTTTAAATGATTCTCCTGCCTCAGTCTCCCGAGTAGCTGGGATTACAGGTGTGTGCCACCACGCCCAGATAATTTTTGTTAGTAGAAACAGGGTTTCACCATGTTGGCCAGGCTGGTCTCAAACTCCTGACCTCAGGTGATCCACCCACCTCTGCCTCTCAAAATGCTAGTATTACAGGCGTGAGCCCCTGCGCTTGGCCAAGAAATTATTTTCTCTGAATGCTTCTCATTTCACGCCACCTCATTCTTTTATGCTTCCATCAAACTGCCACTTGTAAAGTACTTGTAAATCATTCTTGGAAATTACTTACCTTAGTCTCTGAATTTCATCTGGAAAATGAAAATGTTCTTTTTTTTTTTTTTTTT
>NW_012120154.1:88430-95342 GCF_000951035.1 Colobus angolensis palliatus | reverse complement strand
GCCAGGATGGTCTCGATCTCCTGACCTCGTGATCCGCCCGTCTCGGCCTCCCAAAGTGCTGGGATTACAGGCTTGAGCCACCGCGCCCGGCTTTGTCCTTTTTTAAATAGAGGCAAACTGCCTAACCGATAAAGATGTCATATTCATATAGATTTGCAGAGTATAGATACCGCATATGAGTTAAAGAACAAATTTTAGGCCAGGCATAGTGGGAGATACCTGTAATCCCAGCACTTAGGCAGAAGTATTGCTTGAGGCTAGGAGTTCAGTCAACTCCTGGGCAACATCTCTACAAAAATAAAAGTGAAAATTAGCTGGGCATGGTGGTGCAGCCTTGTAGTCCCACCTACGTGGGAGGCTGAGATGGGAGAATTGCTTGAGCTCAGAGGTTGGGAATTACAGTGAGCTATGATAATAAGACTGCACTCCAGCCTAGGCAACAGAGTGAGACCCTGTCTTTTTATAGAATATTTAAAAGAAAAAGATTTTATCAAGAGCTCTGTACCTGTCTAAAACAGATGCTTCACAGAGGTAGTAACATTTGAAATTATAAGGATGAGTAGAATCTGCAGGTGTTTCTTAGTTAGGTTGTACTATCTAAGGAACCAACAGAAAATGCCTCTCTGTGAACTTGGTGTTTATTTCCAGGTTAGCATTAAGGAGTCAAATAGGAAAGGAAGTGTGCTACTGTTCAGTTGTAGGGAAAAGGAAAAGCTTGAGGCAAATGCTGGCAGCTCAAGGAGCATGATACTTTCAGATTTTAAAAAATCAGTATGGGAAATAGATAAGATACCATAGGTAGGTGGTCAGACTTCATAAAGACTTTGGTGTACGTACTGTGGGATTGATTTTTTTTCTTTTATAGAGGCAGGTGAAAACAGAAGACAGGCAAACCTGTTGTCCACAATCTGTACAAGCACTGGGATAGGTTTGAGTTGAGACAGTCACAGTGGGTAGGAATACCTGGGAAGGATTTTAGTGTGCATGTGTGCTTTTAGAGGTAGAATTGAAGGACCCTTTGACTGGTCTTGGCAGACAGAGAAATCTGGTATGAATCCTTTAATTGGGCAGTAGCTATAGCATCTTGAGTTATTCTGAGTGCTTGCTCAGTGTTTTTTGTTGTGTTGTTTTTTTTGAGATGGAGTCTTGCTCCGCCGCCCAGGCTGGAGTGCCATGGCATGATCTCCGCTCACTGCAAGCTCTACCTCCCGGGTTCACGCCATTCTCCTGCCTCAGCTTCCCGAGTAGCTGGGACTACAGACGGCCGCCACTGCGCCCGGCTAAGTTTTTTTGTATTTTTAGTAGAGACGGGATTTCACCATGGTCTCGATCTCCTGACCTCATGATCCGCCCGCCTCGGCCTCCCAAAGTGCTGGGATTACAGGCGTGAGCCCCCGCGCCTAGCTACTCAATGTTTCTAGTAGTGATGTTGACTTATAGTTGGGATCCTCTGTGTAATTTGGCAGAAGAGGAGGGTAGCTTCAAACTTTATGTTTGGGATATAAAGTTGACCCCGTTTTGAATTATTTAAAATAATTAATTTGAAAGATTAATGAGGCTGGGCACGGTGGCTCAAGCCTGTAATCCCAGCACTTTGGGAGGCTGAGACAGGCGGATCACGAGGTCAGGAGATCGAGACCATCCTGGCTAATACAGTGAAACCCTGTCTTTACTAAAAAATACGAAAAACTAGCCGGGCATGGTGGCGGGCGCCTGTAGTCCCAGCTACTCGGGAGGCTGAGGCGGGAGAATGGCATGAACCCAGAAGGTGGAGCTTGCAGTGAGCTGAGATCTGGCCACTGCACTCCAGCCTGGGCAACAGAGCGAGACTCCGTCTCAAAAAAAAAAAATAATAATAATGAAAATGCATTTTTATAATTTTCATTATCAGTAAAACGTTTGACTTTTGAATAATAAATGCTGTTTTTCAATTATTATTATAGTATATTGGCTCCAGGTGAACTTAAATATGGAAAAGAAACTATTTTTTAAAGTACATAGGGAGCTGACACAGTGGCTGACGCCTGTAATCCCAACACTTTGGAAGGCTGAGGTGGGCAGATCACTTGGGGTCAGGAGTTCGAGGCCAGCCTGACCAACATGGTGAAACCCCGTCCCGACTGAAAGTAAAAAAATTAGCTGAGCATGGTGGCGCACACCTGTAGTCCCAGCTACTCAGGCTGAGGCAGGAGAACCGCTTGAACCCAGGAGGCAGAGGTTGCAGTGAGCCAAGATTTGCACCACTGCACTCCAGCCTGGGCGACAGAGCGAGACTTTGTCTCAAAAACAGAAAAGTACATCAGGGTTGCAAAATCAAATGACTTGAAGGGCCAAGCAGGTGACTTAATAGAACAGCTAGGTTTAAAACAGCAAGGAATGGTGTGGAGTCTGGACTTTGACATGTTCTGTGTAAAGGGGTCAGAATCAGAAGTTTAAAAAAAACACCGTTATTACTGTCCCTACACAAAAAAGACATGTCCCCAAACCTTCTGTTTTCTACTTTCTATATAAACAAAATACAGCAATTATTCAAATGAGGCTGAGCGTGGTGGCTCACACCTATAATCCCAGCACTTTGGGAAGCTGAGGTAGAGGGATTGCTAGACCGCAGGAGATTGAGATCAGCCTGGGCAACATGGCAAGACCCTGTCTCTATTTTTTAATAGTCAGAAAAAAAGAAAAGAAAAGAAAATAAGAAAACATTCAAATCCTTGAGCATGACAAAGGGGTTAGATGGCTATTAAGTTGAATTTGCCAAATAGCAGCATGTGTGACTTAATGGAAATGAATGGTAAACTTTGTTTAGCAGATAGAATTAAATGATTAAAAGTGTTTCTAAAATATCTTTATTTCAAATATTTACGAAAATAGCTCTGTAAATTTACCATACCCAAGGCCCCTAAATCTGAATTTTGATCTTAATCTTGAAAATGTATTGTCATTAGCATATTTTGTATAGTGGGGTTTTTTTGTTTGTTTGTTTTTGTTTTGGAGACAGCGTCTCACTCTGTTGCCCAGGCTGGAGTGCAGTGGCCTGATCACTTTTGCAGCCTTGACCTCCCAGGCTTAGGTGATCCTCCTGCCTCAGCCTCCTGAGTAGCTGGGACCACAGGCACATGCCACCACATCCAGCTTTTCTTTTTTTTCTTTTCTTTTCTTTTTTTTTTTTTTTTGAGATGGAGTCGCGCTCTGTCGCCCAGGCTGGAGTGCAGTGGCACAATCTCGGCTCGCTGCAAGCTCCACCTCCCGGGTTCACTCTGTTCTCCTGCCTCAGCCTCCCGAGGAGTAGCTGGGACTACAGGTGCCCGCCTCCACGCCCAGCTAATTTTTTGTATTTTTAGTAGAGACGGGGTTTCACCATGTTAGCCAGAATGGTCTCGATCTGACCTCATGATCTGCCTGCCTCGGCCTCCCACAGCGTTGGGATTACAGGCGTGAGCCGCCGCGCCCGACTGGTTTTTTGTTTGTTTGTTTGTTTGTCTTTGTTTTTTTGTATTTTGGTACAAATAGGGTTTCACCATGTTCCCCAGGCTGTTCGCATACTCCTCACCTCAAGAAACCCTCCCGCCTTGGCCTCCCCAAAGTGGTGGGATTACAGGAGTGAGTCGCCAGGCCCGCCACTAGGTCCATTGCGATCATCGTTCCCTACAACCTCTACCTCCCAGGCTTAACTGATCCTCCCACTTTAGCCTTCCAGTTAGCTGGGACTACAGGCATGCGCCACCATGCCTAGCTGATTTTTGTATTTTTTAGTAGATCTGGGGTTTTGCCACGTTGCCCAGGCTGTAGTAGTGTGTTTTCTAATAGAAGCTGAGAATTTCCTTTGAAACTGTCTTTGTGAACTAGGAAGTAAAACCAGAAAAGGGATAATAATGTCTTAAATTTTATTCCTCATTTTGTTTTCTTTTGTTTCTTACTCTTAGATGGGAATGATGAACAACCCCAATCCTTACGGTTCACCATATACTCAGAATCCTGGGCAGCAGATTGGAGCCAGTGGCCTTGGTCTCCAGATTCAGACAAAGACTGTACTATCAAATAACTTATCTCCATTTGCTATGGACAAAAAGACAGTTCCTGGTGGAGGAATGCCCAACATGGTGAGTACTAATCCATTACAGACTTGTTTTCAAACTGGCATTTTGACAAAAGAATTGTGTTAAACTTTCACCCTTCTATTATATAAACCGAGGTTTATACCCGCTGGGAGCCTAAATTGATATGTAATCATCATCCCTCTGAGGAGGCTTGTGCTTCCTTTCCATTTCTTGTGGTTTTTTGTTCCTTGTGGTTGTTGATCAGTGAGCGTGTTGATCCAAACAGGAGTAAGTGGACTGCTACGATAAAGTTTTAGGGGCCTGCCATTCAGCAGCTTGGTCTTATGAGCATTTCCATAGGATACAAAAGTGGAACCTTTCTCTTTTCGGGGAAGGACTCTCTGGCAAAGGATCCGAACTCTCAGTGACCATATTTATCGATATTATTTGATTCTACTACACAAAAGTAAATTCCCTCTTAAAAGTAATGCATTGTTTTAAACAGTGATTTTTGTTACATCAAGTTTTCAGAAACTTCTAATGTTGTTATTTTTGTACATTCAAACTACTAATAGTAAATGTGTCTGCATTCAACTTTGGAAAAGATTGTCTGAAAAAATGATCTTTCAGTTGTTTTAGTTTTGTTCTTTGTGTCATTATGTTTGTGGACTGCCTATATTTCAGATACTCTGCCAAATACTAGAGCTATACAGATGAATGAAATATGTCATCTCTATCCTGAGAAATGTTCACTTTTTTTTTTTTTTTGAGACGGAGTTTCGCTCGTTTTCCAGGCTGGAGTGCAGTGGTGTGATCTCGGCTCACTGCATCCTCCACCTCCTGGGTTCAAGCAGTTCTCCTGCCTCAGGCTTCTGAGTAGCTGGGGTTACAGGCATGTGCTGTCATGCCCGGCTAACTTTGTATTTTTAGTAGAGACAGGGTTTCTCCATATTGGTCAGACTGATCTCAAACTCCCGACCTCAGGTGGTCCACCCACCTCGGCCTCCCAAAGTGCTAGGGTTACAGGCGTGAGACACCACGCCCAGCCTGAAATATTCACTTTTTAATTTAAAAAACTAAATTTCTCCCAGAGTTTAGAAAAACTAGTTTTTCACCAATCTGAAAGACCCCTTTGCCGAGTCTCCTGAGGAGTTCTTCATTGCTCATTAAAACCTAATTTGGGTGTGCTTTTAACTACAGACACCTTCTCACCCTTCCCTCTCCCACTGGAGTTTACCATGTCATTCTCTCTGCTTTTACTCTCTGTATATTATACATACTTACATCACTTCGTAATGTCATTTTTTTCTTACTAAATCGAGCTTCTTAAAGGTAGGAGCCATGGTTTATGCATTCCCTGTATCAAAAAATGGAGTCTAGCTTATAGTAGACTAACTATAAAGGTTTTACTTGAAAATATGCACATCTCTATGACTCCTACCATTAAATATATTGTTATATCTCTCAGGGTCAACAACCAGCCCCGCAGGTCCAGCAGCCAGGCCTGGTGACTCCAGTTGCCCAAGGGATGGGTTCTGGAGCACATACAGCTGATCCAGAGAAGCGCAAGCTCATCCAGCAGCAACTTGTTCTCCTTTTGCATGCTCACAAGTGCCAGCGCCGGGAGCAGGCCAATGGGGAAGTGAGGCAGTGCAACCTTCCCCACTGTCGCACAATGAAGAATGTCCTAAACCACATGACACACTGCCAGTCAGGCAAGTCTTGCCAAGGTAAGTGGATTCACAGGGTTACTGTACTTAGCAATTAATTTTTACAGGCAGGGAGAAGAAGGCAAATGTGATCAAGTCTATTCTGTGGTGATGGATATGTTTAGTACCTTAATTGTAGTGATGGTGTCTATGTACAAAGTCACCAAAATGTATACACTAGAACAGGTGTGTTGGCTCACACTTAAAATTCCAGTACTTTGGTAGGCCAAGTGGGGAGGATTGCTTGAGGCCAAGAGTTTGAGATCAGCCTGGGCAGCATAGAAAGACCTCGCCAGGTGTGGTGCCCCTGTAGTCCTAGCTGAGGGACTAAGAAGACTGAGAAAGGAGGATTGCTTGAGCCCAGGAAGTCAAGGCTACCGGGGGCTATGATTGCACCACTGTACTGCAGCCTGGGTGACAATGTGAGACCATGTCTTTTTAAAAAAGGCTGGACACGGTGGCTCATGACTGTCATCCCAGCACTTTGGGAGGCTGAAGTGGGCAGATCACTTGAGGTCAGGAGTTCAAGACCAGCTTGGGCAATATGGTGAAACCTTGTCTCTACAAAAAATACTAAAGAACATCAGCCAGGTGTCTGGGTGTGTGCCTGTAGTCCCAGCTACTTGGGAGACTGAGGTGGGAGGATGGCTTGAGCTCAAGAGGCAGGGGTTGCTGTGATTCGACATCATACCACCGCACTCCAGCCTGGACGATAGAGCCAAACCCTATTTCAAAAAAACAAAGTGTGCATAAATATGTGCAATTTTTGAAATTTATTTATTTATTTATTTTGAGGCAGAGTCTTGCTCTGTTGCCCAGGCTGGAGTATGGTGGTGCCATCTCGGCTCACTGCAAACTCCACCTCCCGGGTTCACATCATTCTCCTGCCTCAGCCTCCCGGGTAGCTGGGACTAGGCACCTGCCACCACACCCGGCTAATTTTTTGTATTTTTAGTAGAGACGGGGTTTCACCCTGTTGGCCAGGATGGTCTCGATCTCCTGACCTTGTGATCCGCCCGTCTCGGCTTCCCAAAGTGCTGGGATTACAGGCTTGAGCCACTGCGCCCGGCCTTGAACACAGTTCTTTTCATGGAGAAATCTGTGGTTCAGGATGTGCAGGCAGGTGATGATGTTACTACTACAGCTGTCTTCCAAAAGTCTGACCC
>NW_012120154.1:83165-88380 GCF_000951035.1 Colobus angolensis palliatus | reverse complement strand
GCCAGGATGGTCTCGATCTCCTGACCTCGTGGTCTGCTCACCTTGGCCTCCCAAAGTGCTGGGATTACAGGCGTGAGCCACTGCGCCCGGCCAGTATGTGCAATTTAAAAAATATTTATACCTCAAAGCATTTTAAAAATTCCATTGCCTAAATGCATCATCATGGTTAACTCACTCAGTAAAAGTCGTCTTGGCTACGTCCATTCTGTGGCAATTATGGATAAAGCTGCCATAAACAAAATCAATTTTGAGACTCCTTTACTGGTAGTGACATTATTTTAGGAAATGATAAAAACACAGTGTCTTTTTTTTTTTTTCTTTTTTGAGAGATGGAGTCTCGCTCTGTCGCCCAGGCTGGAGTACAGTGGCACAACCTCGGCTCACTGCAAGCTCCGTCTCCTGGGTTCACACCATTCTCCTGCCTCAGCCTCCTGAGGAGCTGGGACTACAGGCACCCGCCATGACGCCCGGCTAATTTTTTTTGTGTTTTTGGTAGAGACAGGGTTTGTCTGTGTTAGCCAGGATGGTATCGATCTCCTGACCTCGTGATCCACCCTCCTCGGCCTCCCAAAGTGCTGGGATTACAGGCGTGAGCCACTGCGCCCGGCCAAAACACGGTATCATTTTTGTGAGCATGTATCTAAGGATATGGGAAGAGAAGAAATTTCAAAGGTTTTCCCATGTGGTGATCCTCATAGACTGATTTTTATTTGCCCCAGCATAGCATACTTTAAATGTTATTGAGAGTTTGCTAACTGTCATGTAAGCAAGTGTTCAATTCAATACAGTTTGCTAGAATCATTTTTACTCGATCTAATTTGTGTGGATCATTAAAAAGTGTTCATGTGTGTCATACCATTGGTTTAGAGTACATTTGCTTAGAATAAAGTAGGTTGTATAGTATGATGATGAAAAATGAGGACTCTAGAGCGAGACTGCTTGAGGTTGAATCTCACTTTGAGTACTCTCTGACTTTGTGCAAATTGCTTACCCATTCTTTTTGCCTTTCTTAACTGTAAATTCTGAGTATTAATAGGAGCTACCTTACAGGACTGTTGGGAAGATGAAATAAGTTAATGCATTTGTATTACTTATTAAGTAGTCAACAAGTTAGCTATTATTAATGTAAAAGCATAACCTGCTCTTGAAAAAAGAAACAAAACATTTTCTTCTCTTTAGTGGCACACTGTGCATCTTCTCGACAAATCATTTCACACTGGAAGAATTGTACAAGACATGACTGTCCTGTGTGTCTCCCCCTCAAAAATGCTGGTGATAAGAGAAATCAACAGCGTAAGTGATGAAATCTTTTGAAGGTTTATATGAAAAGTTTTTAAAGTCTCACCGGTGCCATTTATAGTACTTCTTGATTATGTGAGGGACCTGTGGTATTGTACTATGTGGAATAAATGTTTTTTTCCCTTTTAATTTTTCTGCTTCCCTCACATTAGTGTATAGAATTGAACTGCTTAGGGAATTTGAGGCTACAGTGAGCTATGGTCATGCTGCTGCACTCCAGCCTGAGTGATGGAGTGAGAACTTGCCTCTATTTAAAAAAAAAAAAAAAGTGCAGTGGCTCACGCCTGTCATCCCAACAATTTTGGAGGCCAAGGCAAGAGGATTCCTTGAGGCCAGGCAACTTAGCGAGACCTTGTATCTTCCAAAAACTTTAAAAAGTAACTGTGTGTGGTGTGTGCCTGGCTGAGATGAGAGGATTGCTTGAATCTGGGAGTTGGAGGCTGCAGTGAGCTATGATTGTGCCACATCAGTTCAGCCTGGGTGACACAGTGATATCCTGTCTAAAAAGAAAAGAAAGAACTAAACACTGCTTAACATCTAAAGTAAGATCCAGTAACTCTCAATATTCATTCTTTTTACAAACAGCAATAGGTAAATTTATGTTCTGCTTTGAACGTATGAAAATTTAAAGACTGTTGCTTCCTCATTGGGGAAGTTACTCTTTTATACCTGTGATCTAAACATTCCAGTACTTGGAAATTATTTTAAAAAGAAAAAAATTGAGATTATTTTTATAATATTGGGATAGAGGAGAACTTTTTTTTTTTTTTTTTTTGAGACACAGTCTCGCTCTGTCGCCCAGGTTGGAGTGCAGTGGCGCGATCTCAGCTCACTGCAAGCTCTGCCTCCCGGGTTTACGCCATTCTCCTGCCTCAGCCTCCTGAGTAGCTAGGACTACAGGTGCCCGCCACCTCGCCCAGCTAGTTTTTTGTTTTTTTTTTTTTTTTTTGAGACGGAGTCTTGCTCTGTCACCCAGGCTGGAGTGCAGTGGCTGGATCGCCGCTCACTGCAAGCTCCGCCTCCCAGGTTTACGCCATTCTCCTGCCTCAGCCTCCCGAGTAGCTGGGACTACAGGTGCCCCCCACCTCGCCTGGCTAGTTTTTTGTATTTTTTAGTAGAGACGGGGTTTCACCGTGTTAGCCAGGATGGTCTCAATCTTCTGACCTCGTGATCCGCCCGTCTCGTCCTCCCAAAGTGCTGGGATTACAGGCTTGAGCCACCGCGCCCGGCCAGAGGAGAACTTTTTTTTTTTTTTAAAGAGAAAAGATGACTAACATTTTAAAAGTGTAACTACCACATCTCTGTAGCAACAAAAATTTAATCTTACAGGGTTAAAGGACAAATTTGGGAAGTATTGTACAGCATTTGAAAATGGAATTAAATTTTATAACAAGAATTGGGAATAGAAAATAGACAATTCACCAGAGGTGGGAGGAGAAAGGGGAACTCCCAATGTAATTCACTATTAAGAAGAGAAATAAGGTACCATTTCTCTCTTGTCGTGTTGGCAGAAATGATGCTGCCGGGTGTTGGCAGTTAAATGGCTCCAAAGCATTTGGTAGGAACTTTAATAAAGCCCTTTGGGAAGGCTATTGGGCATTCAGAATCAAAAGTCTTTTATACCAGTGGTCCCCCTTTATGAATCAGTTCTGCATCTAGAAATTTCTTCAAGGAAGTAATGGAAGACGATCCACATACTCAGATGTTTCATAATCACGTAACAATAATTTTGTGTGTGTGTGTGTTTTTTTTATTAGACGTTAGTCTTTTTTTCTCACCAGCGTTAATGTTGTAATACTATATCTTTTGTCTTCTCTAGCAATTTTGACTGGAGCACCTGTTGGACTTGGAAATCCTAGCTCTCTAGGGGTGGGTCAACAGTCTACCCCCAACCTAAGCACTGTTAGTCAGATTGATCCCAGCTCTATAGAAAGAGCCTATGCAGCTCTCGGACTACCCTATCAAGTAAATCAGATGCCGACACAACCCCAGGTGCAAGCAAAGAACCAGCAGAATCAGCAGCCTGGGCAGTCTCCCCAAGGCATGCGACCCATGAGCAACATGAGTAAGTTTGTGTCATCCTAATAACACAGTATTGGTTGTGTCAGTAAATGACATCTATAAATGCAGGGTCATTAGCTCCTTTTTGTTTTTTCTGCTACATGATTAATTTTTGAAATAATTTTTTAAAGATTACAGTGTAAAAGGTCCCTTACAATTCATCTGCAAGAGGTAACTGCCACTGGTTTGTGTCTTCCTTGATCCTTTTTTGCATTTTATGAGTTTAGATTTGCAGAAATGGGATCCCATATGTTATTCCACAACAAACTTTGATTAATATCGTGTAGATGGTCTGGGCACGGTGGCTCATGCCTGTAATCCCAGCACATTGGGAGGCTAAGGTGGGTGGATCACAAGGTCAGGAGTTTGAGACCAGCCTGACCAACATTGTGAAACCCTGTCTCTACTAAAAATACAAAAATGAACAGGGTGTGGTGGTGCGTGCCTGTAATCCTAGCTATATGGGAGGCTGAGACAGGAGAATGGCTTGAACTTGGGAGGCAGAGGTTTTAGTGAGCTGAGATTGAGCCGTTGCACTCCAGCCTGGGTGACAGAGCAAGACTCCGTCTCAAAAAAAAAAAACTATGTAGACATCTTTCATAGTCAGTACTCCATGTATCATTTTAAATGGTTGTATAGTATGTCATTCTTTTTTTTTTCTTTTTTGAGATGAACTGGAATGCGGTGGCACGATCTCCGCTCACTGCAACCTCTGCCTGCGGGTTCAAGTGATTCTTCTGCCTCAGCCTCCTGAGTAGCTGGGACTACAGGGGCACGCCACCACGCCCAGCTAATTTTTGTGTTTTTAGTAGAGATAGGGTTTTCACCATGTTGGCCAGGATGGTCTCAGTCTCTTGACCTCGTGATCCGCCTGCCTGGGCCTCCCAAAGTGCTGGGAATCAGGCGTGAGCCACTGCACCCGGCTCAACAATCTCTTACAGATGGACATTAAGATCTCCAATTACTGCTGTTTTAAACTATACAACAGAAATTGTTGTGTTTTGACCTGAGGCATTTTGGGTTGAAACATACAGAAATGAGTGTAGTTGGAAATGATTTCCTCATGTCTGGCAGGAGGAATAGTGTGCCTTTTCAAATACTTTTTTTGTGACTTGTTTGCCTCACTTCCTGTTGTATGACTGAGAGGGAAGAGGGAGAAGTATTCCAGTATCCTAATTTGGGGATATTATGTTTCTCTGATTGCATATGATAAAATTGGGAGAATTGTTCTAGTATCTTAATTTTGGAATATGTATGTTTCTCTAATTGCATATCATAAAATCAAACAGCTTTTTTCTGTGTCTATCCCTCTGCTGTTAAGCAATTCAAATATCTAAGCTATTTTGTTTGAGTAGTTAGACATCCAGCATTATAGAGATGGGGTCTTGTCCAGGCTGGTCTTGAACTCCTGGGCTCAAGCAATCCTCCTGCCTTGGCCTCCCAAAGTGCTGGGATTACAGGCGTGAGCCACCGCACCTGGCCTAAGATTGTTTCCCTCCCCCGGAGACAGAGTTTCGCTATGCCACCCAGGCTGGAGTGCACGGACCTTGGCTCACTGCAATTTCCACCTCCTAGGTTCAAGCAATTCTTCCTGCCTCAGCCTTCCAAATAGCTGGGATTACAGGGGCCCTCTACCACACCTGGCTAATTTTTTTATTTTTTCTTTTTTAGGTAGAGACAAGGTTTTCCATGTTGGCCAGGCTGGTCTTGAACTCCCGACCTCAGGTGATCTGCCTGCCTTGGCCTCCCAAAGCGCTGTGATTATAGGCATGAACCACCATGCCTGGCCCTCTAAGATTTTTTTTTTTTTTTTTTTGAGACGGAGTCTTGCTCTGTCGCCCAAGCTGGAGTACAG
>NW_012120154.1:72809-77042 GCF_000951035.1 Colobus angolensis palliatus | reverse complement strand
GTGTTGGCCAGGCTGGTCTCGAACTCCTGACCTCGTGATCTGCCCACCTTGGCCTCCCAAAGTGCTGGGATTACAGGCATGAGCCTCTGTGCCCGGCCACATTTGTATTTTTTTTTTTTTTAAGTTTAGTTTTCTATGATTTACTGTTGGGTGGTTCATCTTTTTCTTACCTATTTATAAGGGTACTTCAAATCAGCTTTTACATGTGTGTTGCCAGTTATATTGTCAATTATTTACTGTATGTGCTGCTAATATTTTTTTCCTGATTTATCATTTGTGTCTTAACTTTATGGTATTTATTGTATGGTGACTGTTGTATTTATTTCTGTCTTTTGTTATTTCATTTTGACTTAGGTGCTAGTCCTATGGGAGTAAATGGAGGTGTAGGAGTTCAAACGCCGAGTCTTCTTTCTGACTCAATGTTGCATTCAGCCATAAATTCTCAAAAGTAAGTCTTACCATGGTTTGTACCCTGGGTCACATTACTAATACTGGTTAACAATTGATTGTTTGAATTTTTAACACAGTTTCCTCGGTTTGAGGATGTCTTTGAATACAGACAGATGTTTGAGTCCATTCTTTTCTTTTTTCGCCCTGTAGCCCAGGCTAGAGTGCAGTGGTGCGATCTTGGGTCACCACAATCTCTGCCTCCTGGTTCCCGGTTAAAGCAATTATCCTGCCTCAGCCTCCTGAGTAGCTGGGATTACAGGAACACTCCACCATGCCCAGCTAATTTTTGTATTTTTAGTAGAGACAGGGTTTCACCGTGTTAGCCAGGATGGTGTTGATCTCCTGACCTCGTGATCCGCCTGTCTCGGCCTCCCAAAGTGCTGGGATTACAGGCTTGAGCCACCGCGCCCGGCCTAAGATTATTTTTTAATACAGATTGAGTATCCCTTTTCTGAAATGCTTGAAAACAGAGTACTTCAGATTTTTTTCAGAGTTTAGAATGTTTATATTTGCTGGTTGACTTGAGAATCCTAAATCCAAAAATCAAAATGCTCCATTGAGCATTTTCCTTGAATATCATGTTGGCATTCAGAAAGTTTTGGATTTTTGTATTTGGGATGCCAAACCCATACTGCTATTTTTTACTTTGTTCCTATTTTCCACTGCTGTGTTCTGTTGCTCCCATTTTTACTTTTTGAATTAATCTTCAGGACGTTTTCTTCTTCCGCTTTTTCTTTGCTATATATTTTCTTTACTGTAATAACAGTATTTTCAAACCAGTGATCTGCTTTTAAGCACGTATTGAGCCACTGTGCAGTGAAGTTTTAATGCTGCTGTGTTCATAAACTGTTTAACAACTGTTTTGTCGGAAACTGAAAGTTATGAGAGTGAAATGCAAACCTTTTTAGATCCATCAATTTTGATTTTGACTTTTAATAATTTAAGATCCAAAATGATTGATAGATAGTAACATGGAGCTTCTTGTATTCAAGTTTGTAAGTCAGATTTTGCAGTCACTGGCATGACTGCTTTAGACAGTTGTGCTAATAATGTTCATTGTACCACACTGATTCTACTTTAATACTCCTCAGATTCTTCATTCCTGCCCTATTGTTATTGTTTATTACTTGGTCCATTGATTTTATTCTTTTTTTTTTTTTTTTTTCTGATTTCAGTCTTGAAAGCAGTATTTTCAAAGAGAATGTTTTTCTTTTTACCTAATCGGGGACTTAGATAAGTTCTCTTAGATAAATTTTGGATAACTAGAAACGTACATGTGTGTTTTTGAGGTTGGTCTCCCTGTGCATGTGTTATTTGAGACTGGGTCTGATAACTAGAAACGTGTGTGTGTGTTTGAGATTGGTCTCGTGTGTGTGTGTGTGTGTTTTGCTTTGTCATCCAGGCTGGAATGCAGTAGCGCGATCTTGGCCTGCAACCTCTGCCTCCTGGGCTCAAGCGATCCTCCTACCTCAGCCTCCCAAGTAGCTGGGACCACACACGTGCACCACCACGCCTGGCTAATTTTTGTATGTTTTGTGTAGACAGGGTTTCGCCATGTGGCCCAGGCTGGTCTTGAACTCTTGAGCTCAAGTGATCCGCCAGCCTCAACTTCCCGAAGTAGTTTGTGTTTTTCGTTACTTCCATGACAATCAGTGCTAACTTGTTAAATAATTATTGAGTGACGAGTTTTTAAGCAGGACTAGGAAAAGGGATGAGGAGCAACCTTGCCTTTTCAGGCTTCCTTTTACCTCTTCTGTATTGAAAATACATGTACAGGGGTAATGGAAAGTTGGACCTGGAGACTAGCGTATTTTCCCCTCTTGTTTTATATCTTCTGTCTTGGAATTAGCATTGTTTCTTTCTTTCCTTTTTTTCTTTTCTTTGTTTCTTTTTCTTTCTGAGACAGCATCTCACTCTGTCGCCCAGCCTGGAGTGCAGTGGCGCGATCTCAGCTCACTGCAACCTCTGCCTCCGGGGTTCAAGCGATTCTCCTGCCTCAGCCTCCAAGAGTAGCTGGGACTAGGTGCATGCCACCACCTTTTTGTATTTTCTTTTAGTAGAGACAGAGTTTCACCAGGAGGTCTTGAACTGCTGACCTCATGATCCGCCCACCTCAGCCTCCCAAAGTGCTGGGATTACAGGCATGAGCCACCACGCCCAGCATTACTTTTTTATCTCCCATTCTGTGCTACGCAGAATGCATCTTACCTTTTTCCTTAAGTTTTAGGATGTTGACCTTAGGTTGATGTCTTCCTGTGGCCTGGAATTTCATTGTTGTAATTGGATAGTTCCATTTTATTTTTCAAACTTCTATGTATAGTTCCTATTATAGCTCTTTTCCTCTCATTATATTATCTTGCCTATGTACTTTTATATATGTGCAGAATTATTTGAATGATAATTTGAGGGGATTTTTCCCCCCATTTCTTGGTGTCTTATTTAGAATTAGATTTAAGATCACTCAAGTTTCCTTTGTTTTTATTTCTTCAGTTAATAGTACCTTTGTAGTAATAATTGTGTTAGTGATCAAAAATCTCTAGAATAGACCTGGAGACCTTGGAGAGAATGTGTAGCTGTGTTTTCATGTACCATCAGAAGGCACTAAGATAAGCAGATTCATGTACAGTGTAATCAGTTTTTTATTTCATTGCACTAAAAAAAAATTGGTTAAATATAATAATTTATCTACAAATGTAATTTTACACAAGAGTTTTATAGTAACACATACATAATTAATGACATCACAACTCTATTTGGAAAAGACCACTTCTAACAGCTATATTTCAGAGAGCGAGCCTGATAATATTAGAAGAAAAATTCTGCCCAGGCACAGTGACTCATGTCTATAATTCCATCACTGGGAGGCCAGGGTGGGAGGATTGCTTGAACCTGGGAGTTTCAGGATGCTGTTATCATCGTGTGCCTGTACTTTAGCCTGGGTGACAGAGTGAGACCTTGTTTCGAAAACAAAACAATGAAGGAAAGTTTAGCCTAAGCTTTTAGGGAGCGTGATGAAGGAAGGCGACAGTATTTCTCTCTTTAAAAATTGTTTATAAATTGAGCCAATTATTTTCATTTTAGTGGGAAGTTTTGTTTTTAACTGGAAATAACTTGAGGGATGTATTAATAGAACTGTGTATCAAAAGTCTTTTAACCACATGAAAATTTGGTTTGATTCGAGTGTTGCTGTTGTTTTTTTTTAGTGTTTTTGTTTGTTCGTTTTGTTTTTGTTTTACATTGAACAACATGGGTTTGAATGCTTTTAGTTTTTCTTTCTTGTTTGTTCATTTGTTGTTTTATCTCTCCAGTCACTTAAGTTGTTATTAGTGTTTAAAGCAGTAGAATATACAGCCACGTATGATGGCTTATGCGTGTAATTCCAACAACTGGGAGGCCAACACAGGAGCATAGGAGTTTGAGACCAGCCTGGGCAACATAGTGAGAACCCCCATCTCTTTTTTTTTTTTTTTTTGAGATGGAGTCTCGCTCTGTAGCCAGGCTAGAGTGCAGTGGTGTGATCTCTGCTCACTGCAACCTCTGCCTCCGGGGTTCGAGCGATTCTCCTACCTCAGCCTCCCAAGTAGCTGGGACTACAGGTACCCGCCATCACTTCCGGCTAATTTTTGTATTTTTAGTAGAGACGAGGTTTCACCGTGTTGGCCAGGATGGTCTTGATCTCTTGACCTTATGATCCGCCCGCCTTGGCCTCCCAAAGTGCTGGGATTACAGGCGTGAGCCACTGTGCTCGGCATCTACTTCGGGAGGCCGAGGTGGGTGGACCAC
>NW_012120154.1:62295-68955 GCF_000951035.1 Colobus angolensis palliatus | reverse complement strand
CTGAGTAGCTGGGATTACAGGAACACTCCACCATGCCCAGCTAATTTTTGTATTTTTAGTAGAGACGGGGTTTCACCATGTTGGCAGGCTGGTCTTGAACTCTTGACCTCATGATCCCCGTCTGCCTCAGTCTCCCAAAGTGCTGGGATTGCAGACGTGAGCCACCCTGCCCAGCCTATTCTTTTTTCTTTCTACAGCCTTAATCGAAATTGTATTAATTATCTAGTGTAGCCTACACCTTCCCTAATAGAGTGTAGGATGTTGCAAGGTTACAGTTCCATAACAGTCAGCCTTATCCTGAAGTTAAGAATTAGTGCACCATCCTGAGCAATATGTCAAGACATCTTCTCTACAAGAAAACACAAAGAAGTTAGCTAGGTGTGGTGATATGCATCTGTAGTCCCAGCTACTGAGGAGGCTGAGGTGGGAGGAGCACTGGAGGCTGGGAGGTCAAGGCTCTGGTGAGCCGTGATTACACCACTGCACCCCAGACTGGGTGACAGCGAGACTGTGTCTCAAAAAATAATAATTATTATTTTAAAAAAAGAATTAGTCCATCATCCAAATGATTCCCTGAGGTGAGCTGTGTTAAAATGACAGCTTAGTCTGATAACACAAGCCTTAGAAAACTAAGTGTGGGCTGGGCATGGCAGCTCTCCTATAATCCCAGCACTTTGGGAGGCTGAGGCAGACAGATTGCTTGATCTTAGGAGCTCAAGACCAGCCTGGGCAATATGGCAAAACCCTGTCTCTGCTAAAAATACGAAAATTAGCCAGGCATGGTGGCGCCCACCTGTAATCCCAGCTACGCAGGAGGCTGAGGCGGGAGAATCGCTTGAACCCCGGAGGCGGAGGTTGCATTTATCTGAGATCACGCCACTGCACTCCAGCCTGGGCAACAGAGTGACACTCCGTCTCAGGAAGAAATAATGTCTGGGTGCGGTGGCTCACGCCTGTAATCTCAGCACTTTGGGAGGCCCAGGTGGCGGATCACGTGAGGTCAGGAGTTTGAGACCAGCCTAATTAACATGATGAAACCCCATCTCTACTAAAATACAAAATCAGCCAGACGTGGTGGTGGGTGCCTGTAATCCCAGCAACTTGGGAGGCTGCGGTAAGAGAATCGCTTGAACCCGGGAGGCGGAGATTGCAGTGATCTGTGATTGTGCCACTACAGTCCAGCCTGGGTGACAGAGCAAGACTCCATCTCAGAAACAAACAAAATACAAAAGATTAGCTGGGCATGTTGATGCATGCCTGTAATCCCAGCTACTCAAGAGGCTGAGGCATGAGAATTGCCTGAACGCAGGAGGTAGAGGTTGCAGTGAGCCAAGATTGCACCACTGCACTCCAGCCTGGGTGACAGAG
This sequence comes from Colobus angolensis palliatus, assembly GCF_000951035.1. Lineage (NCBI taxonomy): Eukaryota > Metazoa > Chordata > Mammalia > Primates > Cercopithecidae > Colobus > Colobus angolensis. The sequence continues at coordinate 67,587 of NW_012120154.1, read as the reverse complement.
CAAGACTTTGTCTCAAAAAAAAAAAACAAGAAAAAAAGAAAACATAACCAACAAAACCCAGAAAATTAAGTCTTATGATATCTTGTGTTAGGATGTCATCCTGCCCTCCAAAGAAATACAGCTTTCCCTCACACAGGTGTGAGCATGCATACTTTAAAATCAGTCTAGTCACACACTTCTCCCTGCCTAACTCCTAAATGCAAATAGAAGTGACATAGCATATTGATCCCATTACAGTAATAAATGTCAGCTTGAATTAAATGAGGTCTTCTTTCTCCTACCATTCTTAACTAAAACTATTTGGTGACTCCTTTTTGAAGCCCAATGATGAGTGAAAATGCGAGTGTACCCTCCCTGGGTCCTATGCCAACAGCAGCTCAACCATCCACTACTGGAATTCGGAAACAGTGGCATGAAGATATTACTCAGGATCTTCGAAATCATCTTGTTCACAAACTGTAAGTAAGATTGTGGACATTTCTCATTCGTAAAGAGATGTTATGTCAACATGCTTTCAATCTCCTGGGCATTTAATCACTAAAGGAATATTAGCAATTTTTCTGTAGCATGGACATTGATGTTGATACTGCTACTCTTGTGGATTTCTTGCTGCTGCTGCTTTTTTCCTTTTTAACCTTTCTCACCATTTCTAGTCTTTCAGCTTTAATAGTGTGTGAAGTATTCTGTCTAGTGCCAGTAAATAATACATTAATTAAACATTGTTTTTAGCTATTGCCTTTGCAAAAGTTAAATATCTGAGAAAAACTAGGCGTCAGCTCATTAAAATATTGCAGTGATAACATCCTTTTCTGTTACTCCTGGTGGAGCGGGTTTTTTTTGTTTGTTTTTTTGTTTGAGACGGAGTCTCACTGTGTTGCCCAGGCTGGAGTGTAGTGGCACAATCTTGGCTCACTTCAGACTTCGCCTCCCGAGTGCCAGCGATTCTCCTGCCTCAGCTGCCCAGGGAGCTGGGACTACAGGCATGCGCCACCACACCTGGCTAATTTTTGTATTTTTAGTAGAGACGGGATTTCACCATGTTGGTCAGGCTGACTTCAAATTCCTGACATCAAGTGATACGCCTGCCTCGGCTTCCCAAAGTGCTAGAATTACAGGAATGAGCCACCGCGCCTGTCCTGGTAGAGCTTTTATTATGTTGATAAGTTGAATCTGGTAGGTTGGTCTCTGGTCTTCTCATCCTCCAAATGTGCACATGGCAGTTTATTTTTTGAGAAGTTGATATATTTCAGGTACTCTCCCCTTACAAACTCCATCTTAATCTAAAGAGTTTTTGTCAGATGAAGGAGGAGGAGGCATATAGAGCAAGATAATGAAATGTGCTCAGCATCATAAAAAGGTAGAGCTTGGACCTCTCCGATTACAGAGTTTACCCTTCAAACACCATGCAGTATTTTTTCTTGGAGAAGTCTTTTCATTTCACTTCCAGTTAATAGCAGAATCTCCTTTACTGTATCCATATTTTTTAATTGATTGAGGAATTATTTATCATTTTGTCTTAATTTGTTTTTAAGTTACACCAGACTACCAATTATATATGTTTCATTTAGGAATTTTTTTTTCTCCCAGGAACCCACGCTTGCCAACCATTTAGGAATTTTTTCTTTCTTTTTTTTTTTTGAGACAGAGTATTGCTCTGTCGCCCAGGCTGGAGTGCAGCGTCATGATCTTGGCTTACTGCAACCTCCGTCTTCTGGGTTCAAATGATTCTCCTGTCTCATCCTCCCAAGTAGTTGGGGTTACAGGTGTATGCCACCACACCTGGCTAATTCTTATATTTTTAGTAGAGATGGGGTTTTACTGTGTTGGCCAGGCTGGTCTCGAACTCCTGACCTCAGGTGATCCACCTACCTCGGCCTCCCAGAGTGCTGGGATTATAGGCGTGAGCCACTGCGTTCAGCCAGGAGTATCTTCATTGGTAGCACTAAGTAATGGAATTTGACAAGGAAAGAACTTCACAAGTTTAATGAAATTATTCCTTTAATAAAGAATAACCAATCTCTTATATTGTGACAAACTATTCAGTAACTTTTATTTAGTGGACAGAGATGATTATTTGGGATTGATCATTTGACTTTACATTAAAAGTTTATTATATATGCTCAACTTTTCTACCAACTCGGTATTCTTCTGGACTTCCATTTATATCTTCTTGATCTGGTTCCTTCAAGTCCAATGCAACTGAGTACGAGATATCCAAATAGAATTAATGCCTAAAGACCACATTTATTAGTCATAAGAAATACTAGTGCAAAACATTCTATTAGGGAATTACATGAAAGTGAAAAACTGAATCTAACAGAATCATTATGCATTTCTGCTCTCTCCACTTCAGGTTTTTGGTTTTTTGTTTGTTTTTTATAATCCTTTGTCAGAACACTTCAAGTTTTTGTTTTCACATTTTAGAGTGGTTAATAAATTTTATTTCAGTAAGCTAAGTAATAAATTTAGAAGAGTAGATAGAGCTCTGAAGGCTTCTGCTACTTGATACTATGACAAGGCCTGTTTTCCTCACTGTCTTTAGTATGTAGCCCAGTGTAATATTTTACTTTACATCTAGAGTAACAGGGGCCAAAGAGTATTTTTTGTAGAGTCATTTCTTGTATTGTGCTCGGAAAAGAAAGACAATTTCATTTCAGTATTATATTTTAATGTATCTCACCTTGCCACTTTTTCTTTATGTGTTCCTCTATGTGTTCAGTGTATAAAAATTGGAAAAAGTCTAATTAAAATCTGACATGCTGGCCGGGCGCAGTGGCTCACGCATATAATCCCAGCACTTTGGGAGGCCGAGGCGGGCGGATTATCTGAGATTGGGAGTTTGAGACCAGACTGACCAACATGGACAAACCCCATCTCTACTAAAAGTGTAAAATTAGTGGGGCATGGGGGCACATGCCTGTAATCCCAGCTACTTGGGAGGCTGAGGCAGGAGAATCGCTTGAACCTGGGAGGCGGAGGTTGTGGTGAGCCGAGATCGTGCCATTGCACTCCAGCCTGGGCAACAAGAGCGAGACTCCGTCTCAGGAAAAAAAAAAAAAGCTGACATGCTATTACACTGGTAGGATTTTCTTTTTCCAGCGTCCAAGCCATATTTCCTACACCAGATCCTGCTGCTTTAAAAGACAGACGGATGGAAAACCTAGTTGCATATGCTCGGAAAGTCGAAGGGGATATGTATGAATCTGCAAACAATCGAGTGAGTGTCTAGTTTTTTTTCTATTAATAGCCAAGATCGAGCCTGTTGTGGTTATTTTATTCCTCTTTGGCATGTGCAAGTAGTACATGTGCTTCAGACGGGTACACACTGTAGCTACCCTGTCTTATTGTCACCAAGCACAGTTAGGATAACAAAGCAATTTCTTAAGTGTATGTCATCAAGAATTTTATGTTTTTCCTCCTAATGCAATTCCCTCATGTGGCACTTTATCTGGTTATCCTGTCAACCTAAAAAGTGGCTGAGCTGGCCGAGTGCAGTGGCTCGATGCCTGTAATCCCAGCAGTTTGGAAGTCTGAGGTGGGCGGATCACTTGAGCCTAGGAGTTGGAGACCAGCCCGGGCAACATAGCAAAATCCCATCTCTACAAAAAATACAAAAAATTAGCCAGGCATGGTGGCGCGTGCCTGTAGTTCCAGCTACTCAAAATGCTAAGGTAGGGGAATCACCAGAGCCTTGGAAGTCAAGCTACAGTGATTCATGGTTGTGCCACTGGTAACAGAGGGAGACCTTGTCTCTCCCAAAAACAGGAGGGGGGTGGTGCTGAGCTGTTAACAGCTCTGTTCTCTCTTCACTGGAATATAATGAAGTAGCGACTTACTATTGTTAACTGCAGTTCAGTTTCTCTACGTAAGTTGAACTTTCCCTTCTAAATTGGCACCATATAGAATGAAACTAATATCTGTTCTCAGTTTATTTTTTCTGTTACCTGGTGGTAGTTCCTTTTTTCCTCATCTACCTTATTTTACTTCAACAATTCAAAAGGCGGAGTACTACCACCTTCTAGCTGAGAAAATCTATAAGATCCAGAAGGAACTAGAAGAAAAACGAAGGACTAGATTACAGAAACAGAACATGCTACCAAATGCTGCAGGCATGGTTCCAGTTTCCATGAATCCAGGGCCTAACATGGGACAGCCGCAACCAGGAATGACTTCTAGTAAGTGTTTTTTGTTATATTTCTATTTGAGAGAAATTGATAATAAAATAGTTTCTACCCAGAGTCATTAATTTCTATAAGCTTGTGTAACTATTCTGGAGTTTGGTTTTTTTTTTTTTTTTTGAGACGGAGTCTCGCTCTGTAGCCCGGGCTGGGGTGCAGTGGCCGGATCTCAGCTCACTGCAAGCTCCGCCTCCCGGGTTTACGCCATTCTCCTGCCTCAGCCTCTGGAGTAGCTGGGACTACAGGCGCCCGCCACCTCGCCCGGCTAGTTTTTGTATTTTTAGTAGAGACGGGGTTTCACCGTGTTAGCCAGGATGGTCTCGATCTCCTGACCTCATGATCCGCCCGTCTCGGCCTCCCAAAGTGCTGGGATTACAGGCTTGAGCCACCGCGCCCGGCCTATTCTGGAGTTTTTAAAATAACCATTTGTCTTTGCAAAGAAAATAACTCATCTACTAGTAAAAACGGAAGCAGAACAAGTATATTTAAGATGTCTGGGCATGGTACTTAACATACCTTGATAATCTGGCAGTGTTTTTAGAGCCCAAGGTGTAAACTTCTCTAATAGTGACACCTGGAAAGCGATAGCCTACAGATATGCACAGATTTCTCTGAGACTGGCTTGTGTGGTAAGTAGCCAGTGGATGTTTGTAGGCTGACCAGGTTCAGGAGCCCTGTGCAACACACATAATATCATATTACACTGTCACACTTCCTTCTTGACAAAAAATATTCTAAGGCTAGGAACGCTTTCTTTTCCTTTTTCTTTTTTCTTTTTTTTGCCTTTTAATTACATTTATTTTAATGCTGAATTTACTCCCGTGCCATAGGTTTTTGTTTCTTCAGTTTCTTCTCTGATATCTTTTTCTTTTTTTTGAGACGGAATCTGGCTCTGTCGCCCAGGCTGGAGTGCAGTGGCTGGATCTCAGCTCACTGCAAGCTTCGCCTCCTGGATTTACGCCATTCTCCTGTCTCAGCCTCCCAAGTAGCTGGGACTACAGGCGTCCGCCATTACACCCGGCTAATTTTTTGTATTTTTAGTAGAGAGGGGGTTTCACCGTGTTAGCCAGGATGGTCTCGATCTCCTGACCTCGTGATCCACCCGTCTCGGCCT
>NW_012120154.1:61121-61462 GCF_000951035.1 Colobus angolensis palliatus | reverse complement strand
ACTCTCTGCGTTTTTAAGCATGTGCAGCAAAAAATTGAGTGCTCTTTTTGGGCCACCGACCTTATATCCAGCCCCACTGCTTGGCCTGGGCACAGCTGCCAACTCCACCATTGTAACGTCGGTATGGTACACACTGTTTCTGTAAAGTGACATCTTTCAGATACTTCGTGGCTTTTCGAATATGTATACCCTTGATGACCTGGGCAGTTTCACGAGTGTTCTTAAAGTGAACACGAAGATTGGAACCTCTTGATTTGCATGATTTCGTGGTGTTCTCCGGGTCAAGTGAATAGCGAACCATTTTCACAGATTACCTCAGGCCGCTTAGGGAAAGGTTTTGG
>NW_012120154.1:41811-54651 GCF_000951035.1 Colobus angolensis palliatus | reverse complement strand
TCTCTACTAAAAATACAAAAAATTAGCCGGGTGTGGTGGCGGGTGCCTGTAGTCCTTGCAACTCAGGAAGCTGAGGCAGGAGAATGGTGTGAACCCATGAGGCGGAGCTTGCAGTGAGCTGAGATTGCGTCACTGCACTCCTCCCTGAGCAACAGAGCAAGACTCCATCTCCAAAATAAAAAAAAAAAACAAGTGGACATACATGAGATACTTGGTTTTGGTAGAATTTACTCAAGTTCTGGGTGAAATTTGAGCCAAGTCTAAAGTCTCTGAGATACTAAGTTGTATTCTAATGTCAGTATAAACAGTATGGTACTGATGTAAGCAGGAATAAATGGTAGTGGACTGAGTATCAGCCTTAAGTATATGTTGACCTTTAGCTCGTACTGAATCTGACATTTTGTAGAATGAGATTTTTACCTTAACCTGATACACAGAAAATAAAAGAAGCATAAAAGGGGTCGAGCATGGTGGTGGCTCACACCTGTAATCCCAGCTCTTTGGGAGGCTGAGGCTGCAGATCAGTTGAGCTCAGGAATTCAGGACCAGCCTGGGCAACATGGAGAAACTCCGTCTCTACAAAAAATACAAAAGTTAACCAGACATGGGGGCGTGTGCCTGTAGTCCCAGCTACTCAGGAGGGTGAGGCAGAAACATTACTTGAGCCCAGGAGGTGGAGGCTGCAGTGAGCCATGATTGTGCCACTGCACAATTTTTATGTAACAAGCATGAATTATGCATGTACTTTTTATAAAGCTTGCAGAGTTATAGATAAAAGTTTATATAAATGTTGAGCATTTCCTCTGTCAGTTTTGCTCATTTACTAAAGGTTGAAATTTGTCTGAAGGGATAGACATCTACTTAGAAGAGTAGCAGGTCTTCCTCTCCTGTGCCTTAGGCTTGAGTGCACAGCCCTTGATGAAGGGTGTGGCCAGGGCGGAGCCAGGTCCCTACAGACATCTGTCCTTTCTCAGGGTGCTGTAAAAATACTATTTTCTTTGTGCACTATGTTGAAAGCGCTACGCTAGAGCATGTGCTGATAATCCAGGAAGAAGACCTTAGGATTTATGTATGTATATTTTACTTTATTAAGAATTATTTCTATTTTTGTATTTAAGAGGTACATGATATGTAGTGTGGTATAATGTGCATATTATTTAAAATCAATGTTCACAGTTTGTGTGCATAAAAACATTGTGCTACATGATCAGATTTGGCCACCATTAGACATGATTCATAGCTATTATCCATGGAGATACTCTGTTGCATGCCAACCAGAGGCATATTTTGTTAAACAGTAACATATTAAATACTGTAATAGCTTCACTTTTTTTTTTTTTTTTTTGAGACAGAGTCTTGCTCTGTCGCCCAGGCTGGAGTGCAGTGGTGCGATCTTGGCTCACTGCAGCTTCTGCCTCCCAGGTTCATGCAATTCTCCTGCCTCGGCCTCCTGAGTAGCTGGGATTACAGGTGCCCGCCAACACTCCTGGCTAATTTTTTTCTATTTTTAGTAGAGATGGGGTTTCGCCATGTTGGCTAGGCTGATTTTGAACTCCTGACCTCAAGTGATCCACCCACCTCAGCCTCCTAAAGTGTCAGGATTACAGGCGTGAGCCACTGTGCCTGGCCTATAATGTCTTCAATAGCTTATTTTTCTATCAACATTGAAAGCACCCGGGCTTATAAAGGAATACCAACAAATCCTCTTGGGGACATTTTTCTGTATTCCAGAAATAACATTTTCTTCAAGTTTCTGTCTAGTTCAGAGCTTTATTTTGTGTGATTCATACTCAATTTTCAAAGGTATTATTAAAAATATTTTGTGGGGTTTGTGTGTGCAGTGAGTTTTTGTTTGATGGCAGATGGTGCAAAGATACTTCTTTATTTCTCTTTTTTACTCTAGATGGTCCTCTGCCTGACCCAACTATGATCCGTGGCAGTGTGCCAAACCAGATGATGCCTCGGATAACTCCACAATCTGGTAAATAGTGAAAAAAAAATGTATTTTAAAAGAATCCCTGGTGTACTGCAAGATAATACTTACTACCTTGATACCCACTTTATGCCAACAGCAAGTGTCATGATTACCTGCCTATAGAGGAAGAGGGGGTGAAGAGCAGGTTGGCTGGCAGATCACAGGACAGGTGACATTAAATGATCAAACATCCATTTAAAAACAACTGCAGGCTGGGCACGATGGCTCATGCTTGTAATCCCAGCACTTTGGGAGGCTGAGGCTGGTGTACCACCTGAGGTCAAGTATGAGACCATCCTGGCCAATGTGTCAACCCTGTCTTCTAGTAAAAATACAAAAATTAGCCAAGTCTGGTGGCACAGGCCTGTAATCCCATCTACTCGGGAGGCTGAGGCTAGAGAATCACTTAAACCGAGAAGGCGGAGTTTGCAGTGAAGCGAGATCGTGCCACTGCACCCCAGCCTGGGTGACAGCGAGACTCCATCTCAAAAAAAAAAAAATAGCAGATGGTAAAATTTGTAAAATTCAGTTTGAAGATCCTGTTAGTTAATAATGTCTGTTTACAACTGCTGTGAGACAGATTTATTTATACTTACAAGGTTGAAAGCCAGTTTATTAGTCCTGATAAAATCATACAGAATCAGGGCATGGTGGCTCACACCTGTATTCTAGCACTTTGGGAGGCTTAAGCGGGCGGATCACGAGGTCAGGAGATCGAGACCATCCTGGCTAACACGGTGAAACCCTGTCTCTACTAAAAATATAAAAAATTAGCCAGGCGTGGTGGCAGGCTCCTGTAGTCCCAGCTACTCGGGAGGCTGAGGCGGGAGAATGGGGTGAACCTGGGAGGCGTGCAGTGAGCCGAGACCACACCATTGCACTCCAGGCCGGGCAACAGAGCAAGACTCCGTTTCAAAAAAAAAAAGATGTAGAATCAGACATAAGAATTCTGTCTTTTATTCTTCAATTTCAGAACGGCTTTCAGATCTAATATTTTGCACATATTCACAGGTTTGAATCAATTTGGCCAGATGAGCATGGCCCAGCCCCCTATCGTACCCCGGCAAACCGCTCCTCTTCAACACCATGGACAGTTGGCTCAGCCTGGAACTCTCAACCCGGTTAGTTTGACGTCTTTAGTAATCTGTTTGGCTTTTACCTGGTATTTTGAAAATCCTGTTTGTTCCTAATTTATAAATACTCACAGATATTTAAACAGACCATAACTCCTAGTTCTTCTGTAATTCTTCTGTATTTAACTCTACTAGAAAGCTGACCAAAAAACGACAACAGCCAGGCCCTTGTCCCTGGAGTGTCAATGTTTAGTGGCCTGCATGCATTTTCATGGTCACCTCTCTTCCCTGATATCTGTCCAGGCAGAGAACTGTCTTTTGCAAGGTTGATGGTGCATTTGCCTGGTTCTTGAGCTTGGAGAATAGAGCTAGGCTTCTGCTCCTTATGCGAACTCTTCACCAGTCCATCTCTCTACCTTGACCCCGACCTTCCTGCTGCCCTTTAGAGTTAGCTGGTGCCTCTGAATCTTGGCCCCTTTGGGGGCCAAGTGAGCATTACTACTTCTCACTAATCTACTGTTTTCAACAAGTAGTTCTGTCCTTCATTTTAACCTGTAAGACAGATGGTGTTATCTTATGAAGTTTTTTGCCTTTGGAGATTTCTTTCTTTAAGGCCTGAATTTGTGTAGGGTAATTTTAGAAATGAAATGTAGGCTGGGCGCGGTGGCTCAAGCCTGTAATCCCAGCACTTTGGGAGGCCGAGACGGGTGGATCACGAGGTCAGGAGATCGAGACCATCCTGGCTAACACGGTGAAATCCCGTCTCTACTAAAAAGTACAAAAAACTAGCCGGGCAAAGTGGCGGGTACCTGTAGTCCCAGCTACTCGGGAGGCTGAGGCAGGAGAATGGCGTAAAACCCGGGAGGTGGAGCTTGCAGTGAGCTGAGATCCGGCCACTGCACTCCAGCCCGGGCGACAGAGCGAGACTCCGTCTCAAAAAAAAAAAAAAAGAAATGAAATGTAACATTGCTAGAGCATTTGTGGACCATGAATGCTACCAGATTCTGCCACAACTTGTAAGATTTTACTTGTTTTTACATATTATGGGTCTTAGAATTTGTGTTATTACTACATCACTGACATGAGCTCATGAAATTGTGGTTAACTCTCCTCACTTAACAGAGCATGCAAAGAAAGTTACCTGCTCTCCTTGTGCTAGACATATTTGTGTACCAAGAGAACGTGTGTTTGTTCATCCTCTTACTGTTTCTTTCTTTCTTTTTTTTTTTTTGAGGCAGAGTCTCGCTCTGTCGCCCGGACTGGAGTGCAGTGGCCAGATCTCAGCTCACTGCAAGCTCCGCCTCCGGGGGTTTACGCCATTCTCCTGCCTCAGCCTCCCGAGTAGCTGGGACTACAGGCGCCCGCCACCTCGCCCGGCTAGTTTTCTGTATTTTTAGTAGAGACGGGGTTTCACCGTGTTAGCCAGGATGGTCTCGATCTCCTGACCTCGTGATCCGCCCGTCTCGGCCTCCCAAAGTGCTGGGATTACAGGCTTGAGCCACCACGCCCGGCCATCCTCTTACTATTTCTTGAGAGTAGACCTAGGTAAACTGTGAGGCTCTTTCCCTTTATCTGCACAAGAGTCAGTTGTTCTACGACTTTCTTCCTTCTCCTCTCCAGCCCTCTTCACCTATACTCCTGTCTTTGACTTTACTTAATAAACCTGACATTAGGACCTTTTGATGATTTTAGCTATAGTGGAATAATTGTAATGAAGTAGTTTGGTGATCTGTGTTTTTTTGCAGCCTATGGGCTATGGGCCTCGTATGCAACAGCCTTCCAACCAGAGCCAGTTCCTTCCTCAGACTCAGTTCCCATCACAGGGAATGAATGTAACAAATATGCCTTTGGCTCCGTCCAGTGGTCAAGCTCCAGTGTCTCAAGTATGTCTCATAAGTGGATTTTTTACTTATTTTTGATTCTTGAAATTCCTCTTGACGTAGGTTTTTATAGGAAAGAGTGGCAGCAAATAGTGGGTGAAAACATGATTTTTTTAAAAATAACAGTTTTAAACTTAGGGTATTCTGAACCTGAAGAGATTATTCTGTGACATAGCAATGGTGTTAATTGTTACAAATTAGGAAATAATTTAAATGGATGGTTTTGTTTTTAGTAGTGAACACTTTTAAATAAATCTTAGAATTAAACACAATGTAGAAGGAACTTTGGCTGAAGAGAGCATAGGCAGGCCCTAGAGCACTGTGCACGCAATTCTGTCAATTTTTCTGCAATGGCTGAGGCCATTCAGCTGAATGGTTTGAAGTCTCTTTACTTAAGTGCTATATTGATGGTGCTGTCCAAAGCTATATCCCCAGTAATAGGGTATTTTACACATTTTGAAATAGACTCATTGCTACTCTTTGTTTAACCAGTTTGTGTCCTAAATTCATATAACATGCCATGTAAGTATTTCGTTAATTCTATTTTGAATTGCTGTCTTATGTTTTTTATTTTAACAGGCACAAATGTCTAGTTCTTCCTGCCCAGTGAACTCTCCTATAATGCCTCCGGGGTCTCAGGGGAGCCACATTCACTGTCCCCAGCTTCCTCAACCAGCTTTGCATCAGAATTCACCCTCACCTGTACCTAGTCGTACCCCGACCCCTCACCATACTCCCCCAAGCATAGGGGCTCAGCAGCCACCAGCAACAACAATTCCAGCCCCTGTTCCTACACCTCCTGCCATGCCACCTGGGCCACAGTCCCAGGCTCTACATCCCCCTCCGAGGCAGACACCTACACCACCACCAACACAACTTCCCCAACAAGTACAGCCATCACTTCCTGCTGCACCTTCTGCTGACCAGCCCCAGCAGCAGCCTCGCTCACAGCAGAGCACAGCAGCGTCTGTTCCTACCCCAACAGCACCGCTGCTTGCTCCACAGCCTGCAACTCCAGTAAGTAGAAATTTGATTTAGGCAGAATCATTAGAGCTGTACTGTAGTGTTATATTATTTCTGGGTAATTTCTATTACTCTCTTTTGCTTTATCTCTTACTGTTTTCTCCACAGGTAGAATGTAATCTGTTTTTCATTAGGGACTTTCTTATCCTGTTTTGCATTCCTGTGATAGGACCTATCATAGCAGGAGTGTAAAGATTTTATTTAGCTCTGACTTTGACCATTATGTTTCATGTTGTATCCTGAGGTCTGAAGGTACCTAAAGGGGTATGACAAGGGGGCACAGTCCTTCTCTTTATTTAGTATATTATTTAGTGCAACACATAAATTTTACATGTATTTAAAGAATCTTTTTCAAACAGTTTGAGCTGTAAAACCTAGAGATTAAATTGAAAAATTGCAGATTTGCGCGGGCGCGGTGGCTTACACCTTTCATCTCAGCACTTTGGGAGGCCTTGGCAGGCAGATCACTTGAGGTCAGGAGTTTGAGACCAGCCTGGCCAACGTGGTGGTCAGAGACAGGTCAACCCTGTCTCTACAAAATATACAAAAATTAGCCAGACGTGGTAGTGGGTACCTGGGAGGTGGAGGTTGCAGTGATCCGAGATCACGCCATTGCACTCCAGACTAGGTGACAGAGTGAGACTCTGTCTTTAAAAAAAAAAAAAAAAAAAAAAATTGCAGATTTATGAGTCCCTGTGACCCTAAACAAAGTCAAAAAATTATCTAAGATGAGAGAATTATATACCCAGAACAACCTGTAGCTTCCTTGTGAGGGGTTGGTTATGTATATAATAAAAATCCAAATTCTTATCTAATAGTTGAATCCTTAGTAATATAACTTTTTTTAAGGGTTTAGAAGCTTCTACTTTGATATCGATACTAATATATTAGTTCTCAGTCACGTTGATGAACTGAGAAGTCCCATGAGTCACAGCCATTTTATAAAGTACTGTACTTGATGGACAGCTGGTTCATCGTGGCCTCTGGTAGACAAGGAAGGACAGAGTGACAGAGGAACCAGTGGATCTGCTTGATTTTATTCTTTATAAAATCAAAGTAGTTCCAGAAAATACTGACTTCTCATTAGGGGGTTTCTTATGACAAGCCTTAGGGAAAAGACAGGGAATGCCAGTTATCTCATTAGAATCTAGTGATTCCAAATAGCCACTCTGTGGGACATCATTGTATTTATTGTCTCCTTTTCTGTACCTTTGAAATTTTCTCTGGTGAAAAGGTAAAAATAAAAAAGATAGCCAGTCTTTATTATTTTCTTTCACTCATTTCTGTATAAATGTGAGCTCCTCTGAAGCAGACATCTTTGAAATCCCCACACACTGCCAGATGGTGATAGTTATCAATGAAATAGTTGCTGGCTCTTTGATGTACAACCAGCCAACCAGTATTTACAAGTCTTAATTCTCCTGTTCTTAAGTATAATTAAAGGAGGTGAAATGGGCAGAGCAAATGAAAGCACCGTGAATGAATATAAGCCAAGAAATAGGTGGCTAATTCTGCTGTCTTATTGCTTACCTTACATTCTGATTGTATCATTGGCAAACTCTGTGTGTGTCTCACCGACTCCCCTGGTTTTTCTGCCCAGCTTTCCCAGCCAGCTATAAGCATTGAAGGACAGGTGTCAAACCCTCCATCTACTAGTAGCACAGAAGTGAATTCTCAGGCCATTCCTGAGAAGCAGCCTTCCCAGGAAGTGAAGATGGAGGCCAAAATGGAAGTGGATCAACCAGAACCAGCAGATACTCAACCGGAGGATATTTCAGAGGTGAGAGTAGGGCAATTACTGTTTGATTTGGTTAGGACCCCAGTCTAAGAACCCAGTTTTTAAAAAATATTGCAGAAAAATACTTTGATAATTAGATCTCATGGCGTAGATTTTGCATGAGAAAGGGTGTTCAGACTACTGATTTCCAACTAGATATCTTTGAAATACTAAAAACTCTTAACCTTTTAGTCTAAAGTGGAAGACTGTAAAATCGAACCTACAGAAACAGAAGAGAGAAGCACTGAGTTAAAAACTGAAATAAAAGAGGAGGAAGACCAGCCAAGTACTTCAGCTACCCAGTCATCTCCGGCTCCAGGACAGTCAAAGAAAAAGAGTGAGTCTCTTAAACCATTTGTTCTGGGGGTAGATGAAGAAACCAAAGACCCAGGGCAGAATTGCAGTCATGCCTCTTGGGCCTCAGAAGTTGCCATTAATGTGATTTCATTAACCTTGAAGCCCTGGGCCTGGTCTCTTCATTGTTATTAATAATTTTTCTTTCTTTCTTTCTTTTTTTTTAATATTCACTTGCAGCAACCAATGAGTTAGTCATTCCCCTCATTTCTTCAGGGTTCCGTGTGTTAGTACCCCCTAAAAATTTTCTCATCTTTCAAGAGAGAAATGTTTGTAAATAGCCTTGACTAAAAGGAAAGAATAGCAATAATAGGGCCGGGTGCGGTGGCTCAAGCCTGTAATCCCAGCACTTTGGGAGGCTGAGACGGGCGGATCACGAGGTCAGGAGATCGAGACCATCCTGGCTAACATGGTGAAACCCCGTCTCTACTAAAAAATACAAAAAGCTAGCCGGGCGAGGTGGCGGGCGTCTGTAGTCCCAGCTACTCAGGAGGCTGAGGCAGGAGAATGGCGTAAATCCGGGAGGCGAGACTCCGTCTGAAAAAAAAAAAAAAAAAAAGAATAGCAATAATAATAGCATTTGTCATTCACCTCCTGTGCACTAAGTACCCACATTGTCTCATTTAATAATTTCTTTTTGTTGTTGTTGTTGGATTTGGAGTCTCGCTGCATCGCCAGGCTGGAGTGCAGTGGCAGGATCTCAGCTCACTGCAACCTCCACCTCCCAGGTTCAAGCGATTCTCCTGCCTCAGCCTCCTGAGTATCTGGGACTACATGCGCACGCTACCACACCTATCTAATTTTTGTATTTTTAGTAGAGACAGGATTTCACCATGTTGGCCAGGATGATCTCAATCTCTTGACTTTGTAATCGGCCCACCTAGGCTTCCCAAAGTGCTGGGATTACAGGTGTCAGCCACCGTGCCCAGCCTCATTTAATAATTTCACAACAACTCTGAGGTTATTGGCCTGAAGCTTAGCAAAGTTAAGTAACTTTCCATGGGTTACTCAGCTGACCCCAGTGCATAGGCTAGGATGCAGACCCAGGCAGTCTGAGGCAGAGTGCTCAAATCCAGCCATTCCAGCAAGTGGTAATTGACTATTTTAGGACTAAAACTTTTTGTAGCTCTAGTGATCTGCAAAAAGCACCAGGTAGGACATACCTGAGGGGTGAGTCTGCTGGCTCTTACAGATGATGTATATTAAAAAGTGTCCCATTAATACAATATGTTGTAAAATGTTGGGATTAAAAAATTATTTTCATTTTAAAAATAAGACTCGTATATATTGAGGTGTTTTAATATGGGCTGTAACAAACCCAATCTTACTATTGGCAGTCTCTCTTTAAAGTGTCTAATCCCTCACGCCTGTAATCCCACCATTTTGGGAGGCCGAGGCAGGCAGATCACTTGAGGTCAGGAGTTCAAGACCAGCCTGGCCATTATGGTGAAACTCTGTCTCTACTAAAAGTACAAAAATTAGCTGTGTGTGGTGGCTCTTATCTGTAGTCCAATCTACTTGGGAGGCTGAGGCAGGAGAATCACTTGAACCCAGGAGGTGGAAGGAGGTTGCAGTGAGCCAAGATGGTGCCACTGCACTCCAGCCTGAGTGATAGAGAGTAATTCTGTCTCAAATAAATAAAATGTCTAATTTCACAAGTTTATTCAAGTAGTCCTTATTTTTAGCACAGCTAAGTATGAGCGACAAGCATCTTTGTAGTCTGATTTCCCCCCCTCCATGACAACCCCCCAGAGGTGAAAAATATCTAAAGTAACAAATATACTCTCCCAATGATGAAAATTTTTTTGCAAATTAAGAAAAAATAAGACCCTTGCTGAAATTGAAAGCTTTCTAAATCACTAGCTTCTCATGACTGTTTAATTCTATTTGGGACACACCGGCAAATTTTTCCGGACTTTCAGGGAAATATCATTGAGAACACCTTTGAACTTAATTTGATCAACAAAGTCTGTTGTTTTAGCAATACCGTTTTTGTTCTCTCTCTCTCTCTTTTTTTTTTTTTTTTTTTTTTTTTTGAGGCGAGTCTCGCGCTGTCACCCGGGTGGGAGTGCGGTGGCACGATCTCCACGATCTCCGCTCATTGCAAGCTCCGCCTCCTGGGTTCATGCCATTCTCCTGCCTCAGTCTCCTGAGTAGCTGGGATTACAGGCGCCCACCACCGTGCCCAGCTAATTGGGGTTTCACCGTGTTAGCCAGGATGGTCTCGATCTCCTGACCTCGTGATCCGCCCATCTCGGCCTCCCAAAGTGCTGGGATTACAGGGTTGAGCCACCGCACCCGGCCGAATTATAAAATTTTCTATCAGAGTAGCCTTGCATCAGTTACCTGGGTTCCTCCCAAAACCTTGAGAAGTTAAGCAACTTTGTGAGTTGTTGGCATAGATGGGCCTATATGCCAGGCCCCACTTCTCTTTCTACTGTGTTTTTATTGATCACCACAGCCTGAGGCAAAACTGAGAAGATTTTTAATCTTTGAAACTCGCTAGACAGCTTTTTGGAAATGTTTCCTTTTTATATGAGGCCTATCCCTAAGTAGTTGTTCTTAGAATACATGAAAACAGGATTCTGGAGTCTTTTCTTTGCCTCATTAAGCAAATTAAAAGGAAAACCTCACATAGGTTTGTACCTTACTTTTCCCAATACAGCCTTGTATGTGACAGAGGATGATTTGAGTCTAATAAACGAGGCACCTCCCTAATTTTCTCCTGCCCAATCAATGGCTGTAATTATATAAATCGCATTCACTAATCTATCTTAACCACAATTTGTCTGCTGTTTTCAGTGATCACCTACAAACACAGCTTGCATTGGGTATTTATTTGGGGCTCTGATACAATAATAAGGCAGGATGGTATTAATACCCTTTATTTGTTTTGTTTGTTTGTTTGTTTTTGTTTTGAGACGGAGTCTTGCTCTGTCACCCAGAATGGAGTGCAGTGGCACTATCTTGGCTCACTGCAAGCTCCGCCTCCCGGGTTGACGCCATTCTCCTGCCTCAGCCCCACAGGTAGCTGGGACTACAGGTGCCCGCCACCACACCCGGCTATTTTTTTTTTTTTTTTATATTTTTAGTAGAGATGGGGTTTCACTGTGTTAGCCAGGATGGTCTCCATCTCCTGACCTCGTGATCCGCCCACCTCAGCCTCCCAGAGTGTTGGGATTACAGGCATGAGCCACCGCGCCCAGCTGTCTCTTAAACTTAAACCTAACATTCATCATTAAAATAGTACATGTCTCTTTTTCTTTGGCTCTAAAATACCAAGCAGTTTAATGAAGGAGTCTTCTGTTCTGTGCCCCTGACTCCTTGTAGTATAAGACAATACCAGATCTAGTCTAGTTCCTGACTTGTTAAATACTGATGTCATGAAGAAAGACTTTTCTTTTCTTGCTTAACTGCATCTCCCTCTAAACATGAGTATCTTGTATTTTGTGAACTCTTTTTTTTTTGTTTGTTTTTTGGAGATGGAGTCTCACTCTGTTGCCCAGGCTGGAGTGCAGTGGCGCGATCTCGGCTCACTGCAATAACATCTGCCTCCTGAGTTTAAGCAATTCTCTTGCCTCAGCCTCCTGAGTACCTGAGACTAGCGCACCACCACGTCCAACTAATTTTTTTGTATTTTTAGTAGAGACGAGGTTTCACCAGGTTGGCCAGGCTGAAACTCCTGACCTCAAAGTGATCCATCCACCTCAGCCTCCCAAAGTGCTGGGATTATAGACGCAAGCCACTGTGCTTGGTCCCGTGGACTGTCCCATTTGGCAGTCTCTTCGTAAATTTTTAGAAGCCTTTGGATTCTGTTTCTAATTGACCAAGTCTGTCTTCACTGATTTTGTGACTGAAAAGTTAAACTGAGGGTGAAGGGTGTTTAAAGGTGATAAGATGCAGTTTTTTAGGAGCTGCCTGAAGCAAAGCAGGGCTTAGAATCTAGAATCAGTAATTGAGCCCGTAGCGATATTTCCATGGGGACAGAGTAGTTAATTTTGTTATTTGATTCTTGGGATGCTTTTAGAGCTTCAACCTAAATGGTTTTTTAAAGTTCTTTTGCTTAATTGATAACTAATTTCAAATGCACTTTTTAAGTTTTCAAACCAGAAGAACTACGGCAGGCACTGATGCCAACATTGGAGGCACTTTACCGTCAGGATCCAGAATCCCTTCCCTTTCGTCAACCTGTGGACCCTCAGCTTTTAGGAATTCCTGTAAGTATTTGGTGGTACTTCTGACTTTGTTTTTTAATTTGATAACAGCTTTGTTGAGAGATAATTTACGTTCCAAACAGTATAGCCACTCATTTCAGATTTACAATTCAGTGATTTTTTTTTTTTTTCCTGAGACAGGGTCTTATTCTGGTTGCCCAGGCTGGAGTACAGTAACACGATCTTGGCTCACTACTGTCTCCACCTCCTGGGCTCAGGTGATTCTCCCACCTCAGCCTCCTGAGTTAGCTGGGGCTACATTCATGCGCTACCTCACCTGGCTAGTTTTTTGTATTTTTTAGTAGAGACGGGGTTTTGTCATGTTGCCCAGTCTGGTCTTGAACGCCTGGACTCAAGCAATTGGCCCATCTCAGCCTCCCAGAGTGCTGAATTACAGGTGTGAGCCACTGGGCCTGGCCTAATTCAGTGATTTTTAGTATATTCACAGAGTTGTGCATGACACTTTTATTTTCATCATCTGAAAAAAATCCTTTACCATTAATTGTCACTCACGGCCGGGCGCGGTGGCTCAAGCCTGTAATCC
>NW_012120154.1:39004-40316 GCF_000951035.1 Colobus angolensis palliatus | reverse complement strand
GAACCTGGGAGGCCAGAGGTTGCAGTGAACCAAGATTGCGCCTCTGCACTCCAGCCTGGGCAACATGTTGACAGAGACTCTGTCTCAAAGGTCAAGCACTTCCAGAGACAAAAGCCTTTTAGGAATTTTCTTCTCCTGTATCTTGCTGTCATTTCAGATGGAACACTTTAAGTTCTGTGGACTTATTGTTTGCTCATTTTACACCCCTTCTAGTACTAAAATTTTAAACGTCTTTAACTTTACTGATCTCACATGTACTTTCATAAAGTACCTGAAGTTGCTTCAGTAGACTATCAGCCTGATGTCTGGAAAGTCCATAGTAGTTCTGTTTCTCTGCCCTTTGAGTAGTTTAATATCTCTGTAGACTAATGATTTAAAGAACTGATAGACATCAGTCACCTCTTGGGGAATATAGACAGGCCAGAAACTAAAACACTGCCTGGAAGATTAACAATGATAATGGATGATACTCTATCTCCTGTAAAAATAGTTAGACTTGAGTAATGTTTGATATCACTTGTCGTCTTTCTAGGATTACTTTGATATTGTGAAGAGCCCCATGGATCTTTCTACCATTAAGAGGAAGTTAGACACTGGACAGTATCAGGAGCCCTGGCAATATGTCGATGATATTTGGCTTATGTTCAATAATGCCTGGTTATATAACCGGAAAACATCACGGGTATACAAATACTGCTCCAAGCTCTCTGAGGTCTTTGAACAAGAAATTGACCCAGTGATGCAAAGCCTTGGATACTGTTGTGGCAGAAAGGTAAGAAATGTGTTTCAGATTTGACTGTAACTTTTCTAGGATGCCTAGAATAATACAGTGGTGTCTGGGGTAAGAGAATATCCTGCTTCTGGCTTTGACATGGCTTTGTGTTTTTTTTTTTCCCCCTTTTTCTTTTTTGTTTTAGACAGGGTCTTACTCTCTCAGGCTGGAGTGCAGTGATGAGGTCATAGCTCACTGCAGCCTCAACCTCCTGGGCTCAAGCAATTCTCCTGCCTCAGCCTCCTGAGCAGCTGGGACTACAGCCATACGCCACCATGCCTGGCTTTTTTATTAAATTTGTTTTGTAGAAACAGGGTCTTATCATGTTGCTCAGGCTGGTCTTGAACTCCTGGGCTTAAACAGTCCTCCTGCCTCCGCTTCCCAAAGTGCTGGAATTATAGACATGAGCCACGTCTCCCAGCTGACACAGTCTTTCTCTTTGTTTTTTTTTTTTTGAGATGCAGTCTCGCTCTGTCGCCCAGGCTGGAGTGCAGTGGCCGGATCTCAGCTCACTGCAAGCTCCGCCTCCCGGGTTTACGC
>NW_012120154.1:37486-38589 GCF_000951035.1 Colobus angolensis palliatus | reverse complement strand
TCACGCCATTCTCCTGCCTCAGCCTCCCGAGTAGCTGGGACTACAGGCGCCGCCACCTCGCCCGGCTAGTTTTTTGTAGTTTTTAGTAGAAACGGGGTTTCACCGTGTTAGCCAGAATGGTCTCGATCTCCTGACCTCGTGATCCGCCCATCTCGGCCTCCCAAAGTGCTGGGATTACAGGCTTGAGCCAACCGCGCCCGGCCAATCTCTTAATATGAAGTGGACTTTCTTTAAAGGCATTTTTTCAGAAGTGGCAATTGATGGAAAAGTTGACCAATTAAATAATCAACAGACTGTGAGCTCATCTGGAGTAGGGGCATTCTTACATTCACCTGTGGGTGCAGATTCTTCAGCGTGTGCTGACTTTCCTGTACATACCAATTCACATTATTGGTTTTTTGTTTTTAAAATAAGACTGTGGTCTTGCTGTGTTGCCTAAGCTGGTCTGGAACTCTAGGGCTCACTCAGTCTTCCCACCTCAGCTTCCTGAGCACTGCAGGCATGTGCTACCTTGCCCAGATACTCCTGTTGGGTTCTTTGGTAAAGTGATGGAAGGATATGACTGCTAAGCCTACCTCAGTGTTTTGAAACAATGTAGTAGTAAAACGAGAATGATTTTCAGGAACTGAATTAGCCCATTTTAATTAACATAAATGAGAACTAAGATGCCACTGACTTTTGTTTCTAATTTGCCATTCTTACTGTTCTAGCTTGTCCTTAAGGCCTCTGTGTATTTTAACAAATGGTTTCTTTTGCAGTTGGAGTTCTCTCCACAGACACTGTGTTGCTATGGCAAACAGTTGTGCACAATACCTCGTGATGCCACTTATTACAGTTACCAGAACAGGTAAGCTTGGCCAGGTGTGGACCATGGTCCATGTGTCCACTTGTCCAGGGAGTGCATGCGGATGGGCCAACACACAAACAGTCATGGTTCATGTGTATCTTGCTTGAAGACAGCTGTATAGCACAAGTTCTGTTTTTTGCCTTCTGCCTTTGTTTGCAGAATTATAAAATTTTTTTTTTTTTTTTTTGAGACGGAGTCTTGCTCTATCGCCCAGGCTGGAGTGCAGTGGCCGGATCTCAGCTCACTGCAAGCTCCG
>NW_012120154.1:30994-35761 GCF_000951035.1 Colobus angolensis palliatus | reverse complement strand
GCCACCACGCCTGGCTAATTTTTGTATTTTTAGTAGAGACAGGGTTTCACCATGTTGGCCAGGCTGGTCTCAAACTCCTGACCTCAGGTGATCCACTCTCTCGGCCTTCCAAAGTGCTAGGATTACAGGCGTGAGCGACCGTGCCTGGCAGTGGTTGTTTTAGATTATTGTTTTCTGCAGTTGTATCTATAGTGGGCTTTTGGGGTGGGGGGCAGGGGCTGTGATTTTTTGTTTTGTAAGTGGGAAGAGGTGTGATGCCTATACTTAGGTAATGAGTAGCAGTTCTTCTCTCCCTGGTATATTTATCCTTCTTCCTCCTTTTGATTATTTACATCACATAGCGTTAATTGCTGAAATGAAAGGATATGGGTCTGTGTAATTGAAACTTTTGCTTTTATTTGCAGTAATCATTTGCTACTTGTGATCCCATTTGAGATATTTAATGCTAATCTGTGCTTTGCCTTGGCTTTCTGCTTTGTGTTCTGTCTTTTATGTTTTTTGTTGTCTTGCAATCCCTCATTTCTTCGTTTGTTTTGTGTTTTTTTTTTTCTCCCTCATGCTTGTCGTTGTCTGCACTTGGCTTTGATTGCAAAAAACAAAAAACAAAAACAAAAAAAAACAAAAAAAAACAAAACCCAAACTGTGGGGCCCATATATCTGCATCATTGAATGTCCTTGTCGCCGTTGATGACCTGCTCTCTGCTCCCGTCCCCCTCCTTGGCCTGCTGTGATTGGTGGCTTCGTTGCTTGGCTTGGGCTGTGTTGTGTGAACGGAACAGTTCACCCCAGTATGGCCTTCTTGCCGACAGGTATCATTTCTGTGAGAAGTGTTTCAATGAGATCCAAGGGGAGAGCGTTTCTTTGGGGGATGACCCTTCCCAGCCTCAAACGTAAGTAACTGCATTATTTTGAAAAGTGCTAATTACTTTGTTGTCTGGTGATTATGCATAGGCTTATTTCTAAATGAACTTAAGCTGTGCTGTTGCATATGGTAGCCATTAGCCACATGTTGCTATTTAAATGCAAATTAATTTAAATAAAAATTGTTTATCACATGGACTACTCACATTTCAAGTGTTCAGTAGCTATAGCTGTGTCTGGTGGCTGCCATATTGGTCAACACAGATAGAGAACATATCCATCATAGTATAAAGCTTTATGTGACATCACTGAACAAGGGAATATGTCAGCGGTGGGCAGTCATCTTAGTTCTAGTAAAAGTGTTCTGTATAGGAAGCAATCAGCTTATCTTCAAAAAATTGGAAGGTTAGTACAAGAAAACATCATTATTAACTCTTCTGAGTTTGAGGGTAATTGAACTGATAACCACCTTACGCCCTTCTCTTGTAGGTTAACAGAAGATCCAAGTCACTGTTATAGTGAATAATAGACTTTAACAACATGCAGGGGTTTAAGGGATTTCCTTGTGCTTTGCAATCTCACAAGCTCTTACCACTTAGTAAATGGCCAAGAAAAAAATTTCAAACAGATAGTCTAATAGTTTAATCTCTTAAGATGTTGGCAGTCATTAGAATTCATACTGGGACTATTTAAGAAGGAAAAATTGTTTAGTGTAAATTTAATATTATTGCAGGTTCTTTCTTCTGTTCAGGACATTGCACAGAAATCTGGAATTGTCTTGTTCCTAGTAAAAATGGGGCTTCTGAGAAAAGCTGGTTAATTTTTCTAAATTGGGTTGTAATGATAGCAGTGTCTGGGTGCTAGCTAGGAGAGTAGATACTAGGGGCCTTTTATCCTTGAAACATGTTGACACCTGGTTAAGCCAGGAAGGTTAGCTCTAGGGTAAGTTTTCTTGATGCCAGAAGAGATGTAAGCCTTGCCACTGTGAAGGGGTGGCCTGCCCCTCCACACCTGTGGGTGCTTCTCACTAGGTGGAACGAGAGACTTGAGAAAAGAAATAAAGACACAGAGATAAAGTATAGAGAAAGAAAAGCGAGGCCCCAGGGGGCCAGTGCTGTGCTTCCAGAGGACCCACACTGGCACCGGTCTCTGAGTTCCCTCAGCATTTATTACCAAAAAGATAAGGGAGTAATTTAGCAGTAAGGCATACAGATACACAGAAATGTTACATTTTCCCAGGGATGGGCAGGAGACAGATGTTTTTCTTTTACTGAGATTTAAGGGAGTGGTACTGACCTTCAACCACAAGCAGGCTTTAAACATTTGGCTAACAAAGCACATTCCTTACAGCCCAAAATCCTTTCAACCTTGATTAGCACAGCGATGTTTTTAGTAAGGACAAGATTGGGGGTAGAGTCACAGATTGACAGCATCTCAAATACAGAGCCAAATGGAGTCTCTTAAACTTACTTCTATCTATAATAACACAGTAACAGGCTGACCTCTCTTTTTCTCCACACCACTGAACTCTCTCAGGTGGCTTACCAAATACTCTAAACTTTAAGGCAGTATATCTCTAACTTTGAAAAGTGTAGGAACAAGACCCTTCCCAATTCTGCAGGCCTATAGTGGACCCCAGTGTCTAACTCCCAGATTGTTCCGGTGCTGCTGGTCTTCAGATTGCACTTGGAGTAGCAAGACAGGCCATACGGGAAAATGCTATTAACAGAGATGAATGAATCTCTAGACCATAACTAGTATAAGAAACAGTTTTCAGTGTGGAACATGTCCTCATTTTTGTAAGGAAGTATAATGGAAGTCCCAAGTTGGGCCCCCTAATGTGAATTCTAGTTGGAGAATGGTAAGACTGTTAGTTTTTGTATGTAGTGAGGCTATGAGCAGTGTATTAATGCTGGGTTTCAGGATAGGAAGCCATGTGACATTTTAAAATGTTAAATATGGGATTTTTGTACTTCGAAATTACCCCAAAACATGCATTCTTAATGTTGAAATTTTATATTGATGTAAAAAGTTGTTTGTGAAAAAAGACTTTTTATTTAAATAGTGATTTACTTCCCAGTATACACACCATCTTTTGTAATTCAGTCTAGGAACATTAAACCGTAAAAAGATACAAATACCTAACACCAAGGGTAGTAATAGACAAGATTTTAAAAGGAAAAGAAGGAATCGTATTTCTAGTTCTTCCTGGGTTCTCAATTTCTGATAAGAGGAAATTTATTTACTATGAAGTCCTATATAACATTCCTTTACATAAACATGCATTTTGTGTGAGCCAGGAATGCAGCTATTTAAATATGTATTCTTAAAAAACCTGAATCTGTTTACACTGTGAAGTTTGTTCCTTTGGTTAGAACACAGTCAGATTGCTCATCTCTATCACTTTTTCTCATTGTGTCCCTTTTCTCTCCTTAGTACAATAAATAAAGAACAATTTTCCAAAAGAAAAAATGACACACTGGATCCTGAACTGTAAGTACAATCCCCTTGAATAGTCAGTACGCTTGACTTTTCTTTTTCCCTTTTATTCTCTTGGTTTGCATGACCAATCAGATGATCCTATATTCTTCGGCTAAATCTACATAACATACATCTAATGGATAGTAAAACCATGGAAAACATTGAAGTACAAAGGAAGATTATTTCTTAATGTTAATTTTAATGTTCTTGATGTTGAATGCGAAACATTAAAGATCTAAACTTCTAGTTTGCAGTGAGGCCTTTTAGAGCGTGGAGGACTGAAATGTGTGTTTTCTAGATGTTCCTAAAATAGATGGGATGGTATTTGGATTTATTTGGAATTTTCAGCACCAGTAATCTCTTGGCTGGGCACGATGGCCCACATCTGTAATCCCAGCACTTTGGGAGGCCAAGGCAGGCAGATCACCCAAGGTCAGGAGTTCGAGACCAGCCTGGCCAACATGGCAAAACCCTGTCTCTACTAAAAATACATAAATTAGCTGTGCATGGTGGTGCGTGCCTGTAATCCCAGCTACTCAGGAGGCTGAGGCAGGAGAATCGCTGGATCCCAGGAGGCGGGGGTTGAAGTGAGCCGAGATCCACTGCACTCCAGCCTGGGCGACAGAGAGAGATTCCATCTAAAAAAAAAAAATTAGCCAGGCATGATGGTGTGTGCCTATCCTAGCCAGGTAGCTGAGAGGCCAAGGCAGGAAAGTGGCTTGAGCGCAGGAGTTCAAGGTTACAGTGAGCTATGATCATGCCACCCACTGCAGCCTGTGCAACAGAGACCCTATCTCTAAAGAAATAGAAACTTTATTAAAACTATTTTGGTTATTTGGTCATGACCTTGGCTTTGTCAGAAGTCATGGGAAATATTGGAAGTTTTCATTTGGTTAAGGTTTGGGGTTAATGTTGGAACTGGCTCTGCTCTTCCAGGTTTGTTGAATGTATAGAGTGCGGAAGAAAGATGCATCAGATCTGTGTCCTTCACCATGAGATGATCTGGCCCGCTGGGTAAGGCTTACTTACCATTATTACTTTCTCTGGAATTTTTCTTTATCATGAATATTAACAAAGTTTTTTATTGTATGCAATGACTGTATTATATCTTCAAAGTCACTATCTTTAAATTGTTTTCTTTGGGTTTGGCCTCGATAATTAACAGTTCACTTTTAAAAACTTAACCTAGTATCCAAAAGTAGATTTTTATCTTATTTTTATGCATTATTTTTAGCCATATAAATATATTTTATACTGCTGGATTTTTTAAATTATGTTATAGTTATTACACATCCAAAGTAAATGCTTTTGGCCAGGCAAGGTGGCTCAGGCCTGTAATCCCAGCACTTTGGGAGGCTGAGGTGGGTGGATCACCTAAGGTCGGGGGTTCCAGACCAGCCTGACCAACATGGCAGAACCTCGTCT
>NW_012120154.1:16402-27554 GCF_000951035.1 Colobus angolensis palliatus | reverse complement strand
GGTCTCGATCTCCTGACCTCGTGATCCACCCGTCTCGGCCTCCCAAAGTGCTGGGATTACAGGCTTGAGCCACCGCGCCCGGCCTATTTGAGGCATTTCATAAAGGAGGAATAAGGCGTGGAAATGATTGGCCGGAATTGCCATCCCTCTGTTTGTTTATTTATTATTTTTTATTTTATTTTTTGAGAGTCTCGCTCTGTCACCCAGGCTGCAGTGCAGTGGCACGATCTCAACTCACTGCAACCTCCGCCTCCCAGGTTCATGTGATTCTTCTGTCTCAGCCTCCAATATATCTGGGACTACAGGCATGTGCCTCCAGGAGACCCAGCTAATTTTTGCATTTTTAGTAGAGATGGGGTTTTGCCATGTTGGCCAGGCTGATCTCAAACTCCTGATCACAGGTGATCCACCCACCTTGGCCTCCCAAAGTACTGGGATTATAGGTGTGAGCCACCATGCCCAGCCCCTCAGTTCACACCATTTATATGGGCTACCTTTTGGCCTTATGTGATTCTTTTCTGTTGTGCCAGGAGGATGTCAAAAATTTTATCATGTAAGTAATTAACACTAATCTAAATGGAGCATTTGATTTAGTTTTGGTGTGTTTTACTGATCTGCAGATTACTTTGATTCTTGTAAGGTTTCTCAAAATGTTCAGTCTTTGTTACTTTAAAATAGTACTGCAATCTAGGTGAAGTACATAGAGATGTTCATTGTGTGTGTATATATATATATATATGTGGTTGGTTGCATTTTGTTTTTGTTTTTTGTTTTTTGGAAACAAAGTTTCACTGTGTTGTCCAGGCTGATCTTAAACTCCTGGATTCAAGCAATCCTCCCACCTCAGCCTCCCTAAGTGCAGGGATTAGGATTATAGGTGTGAGCTTTGTCTCCTGACCATTGTTCTATTTGTTTGTTTTTGTTTTTTGGGTTTTGTTTTGTTTTTTTTTTGAGACAAGAGTCTCGCTCTGACACCCATAGTGGCGCAATCTCAGCTCACCGCAACCTCCGCCTCCCGGGTTCCAGCGATTCTCCTGTCTCAGCCTCCTGAGTAGCTGGGATTACAGGCGTGTGACACCATGCCTGGCTAATTTTTGTATTTTTAGTAGAGACGGGGTTTCAGCATGCTGGCCAGACTGGTCTCGAACTCCTGACCTCAGGTGATCTGCCCGCCTCAGCCTCCCAAAGTGCTGAGATTACAGGCATGAGCCACTGCAACCAGCCCCTGTTCTGTATTTTTATAAACTCTTCCAAAATTGGAAATTTTTCAAAATGAAAAGTTGGGGAAAATGACATTTAGAAATTACTGAGTACTGTTTCTGCTTTAACAACACATATATTAAAATTAGAATGATACAGAGAAGATTAGCATGTTCCCTGCACTAATATGACATGCAAATCTGCAAAGTAGTGAATACTTAAATATGCTGTGATTTTTTAAAATTTCACCAAGTTACCCTGTTTGTATTGAAAAAAGTACAAATGAGATTTAAGATTGAACCTTAAGACTAACAATAGTAAATTTGCACCTCAGTAACTTTTAACTTTTACATTCCTAGGGTTGCCATCTACCAGACTTGGCACCTTTCTAGAGAATCGTGTGAATGACTTTCTGAGGCGACAGAATCACCCTGAGTCAGGAGAGGTCACTGTTAGAGTAGTTCATGCTTCTGACAAAACCGTGGAAGTAAAACCAGGCATGAAAGCAAGGTATCTAGTCATTTCACTTTTCTTCTCTCATGGATCCAAAATTGCTCATACATGGTTACCATTGGTGATTCCAATCGAAATGAATTTATGTTGTGGTCCCCCCACCATCTCAATTGTATAGGTTTGTGGACAGTGGAGAGATGGCAGAATCCTTTCCATACCGAACCAAAGCCCTCTTTGCCTTTGAAGAAATTGATGGCGTTGACCTATGCTTCTTTGGCATGCATGTTCAAGAGTATGGCTCTGACTGCCCTCCTCCCAACCAGAGGTATGACTGGCTCACAGTGGCTAGCTCCGGATTTGTGTGGGAGTTCCAAATTATAATAGGCGGAAGAGTATAACAGGCAAGAAAATGTTGAGTGTGCTTGGTTTGGAAATGCAAAATCTCAAGTGTCCAATAATTGTAAAGTGAAACAGATTAAAAAGCAAACCCCCCAAACAAAATAACTGCTCGATTCTGCTCTTCTGTGGTCATAATAATAAAGGATATGAATAGCAACCTGAAATTGGAATTTGGAAACAAACGTACTACTCTTCAGAAAATGAGCTTAAATCTGGATAATGTATAGGAATCACCAAATACTGATGGATGTGTATGTGCCAGGCACTGCTAGTTACTTCAAACAGAAGGAAACCACAGGCTCGCTGAACTTTCCTGAAGGGTTCACAGTGGAGTCGCCCACCTGCCTGTGATGAGCTTCACAAATAACGATGTGAGCAAAGAGCCTGGGAGAGTGAGAGAGAGTTATTAGTCACATGGAGTAAATAACTCATTTATGTGACTTGACCTTTCTTTTTTCTCTTCATTTTGTATAGGAGAGTATACATATCTTACCTCGATAGTGTTCATTTCTTCCGTCCTAAATGTTTGAGGACTGCAGTCTATCATGAAATCCTGATTGGATATTTAGAATATGTCAAGAAATTAGGGTAAGCATATTTTGATAATTCTTATGGCATTCTGGTGAGATATAGGTTAAATATGCAAATATAGAACTCTTTGCCTTTTTTTCCTCATTTTAGTTCTTACCTAACAATTCTCTCAACTTTGTTAGAGCCCCTTTGAAGTTAATGTCAGTAGGAGAGAAATGGATATGTTGACTCTAGTTTCACCCATCCAACATCAGTTTTGTTTTGTTCAGCTGAGCTATTGGGTCCAGTTTGCTTTGAAGTTTGATTTGTGCCTCTCATTTGGAGGGCAGAATTTTAACTGCGTCTGATCCTTTTATAACCTGGGTATCAAGACCAGAAACAGCTCTGCAAATACTTCTTTACCTTTAGAGTATGTATGTCATTGGAAACATTCATTTCCTCATCTTGAAGACTGTTTCTCTGAATAATGGGCCTTTTAATTTAGCTCTCCTGTTAAACGGGTCCATTTTCCTTTGCAACGTAATCTTCATTTGGTCTTAACATGCAAACTTAGGGTTTTTGGATCCAGGGCTAAGTCATCCACTTTCTGGCTGAGATTCACAACATCCCACCATGGCCTCCAAAAATAAGTAGAGGCAGTATGAGATCCATTGTTTAAATTACTGTGAGTTATGCCTAATTTTGGTTTCACAATGTTAATCTCATGCTGGGTTATACACTGTGTTATCTTGGGAAAAATTACTGGTATCTATATCAACTCCACCTTGTGGTTTAAAGTATAGCCTTCTAGAATAGATGATGTTTTTTCCTTAATGTTCTCTTTGTATTGCTAGTTACACAACAGGGCATATTTGGGCATGTCCACCAAGTGAGGGAGATGATTATATCTTCCATTGCCATCCTCCTGACCAGAAGATACCCAAGCCCAAGCGACTGCAGGAATGGTACAAAAAAATGCTTGACAAGGCTGTATCAGAGCGTATTGTCCATGACTACAAGGTCAGTTGGGACATGGGGGCCAGGTGCTGACAGTAGATCTGGAAATACACTAATGTTACTGCTCTGTATTCTGCCATCTAACTTTTTTTTAAACAAAAGTCTTATTCTACCTCTTGCATGTAATTCCTAAAAATGCTAATTTGATTGCTTTTATTTTGTATATTCAAAAAATTTCAATGTAAGAAAAACCAGGTTTTGAAGAGTGGTAGATGAAGAAGATCAAGAGATCCGTGTTTTAAACATGTAACCAAAATTTTATTTTATTTATTTTCTTTAGGGGGGTAGAGTTGGGGTATCGCCATGCTGCCCAGGCTGGACTTGAACTCTTGGCCTCAAGCAATCCAAAGTGCTGGGATTACAAGCATGAGCCACTGTGCCTGGCCTTAAAATATATCTTTTTGTTTTGTTTTTTTTGTTTGTTTGGTTAGGGTTTTAGGGGTGGGGATGTTTTGTTTTCAGACAGGGTCACTCTCTGTCACCCAGGCTAGGGTACAGTGACATGATATTCGCTCACTGCAACCTGTGCATCCCAGGCTCAAGCCATCCTCCCATCTCAGCTTCCTGAGTTGCTGGGACTACAGGTGCACACCACCATACCTGGCTAATTTTTGTATATTTTTTGTAGAGACAGGATTTCACCATGTTGCCCAGGCTGGTCTCAAACTCCTGAGCTCAAGTGATCCACCCATCTCAGCCTCCCAAAGTGCTGGAATTATAGGCATGAGCCACCTCACCCAGCCAAAAATACATTCTCTTTTTTTTTTTTTTTTGGACAGAGTTTCACTCTTGTTGCCCAGGCTGGAGTGCAATGGTGCAATCTGGGCTCACCACAACCTTCGCCTCCCAGGTTCAAGCAGTTCTCGTGCCTCAGCCTCCCTAGTACCTGGGATTTACAGGCATGTGCCACCACGCCTGACCCAGCTAATTTGGGATAATTTTTTGTATTTTTAGTGGAGATGGGGTTTCTCCATGTTGGTCAGGCTGTCTCGAACTCCCGACCTCCGGTGATCTATGCACCTCAGCCTCCCAAAGTGCTGGGATTACAGGTGTGAGCCACCACACCTGGCCAAAAATATATTCTTAATTAATATTATTTTAAACATTCATCAATATAGGCTGTCTCGTGATACATACTTGTCTTCCTCAATTTAGTAGTTCAACTAAATAAAGAAGTTTTCCTAAGCTGCCCAGCGAACCATTCTGCAGCAGATACTGTTTCCAGTATTTGTAGTTTTGGGCCTTTTGAACAAAGCTATCAATAAAAGCTGCTGAAATTCCAAAGATGGGTGTGAGGAGGGCATGCTGCACACCTGTGGTAAGGGCCATGGCTTGCATGATGGTGCTACCACCCTGACATCGATCCTGGCAGGATAATTGCCACTTGATTATATAAAGGCAGATAAGCTCCCTGCTTTTGTGGGTAGAAGAAATAGAAAACCAGAAATACTGACTTTAGGCCAGGCCTTTTCACTATTTTTCTAAATAGCTCCCTGGTTTATGGCTTAGGTATATAGTCTCTGCCAGCTTTCAAGACATTTTAAGCTTTCATGTTTGTCAGCCATGATTCTTTATAATCAATACTTTAAAAGAACATAGGAATTCCTATTTGTACATGCTTGTTTTCACAGGATATTTTTAAACAAGCTACTGAAGATAGATTAACAAGTGCAAAGGAATTGCCTTACTTCGAGGGTGATTTCTGGCCCAATGTTCTGGAAGAAAGCATTAAGGAACTGGAACAGGAGGAAGAAGAGAGAAAACGAGAAGAAAACACCAGCAATGAAAGCACAGATGTAAGGGCATTGAGTTTCCTTTGAAACTTCTACCATGATTATAATATTTAATCCAGAAGTGCATTTAAACTTTCAATCGGGTTTTAAACCTCTCAGGTGTGAAAGAGCTCTTTAAGTTGAGCAAGAAATGTTGGCTTAGAAAGGTTACTAGGGTTCCGTTTCAGTGGTATTAAACTTTCAAAGCATCAGACCCCATTTTAAAATGGTATCTCAGACTATGAGTAAAGTGAAATGATAAACTGAAGGAAATCCTGAAAAACTGATAGATAACTTATGTGAAGGACTAGGTTAAGGACTAGGTTATGAATATTATAGGCCTCGTGTGTCACATATCTCTGGCATATTTTCTCTCTTTTAAAACCACACACGCTCTTTTTAAATGTAAAAACCATTCTTAGCTATGCAAAACAGGCCTGAGCCAGAATTTACCTGTTACTATGGCTTAGTCACCTCACCAGTTACTTCCCTATAGCATATCTAGAATTACCTCCATTGAATTTAAGTTACAAAAGGCTCCCTTAAATAGTCTGTTAACAAACTCTTACAGCCTTATCGTTTAGTATTTGTGGACTCATAACATTTTAGAATGTGGGTGGAAGGAGATAAAACAAGGTCTTCTAGCTCCCCATTTTGATACACTCTTCACTACCCCAAAGTGCCAACCCTTCCTTGTTCCCTCACTCCAATTTGGGATACATTCAATCTACAGGGTCTGTACATTCTGTGGCCTCTTCTAGGCAGAAAGCTAAAGGGCTGCCATTGCCTTAATGAAGGATCACTGGGAGAAAATTAGGTCAAATAACAAAGGAGAAGGAATAAGTGAAGAGAACAGCTAGTAAAATAAGATACAGGCATAAGATTATGATACCTAGTTTCAAAGAATGGAGATATTCAATAGTGTTATTCCCAGATTACGTAACAAAAACCTTATTTTCTTGTCTCCTTTGTGCTACTCTGCAGGTGACCAAGGGAGACAGTAAAAATGCTAAGAAGAAGAATAATAAGAAAACCAGCAAAAATAAGAGCAGCCTAAGTAGGGGCAACAAGAAGAAACCTGGGATGCCCAATGTATCTAACGACCTCTCACAGAAACTGTATGCCACCATGGAGAAGCATAAAGAGGTAAGATGCAGCCACCCGCAGTTGGGGAAAAACAGCAAGATTTCTGGCCAGGTGTGGTGGATCACCTGAGGTCAGGAGTTCAAGACCAGCCTGACCAACGTGGTGAAACCCCGTCTCTACTAAAAATACAAAAATTAGCTAGGTGTGGTGACAGGCGCCAGTAATCCCAGCTACTCGGGAGGCTGAGGCAGGAGAATCGCTTGAACCCAGGAGGCGGAGGTTGCAGTGAGCCGAGATCGTGCCATTGCACTCCAGCCTGGGCAACAAGAGCGAAACTCCGTCTCCAAAAAGGAAAAAAAATGAATAAAATCACTGTTCGCTGGGCGTAGTGGCTCATGCCTGTAATCCCAGCACTTTGGAGGTTGCCTCACTTAGGTAATGATTATTAACAATTAATAGTTACTAGCTATTTCAAGCAGTAAGTAATGCCACAGAATCCTAGGCAGTTGGGAAAAGCCCTTAGAATATATTGTAATAGGTTTGACTTAAATTGTGGGCACATTCAATTTAGGTCGTAAATTTAGGTATTGGCCTGGTTGTAGGGTG
This sequence comes from Colobus angolensis palliatus, assembly GCF_000951035.1. Lineage (NCBI taxonomy): Eukaryota > Metazoa > Chordata > Mammalia > Primates > Cercopithecidae > Colobus > Colobus angolensis. Next base: position 20,511 of record NW_012120154.1, on the reverse strand, counting down.
GCAGAAGCAGCGAACATTGCTGGCCAGAGACACTGTGAGTGTGGCTGCCAGTGTACACAGATGTTGAATAATTTGTTATCAATGCAGCAGTTTCTCGCAAGCTCCTAATTTCTTAAGGTTATGTTTTACCAGCTTTTTATACCTTTTACACTAATGGTTATGAAAATTGATGATTGTTAACGAGTTCTTTTCAAACTTCAGTGAACAAGAATTTATTGCTTTGTCAACAAGGACTAAGATTTTTTATCCATTCCACTCCCTTTCAAACCTGTAGGAAAAGTTACACAGGAAAGTTGCGACCTTCATGAGTCCAGGCCAGTTGTTTCTCATACTGTCTCCATATTTGGATTTGTTTGGTTTGTTGTAATTAGTTTGAGGTTAAACCATGGATTGCATCTTAAAGTAGACTGCCTTGAGGCAAAATGTCCACTGTGTGTGGTGCTGTACCTGACCTAGACCATTCTTACTCTGAAGGAGTTATTGATTGAATGAGGGAGAAAAAAATCACAGGATGTGCATTTCAGTTCTATTTATAGTCAGTCTCAAGAGACCAAAGAGACAAAGCAGGAAAAGGAGAGCAGGAGGAGTATGGGAAAACTAACTCAGCATTTGCCAGTCTCATTAGTGCTCAGCCTGCTTTACCTGCTTACACCTGTAATCTCAGCACTCTGGGAGGCTGAGGCAGGCAGATCACTTGAGCTCAGGAGTTTGAGACTAGCGTGGGTAACAAGGCAAAACCTCATCTCTACAAAAAGTGCAGAAATTAGCCAGGGGTGGTGTTGTGGGCCTGTGGTCTCAGCTATTCAGGAAGCCAAGGTGGGATAATTGCTGGAGCCCAGGAGGCAGAGGTTGTAGTGAGCCAAGATCACACCACTGCACTCCAGTCTGGGTGACAGACCGAGGCCCTGTCTCAAAAAAAGAGATTGTGTGTTTTGCAGGTCTTCTTTGTGATCCGCCTCATTGCTGGCCCTACTGCCAACTCCCTGCCTCCCATTGTTGATCCTGACCCTCTCATCCCCTGTGATCTGATGGATGGTCGGGATGCATTTCTCACGCTGGCAAGGGACAAGCACCTGGAGTTCTCTTCACTCCGAAGAGCCCAGTGGTCCACCATGTGCATGCTGGTGGAGCTGCACACGCAGAGCCAGGACCGCTTTGTCTACACCTGCAATGAATGCAAGCACCATGTGGAGACACGCTGGCACTGTACTGTCTGTGAGGTAGGCACTGGGTTGTGGGAACAAGGAGGTGAGCTCTGCAGGGCTGTTCTGAGGGGCCATGCAGCCAGGGGCCTGGCCTCGTGTTTGAGAGGCAGAGCTAAAGAGGCTAGTTTTTGTTTTACGAAATGGGCCTTTCTAGCCCAGAGTATCCAAAATACTTTTGAATGACTTAAATCTTGGAGAGTTTACCTGCACTTCCTTTTTTTTTCTCTAGGATTATGACTTGTGTATCACCTGCTACAACACTAAAAACCATGACCACAAAATGGAGAAACTAGGTCTTGGCTTAGATGATGAGAGCAACAACCAGCAGGCTGCGGCCACCCAGAGCCCAGGCGATTCTCGCCGCCTGAGTATCCAGCGCTGCATCCAGTCTCTGGTCCATGCTTGCCAGTGTCGGAATGCCAATTGCTCCCTGCCATCCTGCCAGAAGATGAAGCGGGTTGTGCAGCATACCAAGGGTTGCAAACGGAAAACCAATGGCGGGTGCCCCATCTGCAAGCAGCTCATTGCCCTCTGCTGCTACCATGCCAAGCACTGCCAGGAGAACAAATGCCCAGTGCCGTTCTGCCTAAACATCAAGCAGAAGCTCCGGCAGCAGCAGCTGCAGCACCGACTACAACAGGCCCAAATGCTTCGCAGGAGGATGGCCAGCATGCAGCGGACTGGTGTGGTCGGGCAGCAACAGGGCCTCCCTTCCCCCACTCCTGCCACTCCAACGACACCAACTGGCCAACAGCCAACCACCCCACAGACGCCCCAGCCCACCTCGCAGCCTCAGCCTACCCCTCCCAATAGTATGCCACCCTACTTGCCCAGGACTCAAGCTGCTGGCCCTGTGTCCCAGGGTAAGGCAGCAGGCCAGGTGACCCCTCCAACCCCTCCTCAGACTGCTCAGCCACCCCTTCCAGGGCCCCCACCCGCAGCAGTGGAAATGGCAATGCAGATTCAGAGAGCAGCAGAGACACAGCGCCAGATGGCCCACGTGCAAATTTTTCAAAGGCCAATCCAACACCAGATGCCCCCGATGACTCCCATGGCCCCCATGGGTATGAACCCACCTCCCATGACCAGAGGTCCCAGTGGGCATTTGGAGCCAGGGATGGGACCGACGGGGATGCAGCAGCAGCCACCCTGGGGCCAAGGAGGATTGCCTCAGCCCCAGCAACTACAGTCTGGGATGCCAAGGCCAGCCATGATGTCAGTGGCCCAGCATGGTCAACCCTTGAACATGGCTCCACAACCAGGATTGGGCCAGGTAGGTGTGAGCCCACTCAAACCAGGCACTGTGTCTCAACAAGCCTTACAAAACCTTTTGCGGACTCTCAGGTCTCCCAGCTCTCCCCTACAGCAGCAACAGGTGCTTAGTATCCTTCACGCCAACCCCCAGCTGTTGGCTGCATTCATCAAGCAGCGGGCTGCCAAGTATGCCAACTCTAATCCACAACCCATCCCTGGGCAGCCTGGCATGCCCCAGGGGCAGCCAGGGCTGCAGCCACCTACCATGCCAGGTCAGCAGGGGGTCCACTCCAATCCAGCCATGCAGAACATGAATCCAATGCAGGCGGGCGTCCAGAGGGCTGGCCTGCCCCAGCAGCAACCCCAGCAGCAACTCCAGCCGCCCATGGGAGGGATGAGCCCCCAGGCTCAGCAGATGAACATGAACCACAACACCATGCCTTCACAATTCCGAGACATCTTGAGACGACAACAGATGATGCAACAGCAGCAGCAACAGGGAGCAGGGCCAGGAATAGGCCCAGGAATGGCCAACCATAACCAGTTCCAGCAACCCCAAGGAGTTGGCTACCCACCACAGCAGCAGCAGCAGCGGATGCAACATCACATGCAACAGATGCAACAAGGAAATATGGGACAGATGGGCCAGCTCCCCCAGGCCCTGGGAGCGGAGGCAGGTGCCAGTCTGCAGGCCTATCAGCAGCGACTCCTTCAGCAACAGATGGGGTCTCCTGCTCAACCCAACCCCATGAGCCCCCAGCAGCATATGCTCCCAAATCAGGCCCAGTCCCCACACCTACAAGGCCAGCAGATCCCTAATTCTCTCTCCAATCAAGTGCGCTCTCCGCAGCCTGTCCCTTCTCCACGGCCACAGTCTCAGCCCCCCCACTCCAGCCCTTCCCCAAGGATGCAGCCTCAGCCTTCTCCACACCACGTTTCCCCACAGACAAGTTCCCCGCATCCTGGACTGGTAGCTGCCCAGGCCAACCCCATGGAACAAGGGCATTTTGCCAGCCCGGACCAGAATTCAATGCTTTCTCAGCTTGCTAGCAATCCAGGCATGGCAAACCTCCATGGTGCAAGCGCCACGGACCTGGGACTCAGCACCGATAACTCAGACTTGAATTCAAACCTCTCACAGAGTACACTAGACATACACTAGAGACACCTTGTAGTATTTTGGGAGCAAAAAGATTATTTTCTCTTAACAAGACTTTTTGTACTGAAAACAATTTTTTTGAATCTTTCGTAGCCTAAAAGACAATTTTCCTTGGAACATACAAGAACTGTGCAGTAGCCGTTCGTGGTTTAAAGCAAACATGCAAGATGAACCTGAGGGATGATAGAATACAAAGAATATATTTTTGTTATGGCTGGTTACCACCAGCCTTTTTTTCCCCTTGTGTGTGTGGTTCAAGTGTGCACTGGGAGGAGGCTGAGGCCTGTGAAGCCAAACAATATGCTCCTGCCTTGCACCTCCAATAGGTTTTATTATTTTTTTTAAATTAATGAAAATATGTAATATTAATAGTTATTATTTACTGGTGCAGATGGTTGACATTTTTCCCTATTTTCCTCACTTTATGGAAGAGTTAAAACATTTCTAAAACCAGAGGACAAAAAGGGGTTAATGTTACTTTAAAATTACAT
>NW_012120154.1:2769-13452 GCF_000951035.1 Colobus angolensis palliatus | reverse complement strand
GGGTTCAAATGATTCTCCTGCTTCACCTTCCCAAGTAGCTGGGATTACAGGCGTGCACCACCATACCTGGCTAATTTTGTATTTTTAGTAGAGACGGGGTTTCACCCTGTTGGCCAGGCTGGTCTTGAACTCCTGACCTCAGGTGATCCACCCACCTCGGCCTCCCAAAGTGCTGGGATTACAGGCGTGAGTCACTGTGTCCAGCCAAGATAGAGGTTTTAAAACAGTTAAGAGTCCCAGAGCACATGCATGATCTCTTTTTAGATACTGTGCCATTTAGGATTCCAGAAAAATAAAACACGGCCCAGAGATGCGGCCACAGCCTCTTTTCGGATGCCAGCGGTTCCTGTTCCTCCTCGCTCCTCTCCCATCCAAGTTTAGGGGAGCAAAGACTATCCTATGGACACACGATGGTTCTGAACACAGCAAAAGTTCTGAATAAGGCAAAGGACAACTGCAGCCTGCTGTTCCAGATCTCACTTTTTCTTTGTCCTCTTATAGGCTTTTGCTAAGCTGTAGGTCCCATGGAGGGTGGGTAACTGGTTTACAAGGTCCAGGGATCTCGGTCGTAGGATCAACGCATCTCAGTTTGCTTGGGGCTTTCCTACTTTTAGCACTGAAAATCTCAAGTGCCAGGAAAGTCCCAGGCACACTGTCACAGCTGGTCAGAATCACTGTAGGTGCTTGAATCCAGGAGGAAGAGGTTGCAGTGAGCCGAGATCGCACCACTGCACTCCAGCCTGGGCGACAGAGTGAGACTCAGTCTCAAAAAAAAAAAAAAAAAAAATCACTATAGAGACCAGCATCCACATTGGGACCTCACTGTGATTTCCAGAGTCATTGTGGAGGTGGGGTGCTTGATCTTTTCTCAAGAATAGGATAGAACCCCAGCGTGTGGAGTAAAGGAGTGGATGAACTTGTTTTTCAAGCTGGGGGATAGGAACTTCTGGTAAAACCTGTCCTTCAGCCTCTGATAAGAATCAGAAGCTTTTGACCAGGGTTTGTAGGCTGAAGGCAATAAGAGTTTATCACTACCCCCATGGCACTGGGGCTGCAGGCCAGAGGTGTCTGGTGAGGACCTTTGGGTGACAGGAAAGCGATGACACTGATAACAGGCAGATTAGAAAATGCTGAGATTCGATCCCTGCCACCCCTGGAATCAGGGCAGAGGGAATGGGGGCAGAAGCTTTTGTACCGAAACCTACCTCCAGGGACAGGGTTTCTAGGACAACACACCCTCCCCTGCGGCCAGCCACGGAGCATCTCCCTGCCTCCTGGCTCAGCCTCTCTCCCAAGACAGGGCTGCTGGAGGAAGTGCTAAAGACATGAGATCCTGTCAACACCTGGGTGGTGTGGGGCAGTCCCCTACCTGGATTTTGAGAGGCAGCTGTGGACAGGAAGGCAAGAGAGGGAATGAAAGGTTGGAAAGCCCATCAGAGTTACCTTTCCCTCTTGGGTGTATGCACACGCACGTGCACACACACACACGTACATGAACATTTATGTACATTCCACCCTGATTAAAGCATTATGAACTCTTATGGGAGGAAACAGAAATGTGAAGTCCTGACTGAGTCCATAAGGGAGAGCTTAGTGAGTAAATGTCTGAGCAGGAAAAGGGGTCAAGGTGCCCATTAGTTCCGGCAAATTCCCACAGTTCAGGATCTCCCTGAGCAATTTCCACTGGGCCAGGAGAGTCAGGGTGTTGTGAAGGTACTATTTAGCCTCTAGTAATAACTTCCAACATACTGGAGAGAACAAAGACTGGAGAGGTTCCAAAGAGATCACCTGCTACAGAAGGATTTGACAAGGCTGTAAGGTTTTGGAATGGGTAGGAGGAAAGGATAGGATTTAGATAGAAGGAGACTGGGGGGCTGTGGAAGAGGAGAGAGTCGAGAGTTCCAAATCATAGAGCTGGGAAAGTTTCAAGAACAGCCTGCTTTGACATAGATGATAGTCTTTATTGCCTTATGGTTACTGATGTATATATCTGTTATGTCTAATTCGTCTTCTACTCATCCCCTCCACTTTCAATTTACAAGCTCCATGAAGACAGGGCTGTGTCTTATTCAACTGTGTATCTATGTTAAGTGCTTAGCAGAGTGCCTTTAACATCATATAGGCTGGGTGTGGTGGCTCACACCTATAATCCCTGTGCTCACACCTATAATCCCTGTGCTCACACCTATAATCCCAGTGCTCACACCTATAAATCCCTGTGCTCACTCCTATGATCCCAGTGCTCACACCTATAATCCCAGTGCTCTGGGAGGTCAAGTGGGGAGGATCATTTGAGTTCAGGAGTTCAAGACCAGCCTAGTTAACACAGTGAGACCACATCTCTACAAAAAAAAATCTTTTTAATTACCTGGGCATAATGGCATGTACCTAGATCCCAAGTAGTCCCAGCTACTTGGGAACTGAAGGAGGAGAATTGCTGGAGCCCAGGAGGTTGAGGCTGCAGTGAGTCATGATCACACCTCTGCACTCCAACCTGGCAACAAAGTGAGACTTTGTCTTTGAAAAACAGAACAAAAATCATACATATATATGTATGAATATGTATAAATCATACACATATGTATACATATATAAATATATATTAAAATACCAATTTTTTTCTCTGGGTGCAAAGATGTTCATTCTTTTAAAAAACATTAAAAAAAAAAAATCCCTTTCTTCCCCTCAAGTCAACTTTTGTGCTCCAGAAAATTTTCTATTCTGTAAGTCTGAGCGTAAAACTTCAAGTATTAAAATAATTTGTACATGTAGAGAGAAAAATGACTTTTTCAAAAATATACAGGGGCAGCTGCCAAATTGATGTATTATATATTGTGGTTTCTGTTTCTTGAAAGAATTTTTTTCGTTATTTTTACATCTAACAAAGGAAAAAAATTAAAAAGAGGGTAAGAAACGATTCCGGTGGGATGATTTTAACATGCAAAATGTCCCTGGGGGTTTCTTCTTTGCTTGCTTTCTTCCTCCTTACCCTACCCCCACTCACACACACACACACACACACACACATACACACACTTTCTATAAAACTTGAAAATAGAGAGCAAAAACCCTCAACTGTTGTAAATCATGCAATTAAAGTTGATTACTTATAAATATGAACTTTGGATCACTGTATAGACTGTTAAATTTGATTTCTTATTACCTATTGTTAAATAAACTGTGTGAGACAGACACCCTGACTTTGTTTCACTTGGTAACACATCTTTGTCTTGGTGTGTGCCAGTTTAAGTGCCCGGTGCTTAGGATTCAAAGGAAAAAGTGAAAGCATTAGCTTATAGCCTCTTTACTACATACAGTTTTTCACAAGTAGATCTTGGTTAATTTGTCCAAAGTTCTGGGAAAAAGTACTGCAGGTACCAGCTAACAGTCAAGGTGGAAGTGATACCTACTTAACACCTTGATACAGGATCCCTTAAGGATGACCACGTGGTCTTCTAATCACCATTTTACAGGGATGAGGAGGAGGACCTCAGAAGACAGATCATACCTGCCTAAGTCCCAGATAACTTCTTGGAAAAAAAAAAAGACTTGCCAGGCACGGTGGCTCACGCCTATAATCCCAACACCTTGGGAGGCCAAGGCGGGCAGATCATGAGGTCAGGAGTTCCAAGACCAGCCTAGCCAATATGGTGGAACCCCCATCTCTACTAAAAATTTAAAAATCAGCAGGGCATGGTGGCAGGCACCTGTAGTCCCAGCTACTTGGGAGGCTGAGGCAGGAGAATCTAGAATCCTGGAGGTGGAGGTGGAGGTTGCAGTGAGCCGAGGTCGCACCACTACACTCCGGCCTGAGTGACAGAGCAAGACTCCATCCTTTAAAAACACACAAAGGGCCGGGCGTGGTGGCTCATGCCTGTAATCCCAACACTTTGGGAGGTAAAGGTGGGAGGATCACTTGAGCCCAGGAGTTCAAGAGCAACCTGGGCAACATACTGAGACCCTGTCTCTACCAAAAAAGAGAAAAGAAAAAGAAAAATTAGCTGGGCATGGTGGCACATGCCCATAGTCCCAGCTACTGGGGAAGCTAAGGTGGGAGGATGGCTTGAGCCCAGGAGGTCAAGGCTGCAGTGAGCAGTGATCGTACCACTGCACTCCAGCCTGCGTAATAAGAGAGAGACCTTGTTTCAAAAAATAAAAAATCTCAGTTCTGCCACTAACTGTGTGACCATGTGCAAGTTACTTAACCTACCAAGACTCAGTCTCATCTGTAAAATGGGCATAATAAAAGTATCCACCTTCTAGAGTAACAGGCACAATTCTAAATGCCTAACAAGATTAAACATTAGCCAGGTGCGGGCTCACACCTGTAATCCCAACAATTTAGGAGGCCAAGGTGAAAGCATTACCTGAGCCCAGGAGTTTGCGACCAGCCTGGGCACCATGTCAAGGCCCTGTCTCTACAAAAATTACAAACAATTAGCCAGGCATGGTGGTGCACACCTCTGGTCCCAGCTACTTGGGAGGCTGAGGTGGAGGATCGCTTGAGCCCGGGAAGTGGGGGTTGACATATTCCAGCCTGGACAACAGAGCGAGACCCTGTCTCAAAAAAAAAAAAAAAAAAAAAGCATAATAAGTTTTAGCTATTACAATTTTTTTTTTTTTTTTTTTTTGAGACGGAGTCTCGCTCTGCCACCCAGGCTGGAGTGCTGTGGCCGGATCTCAGCTCACTGCAAGCTCCGCCTCCCAGGTTCATGCCATTCTCCTGCCTCAGCCTCCCGAGTAGCTGGGACTACAGGCGCCGCCACCTCACCCGGCTAGTTTTTTGTAGTTTTTACTAGAGACGGGGTTTCACCGTGTTAGCCAGGATGGTCTCGATCTCCTGACCTCGTGATCCGCCCGTCTCGGCCTCCCAAAGTGCTGGGATTACAGGCTTGAGCCACCGCGTCCGGCCAGCTATTACAATTTAAGGAGCTTTCATTCTAGTGAAGGGAAGCAGAAAATAAACTAGCACTAAATATTAGGTTATGGTAAGTTCAAAGAAGAACATTTAAAAAGGAGATATAATAAAAGCTTCATGTACTACTTAGGTACTCAGGAGAGGACATTTAATCTGAGACCTAAATAGCAAGGGGCCAGACACGAAAATATCTAGGAAAATAACATTCTAGAAACAACAAATGCATACTCCCCAAGGCAAGAACAAGCTTAGCACATCCCAGGGACAGAAAGAAGGGTAACAGCCAGGCGCAATGACTGACGCCTGTAATCCCAGCACTTTGGGAGGCCAAGGCAGGTGGAGAAGTTTGAGACCAGCCTGGCCAACACGGTGAAACCATGTCTCTACTAAGAATACAAAAAAATGAGCCAGGCGTGGTGTTGCACGCCTATAATCCCAGCTACTCAGGAGGCTGAGGCATGAGAATCAGTTGAACCCAGGAGGTGGAGGTTGCAGTGAGCTGAGATTGCACCACTGCACCCCAGCCTGGGCGACAGAGTGAGACCCTGTCTCACAAAAGGAAGGGAAGAAGGGAGGAAGGGAAAAAAGCTGGAATTCAATGATACAGGGAGAAAATGATGCAAAAATGAAGTTGTAAAGCAAGTAGTTGACAGATCACTAGGTCCTGATAGGTCAAGGTGAGGAATTAGATTTATTTATTATTATTATTTATTTATTTATTTATTTTTGGAGACAGAGTCTCGCTGTGTCTCCCAGGCTGGAGTGCAGTGGCATGATCTCAGCTCACTGCAACTCAAGTGATTCGCCTGCCTTGTCCTCCCAAAGTGCTAGGATTACAGGCATGAGCCACTGCACCTAGCCTTAGATTTTATTTTAAGCACAATGAGGGGCTGGGGGAGCACTTTAAGAGGAGGGTGGCATGATTTGTCTTACATTTTAAATAAATCAGGCCGGGCGCGGTGGCTCACGCCTGTAATCCCAGCACTTTGGGAGGCCAAGGCAGGCGGATCATGAGGTCAGGAGATCAAGACTATCCTGGCTAACACGGTGAAACCCCGTCTCTACTAAAAATACAAAATAATTAGCCGGGCTTGGTGGTGGGCGCCTGTAGTCCCAGCTACTTGGGAGGCTGAGGCAGGAGAATGGCTGGCGTGAACCCGGGAGACGGAACTTGCAGTGAGCTGAGATCGCACCACTGCACTCCAGCCTGGGCAACAGAGCGAGACTCTGACTCAAAAATAATAAAAACTAAATAAATCAGTCAGGCTGTTGTGTGGATAATAGGTTTTAGGGTGGCAAGAAAGGAAGCAAAAAATTAGGAAGCTATTACAGGACTGAGGGCAAGAAATGACAGTGACTTCATCTGGGGTAGTAGGCGATGGACAGATCTGGGATGTGTCTTAGATATAGCATCAACAAGACTTACACTTTAACCCGAGCGCAGTGGCTCACACCTGTAATCTCAGCACTTTGAGAGGCAGAGGCAGGAGGATGGCTTGAGTCCAGGAGTCTGAGACCAGCCTGAGCAACATGGTGAGACTCTGCATTTCTTAAAAAGAAAAAAGAAAAAAATTAGCTGGACATGGTGGCATGCACCTGTGGTCCCAGTTACTCAGGAGGCTGAGGCAGGAGGCTCACTTGAGCCCAGGTCAAGGCTGCAGTGACTGCAGTGAGCCGTGATCACACCACTGCACTCTAGCCTGGGCAACAGTGAGACCCTCAAAATAAATAAATAAATAAATAAACAAACAAACAAATAACTTCTGCCTTTCAAGTTTGTTGGGAGGGTAAACAAACTATAGGATAAGTGAAAATCACCCCCAGCACCTGACACACATCATAGGCATTAGGGTAATAGCTGGCTTCTCTTCCCTTTCACAGTCCTATAGGGATTTTTAAAAAATAGCATCTCTTGGTATATTATATTGTCAGTGTTTGTGGTGATGGACTACTACCTGTGTAGACCTCTCAGAATATATTAATAAATATATTCCTCAAAAACGGACATTTGGGAGCCGGGCATGGTGGCTCACACCTGTAATCCCAGCACTTTAGGAGGCTGAGGTGAGCAGATCACCTGAGGTCAGGAGTTCAAGGCCAGCCTGGCCAACATGGTGAAACCCTGTCTTTACTAAAAATACAAAAAATTAGTCTGGTGTGGTGGCAAGTGCCTGTAACCGCAGCTACGCAGGTTGAGGCAGGAGAATCACTTGAACCTGGGAGGCAGAGGTTGCAGTGAGCTGAGATTGTGCCACCACACTTCAGCCTGGCTGACAGGGTGAATGGGACTCCGTGTCACAGATACCCTCCACACCCAACACACACACACACACAAAGGCATTTGATAAGCACTTGCCAATTAACTTTATACATCCAGAAATAACATCATCAAATTAACTACCAATGTTCTAAACATAAACAATTTTGGTTCTTTTAATGATACTTCAAGATCCCTACTTACTTTTCTCATATTCCTTCCAATAATTTGTTAGGAGGTGGACCTGTCAATAGGAAGGACAAAAATTATTATCACCAATACTCTCAAAATAATCGTCACCTAGAAAACCCAATACACTCAGGGAATTTTCAGAATTCAGTCAAGCCCATCCAACTGTCTCCAAGTTTTGACTCTGCCTAAAGGACTCCTCACAGTTGGTTTAGCCCAACCCAGTAAGAAACATTTAACAAATAATTAAAAGTGTTGTGCCAAGGTGATTGTGTTGCCGAGATACGGTTGTTGGTAGCTGGGGAGTGGCAGGCAGATCCAGCCAAGAATTGTGCCCTAAACCAGGAACTCTGATGATGAAATCACAGGATGTGTGAGTTTGGGGCTTGATGCTCATCCCAGGTGGTTCCCTATCATGGAAAACATTTGATGTATAAGAGTAAGGCTCGGCCGGGCGCGGTGGCTCACGCCTGTAATCCCAGCACTTTGGGAGGCCGTGGCAGGCGGATCACCTGAAGTCGGGAGTTCAAGGCCAGCCTGACCAACATGGAGAAACCCTGTCTCTACTAAAGGGAAAAAAAAAAAAAATTAGCCCAGCGTGGTGGCGCATGCCTGTAATCCCAGCTACTTGGGAGGCTGAGGCAGGAGAATCATTTGAACCCAGGAGGTGGAGGTTGCGGTGAACCAAGACTGCACCATTGCACTCCAGCCTGGGCAACAAGAGCATAACTCTGTCTCAAAAGAAAAAAAAAAAGAGTAAGCCTCCACTGGGTGTGGTGACTCACACCTGTAATCCCAACACTTTGGGAGGCTGAGGTGGGCAGATCACTTGAGGTCAGAAGTTCAAGACCAGCCTGGCTAACATGGTGAACCCCCTCCCCCTGCCATCTCTATTAAAAATACAAAAAGCAGCTGGGTGCGGTGGCCTGTAGTCCCAGCTATTCAGGAGGCTGAGGCGAGGAGAATTGCTTGAACCTGGGAGGCAGAGGTTGCAGTGAGCCCAGATGGCGCCATCGCACTCCAGCCCTAGGCGACAGAGTGAGACTCCGTCTCAAAACAAAACAAAAAACAAAAAGTGAGGCTCTATTGCTACTCCCTAATTTAATAAACGTCTCTGGGACACAATTTCTTCATCTGTACAAAAGGTAAATAAAAAAAACGCTTACTTGGCAAGTTCACTGTGGCGAATTATCTACCACACAGGAATGTAAAGTGCTTTACAGATTGCACAGCACTCCTTACACATGAGTAATTAGTGTTCACAGGTTCAGCCACTTTGGGGAATGAGGAAAGTGTGGTCTTTTAGAGGCCAAACGTCTTCCCAAAGTCCTAACAGCCAACGAAGGGCTCGGTGATCTCCGCGCTTCAGACTCTGCCCAATTCTCAAAGCCTGGTTTAAGTACACTTTTCCCTCAGCCTACGAGAGTGGCCCAAAGGCAAACCGTCCCGGGTTCGTGTCCCACCTCTGCCTCAAAGACTACACCCTCTTAGGACAGATGCGTGTCCCCGGTGGCCCGGGCTGCCAGCTCGGGAAGGAGGCGGTGGCACCCGGGCGGCCGAGTGCTTAATAATGGCAGTTGCCCTGTCAGCCCCGTCACCTGTCACTCCCTCCCCCGACCTCTCCCGCACCGCGGCCGCAATCTAGCCCGGACACTCCGAGAGCTCTGAGCCGGGCACGGTCCTCGCTGCTCGGCCAAGTGCAGCCCCCTCACCTCAGTGCGACTGAGACAAAGCAGGGTCCCGCCGGCCCCTGTCCCCTCCCTAAGGCGCGCCCTCAGGGCGGGAGCCCCACCTCGGCCAGCCCCCCAGTTCAGTGGCCCACAGGCTCGACTCCCGCGCTGAGGCTCAGCGCCTCCCTCCTCCACAGCCGTCACTGACCGCTCCCCTCTAGCCTGGACCCCGCTGTCCAGCGATCCCGGCTGGCCCGCGCCGCGTTCTTCCCGCTCTGGCAGTGCTGGCACCGGTAGGGCTCCCGCTGCCTTCCAGCCTAGAGGGCGCCGGGCTGGCACGTGCTGGGGGCGGGGCGGGAGGGACGGTGATGGGGGCGGGGAGACGCAGCTCGGCGCGGCCGGCGGTTGGTGCTTGCAGCCCGCGTGCCCGCCTTCCTGGCTACGTAACCTTTGGGCCCCGCCCACATCTGGAGTAGCGCGCGGGCTGTTGGTGCGACCCCCTCCCGCTGAGCGCTCGGGGCGGGACCTTCCCGGTGGCCCTGTGGGGCAAAGAGGGCACTGTCCAGTGATCGTCCCGTTGTGCAGAAGAGGCGAGCTGAGGCACGGCGGCAGGCGGGGCGTCAAAGCAGTTAGCGCCGCGCCTGGCCGCTAGTCCGCGCGGGAAAGCTTTGTCTCCCTTCCTTCGGATGGAATTGGAACTGAAGTTCTGGGAGCGCCCGAACTGTGCGGTCCTCGAGTTCACTGCTATACCCACAGTGCGCAGAGCACAGGGGCACGCGATACATTATTTGAATGAATAACTCTCTTATCCTGGCCTTTCTCTAACTCCTTCACTTCTACTTGGGTCACCCGCCCCCTCCCCAGGAGTCTTATAACCGGAGGAAGAGGAGACAGAAGTGGCTCATATGGGTAAAAGCCCTCGTCCTGCAAATCAATGACACAAAGGAGTTAGTCCATCCAAAGTACCGTTTTAAAAAGATTGCTACGTAGAAAAATAATAGGATAGGGTAAGAGGGGAGCCCAGCTGGGAGCTTCAATGGGATCCAGGGTTGATATGATGATGGTCTGGATTTAAGTGATGGCAGTAGAGATAAAAAGAAGTAAAAATTCCAGCCCAGGCAACATAATGAGACCCTGTGTCCACAAAAATAAAAATAAAAATAAACTTTTTTGTTTGTTTTTTTTTGATAATCTGTGTGCGATGTCTCACTCCTGTAGTCCCAGCTACTGGGGCGGGGTTTGAGGATTGGCTGACCTGTGAGGCTTCAGCCCAGGAGGTGGAGGCTGCAATGAGCCGTCATCGTGCCACTGCACTCTAGCCTGGGAGACAGAGGGAGACCCCGTCTGAAATAAATAAATAGAAGTAAAAAATATTTGAGGTAGCTTTTGGAGAATAAACGGGATTTGCTATTGGACTGAACAATGAGGGATGGAGAGGGAGAAATCAAGAGGAAATCCCTGAGTGGTTGATAGTGCTATGTATTAAAATGTAAAAACTGCCGGGAGCGGTTGCTCACGCCTGTAATCCTGGCACTTTGGAAGGCTGAGGCCGGCGGATCACTAGGTCAGGAGTTCAAGACCAGCCTGGCCAACATGGTGAAACCCTGTCTCTACTAAAAATACAGCAATTCGGCCGGGTGCGGTGGCTC
>NW_012120154.1:0-1969 GCF_000951035.1 Colobus angolensis palliatus | reverse complement strand
GCCAGGATGGTCTCGATCTCCTGACCTCGTGATCCGCCCGTCTCGGCCTCCCAAAGTGCTGGGATTACAGGCTTGAGCCACCGCGCCCGGCCGCTTAATCTTTTATTAATACTTTAGGAGCACAGCCATACATTTCACAGAGCATCTGCTAGTGACAAATCATCTTATTCATCAAATATTTATTTATTTATGTAAGATGGAGTTTTGCTTTCTTGTCCAGGCTGGAGCGCAGTGGTGCAATCTCGGCTCACTGCAACCTCTTCCTCATGGGCTCAAGCCATTCTCCTGTCTCAGCCTCCCAAGTAGCTGAGATTATAGGTGCCTGCTGCCATGCCCAGCTAATTTTTGTATTTTTTAGTAGAGACGGCGTTTCACCATGTTAGCCAGGCAAGTCTCAAACTCCTGACCTCAGGTGATCTGCCCGCCTCAGCCTCCCAAAGTGCTGGAATTACAGGTGTGAGCCACTGTGTCTGGCCTCATCAAATATTAGGTGCCTACTGTGCACCAGGCCCCGTGCTGGACTCTGGGAAAACACAGGTGAATCTCTCTGTCCTCGTGGAGCTTCCTACTTCCCGCAGGGAGACAGAGAAGACATCAAACATCTAATTCCATCTGAGGAGGAATTTAGCAGGTGTTGTGATAGAGCCTAGGCAACGGGAGAAAGGCCTGCTAAGTAGGGAACATACCTTTACTTGCAGGATAAGAAGGAGCATTTCTGGGAAGGGAATTGTGGGGGAAGAGCATTTCAGGCAGAGACCCAGAATATAGGGACTGAAGTGGAGAAAAGTTCCAGTTAGCAGGAGAGCACAATGGAAAACCTTTGAAGGCTTTATGCAGGAGAGTAAACTGATTCGATGTCTGTATTACACTTAGTGTCTGTGTGAATGAACTGGAGGTTGTGGGGAAAAGAAAGAGAGATCAGCCTGTTACTGTGTCTATATAGAAGGAAGCAGACATAAGAGACTCCATTTAGTTCTGTATTTGAGATGCTGTTAATCTGTGACCCTACCCCCAACTTTGTCCTTGCAAGAGACATGTGCTGTGGTGACTCAAAGTTTAATGGATATTGGGCTGTGCAGGATGTGTCTTTGTCAAACAAGTACCTGAAGGCAGCTTGCTGGCTAAAATTCCTGCCCCTCCCTGGGCAATGGAACATCTCCAGGTAAAACCCATTGTGTGCTTTATTTACTGAGTAAGGAGAAAACCACCTATAGGAATAAGGTGGGGCTTGCTGGAGCAATACTGCTAAAAGGTTTATGGAGATGTTCGCATATGCATCTCAAGGCACAGCATTTTCCTTTAAACTTACTCATGTTACAAGGATTTTTGTTCATATGTCTTACTGCTGATTTCCTCCCTACAATGATCCTATTTTCCAGCCACTCCCTTATCTTTTTGATGGTAAAGATAATTATCAATAAATACTAAGGGAACTCAGAGGCCGGTGCCGGCGTGGGTCCTCTGTAAGCACAGCGCCGGTCCCCTGGGTCCCGCTTTTCCTTCTCTATACTTTGTCTCTATGTATTATTTCCTTTTCTCAAGTCTCTCGTCCCACCTAATGAGAAGCACCCACAGGTGTGGAGGGGCAGGCCACCCCTTCAGAGGTGGATCAAGAGAAGAAGCAAGGGGGCCAGGAGCGGTGGCTCGTGCCTGGAATCCCAGCACTTTGGGAGGCTGAGCGGTGCGGATCGCTTGAGGTCAGGAGCTTGGGACCAGCCTGGCCAACATGACAAAACCCCATCTCTTGTAATTTTTGTAAAAATACAAAAATTAGCCAGGCGTAGTATCACATGCCTATAAACACAGCTACTAGGGAGGCTGAGGCTGGAGAATTGCTTGAACCCAGGGGGTGGATGTTGCAGTGAGCCGAGATCATGCCACTGCACTCCAGCCTGGGTGACAGAGTAAGACTCCATCTCAAAAAAGAAAAGAAAAGAAAGGCCGGGCGCGGTGGCTCAAGCCTGTAATC
>NW_012120153.1:0-1480 GCF_000951035.1 Colobus angolensis palliatus | reverse complement strand
GGCTGCCAAGTAGCTGGGACTACAGGTGTGCACCATCACACCTAATATTTTTATTTTTTTGTAGAGATGGGCCCTCACTATGTTGCCCAGGCTGGTCTTGAACTCTTGGCCTCAAGCAATCTTCCTGCCTCAGTCTCCCAAAACACTGGGATTATAGGCATGAGCCACCGTGTCCAGCTGTCCTTCTTTCTTGTTGTTGTTGTTTTCTTCTTGAGATAGAATCTTGCTCTGTCGCCCAGGCTGGAGTGCAATGGCATGATCTCGGCTCTGCAAACTCCCCCTCCCGGGTTCAAGCGACTCTCCTGCCTCAGCCTCCTGAGTAGCTGGGATTACAGGCGTGCGCCACCACACCCAGCCAATTTTTGTATTTTTAACAGAGATGGAGTTTCACCATGTTGGTCAGGCTGGTCTTGAACTCCTGACCTCTTGATCCGCCCGCCTCGGCCTCCCAAAGTGCTGGGATTACAGGCATGAGCCACTGCACCCAGCCCCAGCTGTCCTTCTTTATGTATTGTTGCAAGTTGTAATTTATTACTAAATAGTGCTACAAGTATGCTGTTTCATGCCACTGAGCTTTTCCACTTATTTATCTCTTCATATTCTCCCAGGTTCTATTCAAATTCCCCCTCTTTTGAGGCCTTCTCTGGCCCCAGTCTGAGACTCTGCCCTGTGTCCCCACAAACCTCACTCCCACCCTATCATAGCACCTACTGCACTCTCCTATAATCGCTAGCATTTTTATCATTCTCACATAGACCACGTGCTCTTGTGGGAAGAGGTCAGGGCTTTCATTGCTGGCTTCCCAATGCCAAACACAGTGCCTGATGTAGAGTAAGCACCTGTAAATGTTTATTGAATGAAGAAGTAAATAAAAGAAAGTAGGATTATAAGGCATCAAGCTGTACTTTATTTATCCATTCAGTTCATCTGTCATCCTATAAGAACAAGCTCAGAACTGGGCTTCCAGTAGCACTTGAGTTTAAGGGTGCATATCACATCAAGTTCCTTACCTGCAAGGTACAGTTTTGTTAGTCTTTAAAATAGCGATTTTAAACTTTGTAACCCCCTTTCAACATATGCTTTGAAAGAGAAGTGCAAGTAGAAATAAGCATTTTTATCACTTTTCACACGTACGGAAATAAGTCAGAAAGCAGTGGAATAATTGTAAGAAGCTCATCTCTCTTGCTCGCTCTCTCTTTTTTTTTTTTTTTGGGACAGAGTCACTCTCTCACACAGACTGGAGTGCAATGGCATGATCTCAGCTGACTGCAACCTCTGTCTCCCCAGTTCAAGCAATTCTCCTGCCTGAGTCTCTCCAGTAACTGGGAGTACAAGTTCATGCCACCATGCCCAGCTAATTTTTCTACTTTTAGTAGAGACGGGGCTTCACCATGTTGGCCAGGCTGGTCTCGAACTCCTGATCTCAGGTGATCGACCTGCCTCGGTCTCCCAAAGTGCTGGGATTACAGGCGTGAGCCAC
>NW_012120152.1:6517-7852 GCF_000951035.1 Colobus angolensis palliatus | reverse complement strand
GTCTGTTCATATCCTTTGCCCACTCTTTGATGGGGTTGTTTTTTTCTTGTAAATTTGTTTAAGTTCTTTGTAGATTCTGGATATTAGCCCTTTGTCAGCTGGGTAGATTGCAAAAATTTTCTCCCATTCTGTAGGTTGCCTGTTCACTCTGAGGGTGATTTCTTTTGCTGTGCAGAAGCTCTTTAGTTTAATTAGATACCATTTGCCTATTTAGGCTTTTGTCGCCATTGCTTTTGGTGTTTTAGTCATGAAGTCTTTGCCCATGCCTATGTCCTGAATGGTATTGCCTAGGTTTTCTTCTCGGGTTTTTATGGTTTTAGGTCTTACATTTAAGTCTTTAATCCATCTTGAGTTAATTTTTGTATAAGGTGTAAGGAAGGGATCCAGTTTCAGCCTTGTACCTATGATTAGCCAGTTTTCCCAGCACCATTTAAATAGGGAATCCTTTCCCCATTTCTTGTTTTTTTTTTTCAGGTTTGTCAAAGATCAGATGGTTGTAGATGTGTGGTGTTATTTCTGAGGCTTCTGTTCTGTTCCATTGGTCTCAGACCCATTCTTCACCACCCTCTCCATACCCTACCTTCTGGTCCTACCAAATAATTTGCATTCTCTGATGGTGCAATATAATCTCAAGTCTCCATGCTTTTGCCCATGCCATTCCCTGCACCTTGCCTGTCACGGCCCTGCCAGCTGGTCTGGCCCCATTATAAAGAATTATGACGCGGCCGGGCGCAGTGGCTCAAGCCTGTAATCCCAGCACTTTGGGAGGCCGAGACGGGCGGATGACGAGGTCAGCAGATCGAGACCATCCTGGCTAACACGGTGAAACCCCGTCTCTACTGAAAAAATACAAAAAAACTAGCCGGGCGAGGTGGCGGGCGCCTGTAGTCCCAGCTACTCGGGAGGCTGAGGCAGGAGAATGGCGTAAACCCGGGAGGCGGAGCTTGCAGTGAGCTGAGATCCGGCCACTGCACTCCAGCCTGGGCGACAGAGCGAGACTCCTTCTCAAAAAAAAAAAAAAAAAAAAGAATTATGACGCTCAGTGGAAGCACTGTGTCCTCTGACCTGTAGAGCTGGGAGCTTCTCCTCTGTGCTCCCCACTTGCTCTGACATTGTTCTAAGGAGGAAAGCTGAAAGGTTTGCCCATCTTCCGACTCTGGCCACTAGAGAGCAGTAGAGGGTAGACAAGCATCTGGCCTGGGAAACCCCAGACTTCCTGCTCTTCTTGCTCTGTCCTTCCCGACACCGCCACATGTCACTCCGGGAATCTGCACAGCCCTTTTGCGGGTCTCTTGGCATCTGCCACTCCATCTTCACTTTTATGCACAGAGCTGG
>NW_012120152.1:0-1402 GCF_000951035.1 Colobus angolensis palliatus | reverse complement strand
AACTCAAACTTAACTGGATGTCCTGTGTGACACTGTGATATAATAAGAAATAGATATTTGGTCTTCATCCCCAGTTCCTGGACAGAGTTCCTGAATGCTTGTAATTTCCTGAGTGACTGGGGAGATAGGAGCATCTCTTGTACTATTTGGTCTCAGTCTCCAGTTCCTAACACAAAGCTTCTAAGACCCTTGAAATCTCCAGAATGATGAGTGTCTTTTTGTATGTCAATGAGATAACTAGTGGCTGGGGGCCCCTAGATAGCTTCAGTTTGGGAGGCAGTCACCAGAAAGACCAAAGAATGATTAGAGTTTTCAGTTACCTCCCAAATCTGGGAAGGGGATGGGGGCTGGAGACTGAGTTAGTCAACAATGGCCAATAATTTTTACCAATCATGCCTGCATAGTGGATCTCCCATAAAAACCCTAGATAACAGGGCTCAGAGAACTTCTGGGTTGTCAAATGCATCTGCGTGCTGGGAGGGTGGTGCACCCCAATTCCATGGAATAGAAGCTCCTGTGCTTGGGACCCTGGACCTCCCTGTATGTATAGTACCTTCCCTCCTTTTTTTGAGATGGGATCTTGCTATGCTGCCCAGGCTGGTTTTGAACTCCTGGCCTCAGGTATGCTTCTGTCTTAGCCTCCTGAGTAGCTGAGGTGATATATACAGTACCTCTTCATCTGGCTGCTCCTTTATAATATCCTTTATAATAAATCCATTATGGTAAGTAAAGTGTTTCCCTGAATTCTGTGGACCATGATAGCAAATTATTGAACCTGAGGAAGGGGTTGTGAGAACTCCTGATTTGCAGCCAAGTGTGGATAACGTAGGGACCCAGTACTTGTGATTGGTGTCGGAACTTGGCACAGTCTTGTGGGACTGAGTCCTTAGCCTGTGGGGTCTGTGTTGACTTTGCATAGTGTCAGAATCGAATTAAATTGTAGGACACTCGGTGTCCTCAGAGACTTAGAGAATTGCTTGGTGTGAAAACCTCACACATTTGATGTCAGAAGTGTTAAGTGAATAGAGAAACCATTCTATTTTTCCTTTATTCCTGTATTGTTGTTTGCTAAATATGGCAACCTTACTTGAGTATGCTGCTTTTTAAAAATTTATTTTGGAGCTTAGGCTGGGTGTGGTGGCTCATGCCTGTAATCCCAGCACTTTCGGAGGCTAAGGCTGGTGGATCATTTGAGGTCAGGAGCTTGAGACCAACATGGCAAAACCCTACCTCTACTAAAAATACAAAAAAATTAGCCTGGCGTGGTGGTGCGTGCCTGTAATCCCAGCTACTTGGGAGGCAGAGGCACAAGAATCACTTCAACCTGGGAGGTGGAGGTTGCAGTGAGCCAAGATTGCACCACCACACTCCAGTCCAGCCTGGGCAACAGAGTGAGACTCTG
>NW_012120151.1:8860-9347 GCF_000951035.1 Colobus angolensis palliatus | reverse complement strand
AGCAAGGTACCGGGATACAAAGAAAAATAAAATTATTTTATTTTATTTTTAATTTATTTATTTATTTATTTTTTTAGATGGAGTCTCACTCTGTCGCCAGGCTGGAGTGCAGTGGCAGGATCTCGGCTCACTGCAACCTCCGCGTCCTGGGTTCAAGTGATTCTACTGCCTCAGCCTCCCGAGTAGCTGGGACTACTGGCGGGCACCACCATGCCCAGCTAATTTTTCTATTTTTAGTATAGATGGGGTTTCACCATGTTGTCCAGGATGGTCTCAATCTCTTGCCTTGTGAGCTACCTGCCTGGGCCTCCCAAAGTGCTGGAATTACAGGCACGAGCCACCGCACCTGGCCAGAAAAATGCAATACATTTAATGCATGCATATACAGTATGTATACATGATATATGTGTGTACTTATGAATGTTTGCATGTCTCTGTATAGCCAATAATAAAGAAATTGGACACAAATTTAAACATACACTATTCA
>NW_012120151.1:0-1495 GCF_000951035.1 Colobus angolensis palliatus | reverse complement strand
GCTAAATAAAGAATTATTAAATTCAACTGGAACCATCTGGGGCAGGGACTCCAGACTGCATAATGAACATTAATTATTAAAGTAGATCATAAAATTCAACTAATAAAAATTTAAAAACAAATATACATAATTCCAGTTATGCAAGGCTGTTTCAGCGTTTGAACACCAATTAATTTAACCCATAACATCAACAGGCTAAAGAGGAAAAATTACATGAGTATATCAAATAGATGCAGAAAAGGCATTTGAGAAAATCCAATACCCATATATATGATTAAAAACAAAACATCTCAGCAAACTTGGAATAAAGAGAAACTTACTCAACTTGATAAAGAAAATCCACAAGAAACCTACAGTAACATCATACCTAGTGGTGAGAAACTGGATGTTTTCCCTTTAAGATTGGAACTGAGGCAAGGATGTCCACTCATCATTTCTAGCTAATGCCACAATCAAGTCATGAAAATAAAAGGTAAAGATTGGGAAGCAAGAAATAAAACAGCTGACAGATGACATGGTTGTCTATTTATAAAGTCCCAAACAATTGGAAATAAACCTCCTAGTACTAATATGCAGTTATAGCAAAGTTGCAGAATAAAATTTTCACATACAAAAGTCAGTTGATTTACTATATATCAGCAATAAACAATTGAAATATTATTAAAGCAGAACATTATTTATATTAGCATGAAAAACAAACAACTTAGACTTTAACAAAATATTTTCAAGTTATTTTTGATGTAAAGTGTAAAGCTCTAGCGAAATAAGTTAAAGAAATCTTTTCT
Source organism: Colobus angolensis palliatus (assembly GCF_000951035.1). Classification (NCBI taxonomy): domain Eukaryota; kingdom Metazoa; phylum Chordata; class Mammalia; order Primates; family Cercopithecidae; genus Colobus; species Colobus angolensis. Next base: position 710 of record NW_012120151.1, on the reverse strand, counting down.
AAATAATAGAAAGATACCAAATATTCAGGAACAGAAAATTTCAGTAGCTTTAAGATCTCAGTTCTTCACCATTTGATCTATAGATTGAATGCAATCACAAGTTACTTGGTGAATTTTGAAAAACTGATAATAAAGTTTTTATGGAAATGCAAAGACTAACATAATTGACACATTAAATTAGAATAGAAATGTATGCTCTGCAAGACACTGATCAGAGAATGAAATGACAAGCCACAAAGTGAGGGAAAATATTTACAAGTACATATTTGATAAAGGATATTTATCAAAAAAATACAAAAGACCTTTAAAAACAACAAACAGAAAACAGACAATGCAATTAATGAGTGGACACAAGATTTGAATGTACAACTCACCTTCGAACACAAGAACCTGCACATAAGTGTCTATAGTAGTTTTATTCGCATATGACACACTTGGAATCAACCAAGATGTCCTTGAATGGGTGAATAAACAAACTGTGGAATATCCTTACAATGCAATATTTTCAGCTATAAAACCATGCAAATATGTGAAAGAGCATTAAATGCATATTGCTCAGTGAAAGACACCAGTTTGAAAGGGCTGCAGACTGCATGATTCCAACAATATTACATTCTGGAAAAGGGCAAGCTATAGAGATGTAAAAATAAAGGGCAGGAAGAGAAAAGTGAATAGGAAGAGCCCAAAGGATGTTTAGAAGAGCAAAACTA
>NW_012120150.1:0-2675 GCF_000951035.1 Colobus angolensis palliatus | reverse complement strand
CTTGAGCTTAGGAGTTCAAGACCAGCCTGGGCAACAAAGTGAGGTCTCATCTCTACTAAAAAAAAAAAAAAAGAAAGAAAGGAAGAAAAGAAGATCAAGAAAATTAGCCAGGTGTGGTGGCACATGCCGATAGTCTCAGCTGCTCTGGAAGCTGAGGGCAAGAGGATCGCTTGAGCCTGGAGGACTGAGGCTTCAGTGAGCCATAATTGCACCACTGCACTCCAGCCTGGGCTACAGAGTGAGACTCCATCTCTGAGAAAACTAAATTAAATTAAAAATAAAGGAAATACTACATACCAAAACTTACGGGATGAATCAAAAGCAGTACTAAGAGGGAAGTTTATAGCAATGAATGCCTATATTAAAAAGAGGAAACATCTCAAACAACCAAACTTTACATCTCAAGAAACTAGAAGAAGTGGCATGAACCTGGGAGGCGGAGCTTGTGGTGAGCCGAGTTCGCGCCACTGCACTCCAGCCTGGGCAACAGAGTGAGACTCCATCTTAAAAAAAAAAAAAAAAAACTAGAAGAAGAACAAACTATGCCCAAAGTTAACAGAAGAAATGAAATAATAAACATTTGAGGAGAAATCGACAACATGGAGAATAAAAATTGAAAAAAGTCAGCCGGGCGCAGTGGCTCACACCTGTAATCCCAGCACTTTGGGATGCCGAAGAGGGTGGATCATGAGGTCAGGAGTTCGAGACCGTCCTGGCCAACATGGTGAAACTCTGTCTCTACTAAAAATACAAAAATTAGCTGAGTGTGGTGGCGTGCACCTGTAATCCCTGCTACTCGGGAGGCTAAGGCAGGAGAATTGCTTGAACCCGGGAGGTGGAGATTGCAGTGAGCCGAGATCATGCCACCGCACTCCAGCCTGGGTACAGAGTGAGACTCCGTCTCAAAAAAAAAAAAAAGGCATTTTGGCCCCTCATTTAGGAAAGACTCAAAGATGTGAAGTTAATGCTTCTCACACTTCAATGTGCATAAAACCACCTGAAGATCCTGCTAACAGTGCAGGCTCTGATTCAGTAAATCTGGGGTGTGCCCAGAAGATCTGCATTTCCAACAAGCTCCCAGGAGACATGGATACTGCTGGCCCAGGTACCACATTTGGAGTAACAAGCGTTGAGTGACTTGCCCAAGGCTGCCCAGCCAGGACTAGAATTCGGATCTCCTGCCTCCCAAAACAAGATGGACTTATTCTTGCCTTTTTCTCTGCTTGTGTTGACCACCAGCTGGAAATCAGAACCATGTAGATGGTAACAAGCCACTTGCGTCGTCTTCTGTGATGGCTATTTCCATGTTGATGTGGGAAAGTGTTTATATTTAAAACAATTATGGGTGATTCTGGGAAATCTCAGCCATCCACAGAGTTGTTTCCCCTTAAATAGTTACATAACCTGTTAATGTAACAGCTGCGTGAGATAATGCTGTTTGTCCTTTGCAAGAAGAAGTTTGCTAGGAAAGAGTCCTTCAGGTAGTAAAGGCATTTCTTCCTCCCTTCCAAGTCCTGGGGCTACAGAAAGCACCTCTTTATTCCACCAAGCAATCTGCTTGGGCCACTTCAGGAACCTCTGATGTGTGGCTGCACATCACCTTATTTTTTTCTTTTTTTGAGGTAGAGTCTCACTCTGTCACGCAGGCTGGAGCGCAGAGTGCAGTGGCGCAATCTCACCTCACTACAACCTCTGCCTCCCAGATTCAAGTGATTCTCCTGCCTCAACCTCTCGAGTAGCTGGGACTACAAGCATGCGCCACTACGCCCAGCTAACTCTTCTTCTTCTTCTTCTTCTTCCTCCTCCTCCTCCTCCTCCTCCTCTCCTTCTTCTCCCTCCCCCTCCCTCCCTCTCCTTCTTCTCCCCCTCCCTCCCTCTCCTTCTTCCTCTTCTTTTTTTTTTTTTTTGAGACAAGGTCTCGCTCTGTCACCCAGGCTGGAGTGCAGTGGCACGATCTCTGCTCACTGCAGCCTTGACTTCCCTGGCTCAAGCAATCTTCCCACCTCAGCCTCTCCAGTAACTGGACCCACAGGCATGTACCACCATATCCAGCTAATTTTTGTATTTTTTGTAGAGATGGGGTTTCACCATGTTGGCCTGGCTGGTCTCAAACTCCTGAGCTCAAGAGATCCATCACCTCAGCCTCCCAAAGCAACACACATTTAAACAACCAGATCCTGTGAAACCTCATTCACTATCTTGAAGACAGCACCAAGCCATGAGGATCCACTCTTATAACCCAAACACCTCCCACTAGGCCCCCCCTCCAGCACTGGGGATTACAATTCAACCTGAGATTTGGGTGGGGACAAATATCCAAACTATGTCACTAACCATCAGAGAAATGCAAATCAAAACCACAATGAAATATCACCTTACACCTGTCAAGATGGCTATTATCAAACACAAGACAAAAAGCGCTGGTGAGGATGTGAAGAAACTGGAATCCTCTTATGCTGTAGATAGGAATGCAAAATGGTGCAACTGCTATGAAAAATGGCATAGAGGTTCCTCAAAACATTGAAGATGGGGCTGGGCACAGTGGCTCACGCCTGTAATCCCAACACTTTGGGAGGCCGAGGTGAGCAGATCACCTGAGGTCAGGAGTTCCAGACCAGCCTGGCCAACATGGTGAAACCCCGTCTCTACAAAAAATAAAATAATCAGCGGGACAT
>NW_012120149.1:3253-3966 GCF_000951035.1 Colobus angolensis palliatus | reverse complement strand
AGTTAATCAGAAACTCAAAATATTGCAACCATTTATCTCTTATCTACCTGTGACCTGGAAGCCCCCTTCCCGTTTCTGCTTGTCCCACTTTTGCTTCAATTTGTTCCACCTTTCTAGACTGAACCATTGTTTATCTTACATATGTTGATTGATGTCTCATGTCTCCCTGAAATGTATAAAAGTAAACTGTGCTCTGACCACCTTGGGCACATGTCATTAGGAACTTCTGAGGCTGTATCATGGGTGCACGTCCCGAACTTTGGCAAAATAAACTTCCCAAATTGACTGAGATCTGTCTCAGATTTTGTGGTTCACACATTTCAAATCAATGATGTTTTCCCATTAATATATTTTTTTCCCGGAGGGGAGAAAAATTGGTTGGAAAAGAAGTACAGGGAAATCAAGATATATAAATTTATTAGAGGGAGAAAATGTGGATTTATTTGAAAATCTAGGAAAAACCTAAGACTTCTAGGTATTATTTTCTAATATGTTTTGGCCATGAATAGGAGTTTCTTTTATAGACTCTGTGTAAATTGTTAAATTTAAAAGGATTACAAGAGATGAAGCTTATAATCCCAGAGTAGATCATGGATGACACAACTGCTGCTAATACATGGCAACATATTGCATCCAGAAATACAATCAATTAAATGTTTACTATATTAAATACAATTAATTTTATTCAGTATTATTCTTTTGTTGTTGTTGTT
>NW_012120149.1:0-2045 GCF_000951035.1 Colobus angolensis palliatus | reverse complement strand
AGGACATTCTGGTGACACATTCTTGGGCATATTTCTGTTAAAGTTTTGGCTAATTTTCTCAAACCACTCTCATAGCAAGCAGATGTTATCATTCTTTGGCCCTCCAGGAAGTCATTAAGCAAAATGCCTTCAGCATATCAAAAAACTGTTGCCATAACCCTTGTTCTTGACTGGTGTTTTTGCTTTGATTGGATCACGTCCATCTCTCACTAGCCATTGCTTTGATTATGATGTCTTCAGAATTGTACTTGTAAAGCCGTGTTTCATCTCCTGTTACAATTCTTTCAAGAAGTAATTCAGGATCTTGATCCCACTGATTTAAAAATTCCATCGAAAGCTGTGCTGTTGTCTGCAGCTGATCTGGGCACAATGGTTTGGATACTCATTGAGTGGAATATTTGTTCAACTTTAATTTTTTAGTCAGAATTGTGTAAACTGAAGCCATTAGGATGTTTATGGTGTTTGCTATTGCTTGTGCTGTTAATCACTGGTTCCTTTCAATTAGGGCATGAATAATATATATTTTTTTAAATCACAAATGGATGTGGATTGGCTGCTTCTGTGAGCTTCATCTTCAACATCATCTCACCTCTTGTTAAAATGAGTTATCGGTTTGTAAGCTGATAATTAATTTGGGGCATTGTCTCCATGAATATTTTGTAAACCATTAATGATTTCATCAATCTTCCACTCAAACTTCCCATAAATATGATGTTTCTTCTTCAATTTTAGCAGAGTTTATGTTGCCTTTCATAGGGGTTTGATATAGTTTGGCTGTGTCTCCACTCAAATCTCATCTTGAATTGTAACTCTCATAATTCCCATATGTCATGGGAGGGACCTGGTGGGAGGTACTTGAATCATGAGGGCAGTTACCTCTATGCTGTTCTCATGATAGTCAGTTGAGTTCTCACGAGATCTGATAGTTTCATAAGGGGGTTTTCCCCTTTTGCTCAGAACTTCTCCTTCCTGCCGCCATGTAAAGAAGGACATGTTTGCATCCCCTTCTGCTGTGATTGTGAGTTTCCTGTGGAACTGTGAGTCAATTAAACCTCTTTCCTTTATTAATTATCCAGTCTCAGTTCTGTCTTTATTAGCAGCATTAGAACAGACTAATATAGAGCTCTTTTCAAAATGATGTCTCTTATTTTCAATCCGTCAAACTAGATCCTATCCACACACATTATTACAAGTTAGTACAAGTTTATTTTGGTGCAAAAATGTTGAATTCTATGCATAACTTTTTCATAAAACACATGTTCAATAAATGTTTTGAAGACCTCTCATACAATGATAACAATAAAAAGAAGCTTTTTCTACTGAATATCCTAAAGATGGCACCTTAAGTCACTTTCTGTCACCACATTATTGGAGGTAGAAGATGGAAAAAATTAGTTGCCTGAGAATAATATATTTAAATCCCCCTTTTTATTTCTTTTCTATAAAAGAGGAACATATTAAATTTTAAGGAAACACCCTAATTTTAGAAATAACTACTGTGCAGTATGCCTTGACTTCAGTTTTAGAGTTTTATTAACCTATTAACTTACAATGTACCTTTGTGTATACTGCAATGGCTCTGGTCCCTGGCGTTTCATTGTTCTTGCAATTGGACAACTATGTACACATGTGGTTGTACTGAAATTATGCCTTCACAGCAAAGTATACTTTTAAAGTACTGGTGTAAAACCCTCAGTGGAGATACGAAGTTATGAATATAAGACAGGCTATATTTTATAAGAATATTTTCAGTTCTGCTGCTGATCCAATTTATCTGATTCAACACTGCACACTATGAGGAAGCTTTATCCTACTTGACTCTTCTGATATTTAGCTTAAATCTAAAAGAAGACACAATTCAGAATTCTTCTTCTAACCCTCTTTAAGGCAGAAAAATGTTCATCCCAATGTCACACTCCTAGAATTTTAGCCATATATCTAGAGAAAATAAAATAACCATTCTTAAATCTTCTTCATGTAAAACTAAAGCATTTTAAAAATGAATTATGTTGCTTTCTGAGGCATTTTGTTTCTTTACATTATGG
>NW_012120148.1:4443-5654 GCF_000951035.1 Colobus angolensis palliatus | reverse complement strand
GCTTTCTCTTGTTGGCATTTAGTGCTATAAATTTCCTTCTACACACTGCTTTAAATGTGTCCCAGAGATTCTTGTATGTTGTATCTTTGTTCTCATTGGTTTCAAAGAACATCTTTATTTCTGCCTTCATTTTATTATGCACCCAGTAGTCATTGAGGAGCAGGATTGTTCAGTTTCCATGTAGTTGAGCCATTTTGATTGAGTTTCTTAGTCCTGAGTTCTAGTTTGATTGCACTGTGGTCTGAGAGACAGTTTGTTATAATTTCTGTTCTTTTACATTTGCTGAGGAGTGCTTTACTTCCAATTATGTGGTCAATTTTGGAATAATTGTGATGTGGTGCTGAGAAGAATGTATATTCTGTTGATTTGGGGTGGAGAGTTCTGTAGATGTCTATTAGGTCCTCTTGGTGCAGAGTTGAGTTCAATTCTTGGATACCTTTGTTGACTTTCTGTCTCATTGATCTGTCTAATGTTGACAGTGGGATGTTAAAGTCTCCCATTATTATTGCATGGGAGTCTGAGTCTCTTTGTAAGTCTCTAAGGACTTGCTTTATGAGTCTGGGTGCTTCTGTATTGGGTGCATATGTTTTTAGGATAGTTAGCTCTTCCTGAAGAATTGATCCCTTTACCATTATGTAATGGCCTTCTTTGTCTCTTTTAATCTTTGATGGTTTAAAGTTTGTTTTATCAGAGAGTAGGATTGCAACCCCTGCTTTTTTTTTGTTTTCCATTTGCTTGGTAGATCTTCCTCCATCCCTTTATTTTGAGTCTATGTGTGTCTCTGCATGTGAGATGGGTCTCCTGAATACAGCAGACTGATGGGTCTTGACTCTTTATCCAATTTGCCAGTCTGTGTCTTTTAATTGGACCATTTAGTCTATTTACATTTAAAGTTAATATTATTATGTGTGAACTTGATCCTGTCATTATGATATTAGCTGGTTGTTTTGCTCGTTAGTTGATGCAATTTCTTCCTAGCATCAATGGACTGTACACTTTGGCATGTTTTTGCAGTGGCTGTCACTGGTTGTTCCTTTCGATGTTTACTGCTTCCTTCAGGACCTCTTGTAGGGTAGGCCTGTTGGTGACAAAATCTCTAAGCATTTCCTTGTCTGTAAAGGATTTTATTTTTCCTTCACTTATGAAACTTATTTTGGCTGGATATGAAATTCTGGGTTGAAAATTATTTTCTTTAAGACTGTTGAATATTG
>NW_012120148.1:0-1100 GCF_000951035.1 Colobus angolensis palliatus | reverse complement strand
CTAATGCTCTGGGTCCCTGGAAAAGGCAGAAGGGAGATGAGGGAAGAGAATGGGATGGGAGGGTGAGCTCTGGGGGCCCCACTGCCTCCCATGTGTGTCCTGTCCTCATGTTAGATGCATCTTGTTCTCCAGGATGGGGCATGTGATGTCTAGATCTGTGAGTGAGGAAGATTCCAGAAGGAGCAAGGACATGTACTTTAGTGAAAGCTGTGACACAGAAAGAGGAGGATGGGGTAGGTGACTTCTAGAAGCCCCTTTGTGCCTTGCAAATCTTGGTTCCTTTTCAACCTATATGTTTGGGGAGTATTAACCACAATCACACACAAGAAATAATTGAGCAAAACATAAATACCAGACAGAAAATTATTAAAATGGCTCACAATGTTTGTACATAACCTTGCACTTCTCTCTTATTATTTCAGGATTCAATGGAGATGCTGTGATGACCCAGCTGCCACTCTGCCTGCCCATCACCCTTGGAGAGCTGGCCTCCATCTCCTACAGGCTTAGTCACAGCCCCCTTCACAGTAATGGATACACCTATTTGAAATGGTACCTACAGAAGCCAGGCCAACCTCCACGGCTCCCGATTTATTTGGTTTCCAACTGGGACCCTGGAGTTTCAGACAGATTCAATGGCAGTGTGTCAGTGACAGATTTTATGCTTAAAATCACCAGGGTGGATATTGAGGATATTGGGGTTTGTTACTGCCAGCAAAGTATGCATTAAAGAGAAAGCTTAGTGACAGCTCATTCTAATTCTCTATTTTTCTCCTATATTCATTCATTAACGAAATTCATTCTGCATAACAAGCATCTAATTGAGACTGATTACTTGTAACTCAGAAGTAATACGTTCTTTGGATTTGGTTTAGCAGTTACTAGAGTACATGTACATTGATAAGGTTTGGTGATATTAAAACACTGTTTCCCTCCCCTCTTCCACCTCCCCACTCCACTTTTATTAAGGCAGACCCCTGACCAGGACAGCAGCAAACTGTATTTTATCCTACTTTTTTTTTTTTTTTTTTTGAGACGGAGTCTTGCTCTGTCGCCGGGGCTGGAGTGCAGCCGCGGGATCTCAGCTCACTGCAAGCTCC
>NW_012120147.1:5453-6498 GCF_000951035.1 Colobus angolensis palliatus | reverse complement strand
TAATAATGAAATATCACCACAGTCAGGTAATTTGCTGGCTTCCCTTCAGGACGAAGCAGAGGACAGCAGGGAGGCAGCGGGAACTCACTTTAGCAGACGTTCATTTATTCATTCCACAAGCACTGGCTGAGGAAACAATGATAATACGCGGTTCCTGCTCACAGGCTATGGGAATAATCCGTCTTCTCTACAGAGTGCTGGCAGCATCAAGGGTAAAGTACTCAATAGAGAGTAAAATGCCAGACATGGGTAAAGTGATGATTACTGCGACATACTTCTAGACTCATGAGAGCTTGATGCATAAAAACCGGGAGAGCAGTTACATGGTTTACTAATAAGAGATACAACTTTTTTTTGTTTTTTTTTTTTCGAGATGTAGTCTCGCTCGGTCACCAGGCCTGGAGTACAGTGGCACGATCTCGGCTCACTGCAACCTCTGCCTCCTGGGTTCAAGTGATTCTCCTGCCTCAGCCTTCCGAGCAGCTAGGATCACAGGCGTCTGCCACCACGTCCAGCTAATTTTTGTATTTTTTTTTTTTTAAACGGAGTCTTGCCCTGTCGCCCAGGCTGGAGTGCAGTGGCGCGATCTGAGCCCACTGCGAGCTCTGCCTCCTGGGTTCACGCCATTCTCCTGCCTCAGCCTCCCGAGCAGCTGGGACTACAGGCACCCGCCACCACGCCCGGCTAATTTTTTTGTATTTTTAGTAGAGACGGGGTTTCACCATGCTAGCCAGGATGGTCTCGATCTCCTGACCTTGTGATCCGCCCACCTTGGCCTCCCAAAGTGCTGGGATTACAGGTGTGAGCCACCATGTCTGGCCTGGAGATACAACTTTATAAATGGGCCAGGCATGGTGCCTCACACCTGGAATCCCAGCATTTCAGGAGGGCAAGGCAGGAGGATTGCTTGAGACCGGTGGTGGGCCAGCCTGGGCAACATAGTGAGATCCCAACTCTACAAAAAATTTAAAAATTGGCTGGGCATGGTGGTGCGTGCCTGTAGTCCCAGCGACTTGGGAAACTGGATTGGGAGGATCACTTGAGC
>NW_012120147.1:0-433 GCF_000951035.1 Colobus angolensis palliatus | reverse complement strand
TCTCTCTCTCTCTCTCTCTATTTCTTTCGAGACATGGCCTCACTCTGTCACCCAGGCTGGAGTGCAGTGGTACAATCTCAGCTCACTGCAACCTCTGCCCCCCAGGTTCAAGCGATTCTCCCACCTCAGTCTCCCAAGTAGCTGGGACTACAGGTGCATGCCACCACACCCAGCTAATTTTTGTATTTTTAGTAGAGATGGTGTCTCACCATGTTGCCCAGGCTGGTCTTGAACTCCTGAGCTCCAGCGATCTGCCTGTCTCAGTCTCCCAAAGTGCTGGGATTACAGGTATGAGCCACCGCACCCGGCCTCTACTTTTTTATTTGTAACCACAACATGATAACCAGTGCAGCTAGACTTTGGAGATGACCTTGGGATGGATTTGTCTGCCATGTCTATGAGTGTATTTGGACACCTTGGAAATGTGTCACTG
>NW_012120146.1:7925-8405 GCF_000951035.1 Colobus angolensis palliatus | reverse complement strand
TGGCCAACATGGCAAAACCCTGTGTCTACTAAAAATAAAAAAATTAGCCGGGTGTGGTGGCAGGCACCTGTAATCCCAGGTACTCGGGAGGCTGAGGCAGGAGAATTGTTTGAACCCGGAGGCAGAGGTTGCAGTGAGCCGAGATTGCACCACTGCACTCCAGCCTGGGCGACAGAGCAAAACTCCATCTAAAAAATGAAGTAGTAGTAATACACTGTTAAACTGTCATATTCTACTGGTCATATCTACCAACCCTGGTAGGGGAGGCGGAGGCTGCAACACCTCCCAGCATTCACTACAGAGGGCATCGTGCTGCCGTGGACGCTGGCCACTGGGGGTCGGCCGAGGGCGTCGTGCTGCTGTGGACGCTGGCCACTGGGGGTCGGCCGAGGGCGTCGTGCTGCCGTGGACGCTGGCCACTGGGGGTCGGCCGAGGTGCTCATTCCACATCAGGCAGCAGTGCAGAGCAGGAGGGTGCGC
>NW_012120146.1:0-2035 GCF_000951035.1 Colobus angolensis palliatus | reverse complement strand
CTCCTGTTTCTTGCATGTACACTGAAGTGCAGTTGATCTCTGTGTGTTGACCTTATCTTGGCAGAGGGGATCAGGCATCCTTGACTGGTCCCGACCAAGAGGGAAAAATTTTTTTTTTTTTTTGAGACGAAGTCTCTCTCTGGTCCCCAGGCTGGAGTGCAATGGTGCGATCTCGGCTCACTGCAGCCTCCGCCTCCTGGATTCAAGCGATTATATCACTTGAGGTCAGGAGTTGAAGACCAGCCTGGTAACTGGGCGCGGTGGCTCACGCCTGTAATCCCAGCACTTTGGGAGGCCAAGGCTGATGGATCACGAGGTCAGGAGATCGAGACCATCCTGGCTAACACCTTGAAACCCCGTCTCTACTAAAAATACAAAAAATTAGCTGGGGGTGGTGGTGGGTGTCTGTAGTCCCAGCTACTTGGGAGGCTGAGGCAGGAGAATGGCGTGAACCCAGGAGGTGGAGCTTGTAGTGATCCGAGATCGCGCCACTGCACTCCAGCCTGGGGGAGAGAGCAAGACGCCATCTCAAAAAAAAGAAAAAAGACAAGAAAAGAAGAAAGAGAGAGAGTCAATACAAGCCGGGCGCGGTGGCTCACGCCTGTAATCCCAGCACTTTGGGAGGCCAAGGCGGGTGGATCATGAGGTCAGGAGATCGAGACCATCCTGGCTAACACCTTGAAACCCCGTCTCTACTAAAAATACAAAAAATTAGCTGGGGGTGGTGGTGGGTGTCTGTAGTCCCAGCTACTTGGGAGGCTGAGGCAGGAGAATGGCGTGAACCCAGGAGGTGGAGCTTGTAGTGATCCGAGATCGCGCCACTGCACTCCAGCCTGGGGGAGAGAGCAAGACTATTTCAAAAAGAAAAACAAAAAAAGATATTGGCCGGGCGCGGTGGCTCAAGCCTGTAATCCCAGCACTTTGGGAGGCCGAGACGGGTGGATCACGAGGTCAGGAGATCGAGACCATCCTGGCTAACACCTTGAAACCCCGTCTCTACTAAAAATACAAAAAATTAGCTGGGGGTGGTGGTGGGTGTCTGTAGTCCCAGCTACTTGGGAGGCTGAGGCAGGAGAATGGCGTGAACCCAGGAGGTGGAGCTTGTAGTGATCCGAGATCGCGCCACTGCACTCCAGCCTGGGGGAGAGAGCAAGACGCCATCTCAAAAAAAAGAAAAAAGACCAGCCTGGCCATGGTAAAACCCTGTCTGAATTAAAAATACAAGAATTAGCCAGACATGGTGGTGGATGCCTGTAATCCTAGCTACTGAAGAGGCTGAGACAGGAGAATCGCTTGAACCTGGAAGGCAGGGGTTGCAGTGAGCCGAGATTGCGCCATTGCACTGCAGCCTGGGCCACGGAGTGAGACTCTGTCTCAAAAAAAAGAAAAAAATTCCTCCTATTTTTGCTTTACTAAGAGTTTTTATCATGAATGCTTTTATCAGATGCTTTTTTGTATCCATTAAAATGACATGATTTTTCTCCTTAATTTTGACAGCATGGTAAGTTTAGTGATGGCTGTTCTTGTGGAAAATGAGTTTTGTGCTCCTGGAATAACTCAGCCCAGTTTTGTTATAATGCTCCTGCTGGTCACTGGGCTCATCTGCAGGTGTTTTGATGAGGTTGGTGTCACTTCCTGTCCCACCTGTCTGTGGGCTGTTGGGGTGGCCTGAGCCACCTGCGGTGCCATCAGTCCCACACCAGTGAGTGAGTTTTTTTTTTTTTTTTTTTAAAGTTTGTCATTACTTCTGAAACCTTTGGTAGAATTTGCAGGTGAAGCCCTAGAGTTGCCCTTGTCGATGTGAGATGGGTATTGGTTTGTGGATGCCTCTTCTGTATCTGTTAACCAGCTTCCAGGATGCCCTCCCCATAGCAAAAGTCCATCGTGAAAAATGATGTCGAGGTGGTTCACACCTGTAATTCCAGCACTTTGGGAGACCGAGACAGGTGGATCGCCTGAGGTCAGGAGTTCGAGACCAGCCTGGCCAACATGGTGAAACCCTGTCTCTACTAAAAATACAAAAATTAGCCGGATG
>NW_012120145.1:5135-6631 GCF_000951035.1 Colobus angolensis palliatus | reverse complement strand
CCCACTACCACGCCCAGCTAATTTTTGTATTTTTAGTAGAGACGGGGTTTCACCGTGTTAGCCAGGATGGTGTTGATCTCCTGACCTTGTGATCCACCTGCCTCGGCCTCCCAAAGTGCTGAGATTACAGGCATGAGTAATCCATGAACATTTTTATAAAACTCTTTAAATAGCAGTTCCTGTAATGTCTTTTCCAAATATAATATAAAAAAACATAGGGAGAAATACAAAAGATACAGAAGCAATAAAACAGATATAAACTAATGTTATGTTTGCTCACATTAGCAACATGGCATTTCTTAGTGTCAGTATCTCTTATATTTGAACTGTAAAGTCTTTGATGCGTAAACTTTATTTGTACACTATCACATTCATTATTGACATTTTATAAATAATAAATAAAAGTAATAATAATGAAATAAATATTTATGAGACTATTTACTTTTAGGTTGATAAAAAGTAACTTTAAAAATTATTTGACGCAACAGGAACATAACTAAAAAAATGCTTTATATAGAACCTCAAGGAGTCACAAAATTGCATAATTTATTTGATTTTTTGATCTAGGCAATATTTACACACAGTAAATCATAAATTTGAAATTCATTAATTGATAAGTCTAAGTAAATATACAGACCTTTGTAACTAAAATAATTATCAGGAGGGCCAATTTTTACATCACCCTATATAAGTCCCACTACAGTCAATCCGCATTCCCAGTAGGCAACCACTTCCCAAATTCTATCACTAAGATTTCATTTGCCTTTCCTTGAACTTCAAATAAATTAAGTCAAATAGCATAAACTCTTCTGTGACTGTCTTTTTGCCCATCATATCTTTTCAATTTATTCATATTGTTGTAGCATTAGTACCATTTTTTGGAATAACACTCAATTGAACGAAAGTGCCACAATTTATTTATTATCTTCTTATGATGAAATTTAAGTTATTTTAAAATGTCCATTGTGAACTACTGTGAACACAGGTATTATAAACATTCTTGTGCCAGACACTTTTTAGCCATATGCTTTCATTTCTCTTGACTACGTACTTAGGAGTGGAATTGCCAGAAATTTTTAAGAAAGTGTCAGTATCTTTGTAATTTATTTGAGTGCTCTATATATTTTAGATACAAGTGGTAAAAATGAAAATAAAAATTGTCATTATGTATTATAAATATTTTTCTCAGCTTTTGAATTGCATTTTCACTTTAATAACAATGACTTTTGATAAGCATAATTATGAATGAATGAAATATTTTTTATCATTTCATTATAAGTACTCTAGTAATTTTCCAGTGAATCTTTTTATAATCTTTTATAGTTCTTCTAAGGATTAAAATATTCACTCATCTTTTATAACATTCTTGTAAATATTTTCTCTTTTTAATTGAAATATAATAACCTTATTGCAGTATATTTCTATTTTTTAACCCAGCATTTTACACTATTATTATGTCATATTTCATATTCACAAATAATAAAAGACCAGCAATA
>NW_012120145.1:0-460 GCF_000951035.1 Colobus angolensis palliatus | reverse complement strand
TTTTTGAGATGGAGTCCCACTCTGTCACCCAGGCTGGAGTTCAGTGTGGTGCGATCTCAGCTCACTGCTGCAACCTCCACCTCCCGGGTTCAAGTGATTCTCCTGCCTCATCCTCCTGAACACGCACCCTCCACCATGCCTGACTATAATTTTGTATTTTTGAGAGGGACGGGATTTCGCCATGTTGGCCAGGCTGAATTCAAATTCCTGACGTCCAGTGATCCATCCAGCTCAGCCTCCCAAAGTGCTGGGATTACAGGCTTGAGCCACCGCGCCCGGCCGTGGTTTTCTATTTACTTAGAATTTGCTAAACTTCTTGGCTTTATAAAGCCATGCTTTTCACTAAAATCGGTTTCTTTTCTTTTTTTTTTTTTTTTTTTTTATGTCAATGCTTCACTCTGGTCACTCAGGCTGGAGTGCAATGACACAATCTCTGCTCACTGCAAAGATAGTTTTGCTG
>NW_012120144.1:6488-6798 GCF_000951035.1 Colobus angolensis palliatus | reverse complement strand
AGACTCAGGCACAAGAATCACTTGAACCCTGGAAGTGGAGGTTGTAGTGAGCCAAGATGGTGCCACTGCACTCCAGCCTGGGCAACAACATGAGATTCTGTCTCAGAAAATAATTAATGGCCTGGGACGGTGTAATCACACCTGTAATCCCAGCACTTTGGGAGGCCAAGGTGGGTGAATCACCTGAGGTCAGGAGTTCGAGACCAGCCTGACCAACAAGGTAAAACCCCATCTCTACTAAAAATACAAAAAACTTAGCCGGGCGTCATGGCATGCGCCTATAATCCCAGCAACTCGGGAGTCTGAGACA
>NW_012120144.1:0-1115 GCF_000951035.1 Colobus angolensis palliatus | reverse complement strand
CATGCCCAGCTAATTTTTGTATTTTTAGTAGAGACAGGGTTTCACCATGTTGGTCAGGCTGGTCTCAAACTCCTGATCTCAAGTGATCTGCCCACCTCAGCCTCCCAAAGTGCTGGCATTAGAGGCGCGAGCCACTGCATCCGGCTCCAAAATGTTCTGTTCTTGAAAGAGTGCTGGTACCAGCTGTGAGATGGGGTTTTTGTTTGTTTTTGTCTTTGAGACGGAGTCTGGCTCCGTTGCCCAGGCTAGAGTGCAGTGACGCATCTCGGCTCACTGCAACCTCCGCCTCCCAGGTTCAAGTGATTCTCCTACCTCAGCCTCCCTAGTAGCTGGGATTACAGGCGTGAACCAATACACCTGGCTAATTTTTGTATTTTTAGTAGAGACAGGTTTTCACTATATTAACCAGACTGGTCTTCAATTCCTGGCCTCAGGTGATCCACCTGCCTCGGCCTCCCAAAGTGCTGAGATTACAGGTGTGAGCCACCGTGCCGGGCTGAGATGGAGGTTTTTGATCCTGAAATCCCAGATCTTAACTACTTGTGTCCTTGGCAGGGCGGAGTGGTTGGCATCACCATCGACTGGCACTGTGACCTGGACTGGCACGTACAACACTGCAAACCCATCTACGAGTTCCATGGGCTGTACGAGGAGAAAAATCTCTCCCCAGGCTTTAACTTCAGGTATCTGCCAGGCCCCCAGCAGCACATTCTTCCTTGTGGTCCTGTGGGCTCTTCTACTCCCAGAACCCTTCAGGCCTGAGAAAGTGTCCCCCGAGGGCAGCAGAGGGTCCTGGGCAGCTCCCATTCTGCCCAGGTGGCCATGCAGGAAGCCAGCAGGGAGCAAGATATTGAAGTCTCAAATCCCCTGTCCCTGGGTCTCAGACCCTTGGAGGCCCACCCGGCCAGGACTAGCTGGGGAAACTGCTGACATCGGGAGCTGGAGCAATGGCTGGGTACAGCATCCACACCTGTAATCAAGGCATCTTGGGAGGCTGAGGTGGGAGGATTGCTTTGAGACCGGGAATCTGAGGCTGCAGTGAGTTGTGATAATACTACTGCACTCCAGCCTGGGTGACAGAATGAGACCCCATCTCTTACAAACAAACAAACAAA
>NW_012120143.1:269501-276987 GCF_000951035.1 Colobus angolensis palliatus | reverse complement strand
GAGTTGATGGGTGCAGCACACCAACATGGCACAAGTATACATATGTACCAAACCTGCACATTATGCACATGTACCCTAGAACTTAAAGTACAATAATAATAAAAAAAAAGAAAAGAATGGTGTAACTCTCTGAGATGAGTTCACACATCACAAAACTGTTTCTCAACAAGCTTCTTTCTAGTTTTCATCTGAGAATATTTCCTTTTCCAAATATTCCTCAATGAACTCTCGAATATCCCTTTGCAGATTCCACAAAATCATTGTTAGCAAAGTTATCAATGAAAAGGACAGTGTAACTCTGAGAAATGAATTCACACATAACAAAGAGGTTTCTCAGAAGGATTCTTTCTAGTTTTTATCTTAGGATATTTCCTCTTTCACCATAGGATTCAAAGCAATTCAAATGATCCCATCTCAGATTCCCCAAACACAGTGCTACCAAACTTCTCCATGAAAAGAATCATGTAACACAGTGAGTAGAATTCACAAATCACAAAGCAGTTACTCAGGAAGCTTCTTTCTAGGTTTTATCTGAGGATATTTCCTTTTACCCTATTGGCCTCAAGGCACTCATGAATATCCCTTTACAGATTCCATTGATATAGTGGTAGCAAAAAGCTCCAGGGAAAGAAAAGTGTAAATTTGTGAGGCAAATGCACACATCACAAAGCAGTTTCTCAGAAAGCATCTTTTTGGTTTTTATCTGAGGATACATCCTTTGCAACCATACGCTTATTTGTGCTCCCAAATATCCTATTGCAGATCCCAATTAAACAGTGTTATCAAACTGCTCAATGCAAACAAAGGAATAATTCTCTAAGATGAATTCTCACATCACAAAGCAGGTTCTCAGAGTGTTTTTTTCTTGTTTTTATCTGAGGATATTTCCTATTTCAGTATACCCCTCAGTGTGCTCACAAATATCCCTTTGCAGATTCCACAAAAACTGATTAGCAAACTGCTCCATGAAAAGAAAGGTGTAAATATGAGAGAAGAATTCACACATCACAAACGAATATCTCAGAAAGCTTCTTTCTGCTTTTTATCTTAGGATATTTTCCTTGTAACCATAGGTTTCATTGCAATGGAAAATAACACTTCTCAGATTCCCCAATAACAGTGCTGCAAAACTGATCCATGAAAAGAATCTTGAAACTCTCTAAGATAAATTAACCATTCACAATGCGGTTTCTCAGAAAGCTTCTTTCTAGTTTTTATATGAGGATACTTCCTTTGTCACCCTAAGCTTCAATGTGCTCCGACATATCAGATTGCAGATTCCAAGAAAACAGTGTTAGCAAATAGCTCAATGGAAACAACTGTGTAACCCTGTGAGATGAATTCACACATCACTAAGCAGTTTCTCTGAAAGGTTCCTTGTGTTTGTCTGAGGATATTTCCTTTGTCATCATGGGCTTCAAAGCCATTCAAAATATCCCTTCTCATATTCCCAAAATCAGTGCTATGAAACTGTGCCATGAAAATGAGGTGAAACTGTGAGATGAATTCACACATCACTAAGCAGTTTCACAGAAGTCTTTTTGGTTTTTGTCTGAGGATATTTCGTTTGTCATCAAAGGTCAATGCACTCTGAAATATCGTACTGTAGATTCCACAAAAACATTGTTAGCAAACTGCTCCATGAAGAGTGGTGTAACTCTGTGAGATGAATTCACACATCATAAAGCAGTTTCTCAGAAAGCTTCCTTCTAGTTTTTATCTGAGTATATTTTCCTCTTCAGCATAGGTCTCAACTTGCTCCCAAATATCACTTTGTAGATTCCACAAAAAAAGTGTTAGCAAGCTGATCCATGAAACGAAACTTGTTACTCTGAGAGATGAATACACACATCACAAAGAAGTTTCTCAGGAAGTTTCTTGCTAGTTTTTATCTGATTATATTCCCATATGTCACACATAGGCTTCACTGCGATCCAAATTATCCCTTCTCAGATCCCCAAAAACAGTGCTACCAAGTTGCTCCATGAAAAGAATGGTGTTATTCTGAGATATATTCACACATTACAAAGATGTTTCTCAGACAGCTTCTTTCTAGATTTTATCTCAGGATATTTCCTTTTTCTCCATATTCCTCAATGCTCTCCAGGATATCCCATTGCAGACTCCACGAAAAAAGTCTTAGCAAACTTCTCAATGAAAAGAACGGGGTAACTCGGTGAGATGATTTCACACCTCACAAAACAGTTTCATAGAAAGCTTCTTTTTGGTTTTTATTTAGAATATTTTCTCTTTCACCATAGGCATCTATGCACTCCCACATATCCTATTGTGAGTTCCATGAAAAAAATGTGAGCAAACGGTTCTATGAAAGGAAAGGTGTAACACTGTGAGATGAATTCACACATCACAGAGCAGTTTCTCAGAAGGTTTCTTTCTACCTTTTATCTGAGGTTATTTAGTTTTTCACAAAAAACATCAATGTGCTGCCAAATATCCCTTTGCAGATTCCACGAAAACAGTATCAGCAAACAGCCCTATGGAAAGGAAGTTGTAACTCTGTGAGATGAATTCAACCATCACAAAGAACATTCTCAGAAACCTTCTTTCTAGTTTTAATCTGATGATATTTCCTTTGTCACCATAGGCTTCAATGCAATCCAACATATTCACTCTCAGATTCTCCAAAGAGAGTGCCACCAAACTGCTACATGAAAAGTAAAGTGTAACTCTGGTAGATAAATTCACAAACCTCAAAGCAGTTTCTCAGAAAGCTTCTTTCATTTTTTTTCCTTTGTGAGGATATTTCCTTTGTCACCATAAGATTCAATGAGCTCCAGAATATCCCATTGCAGATTCCAAGAAAACAGCGTTAGCAAATTGTTCAATGAAAGGAACAGTGTAACACTGTGAGAAGAATTCACACATCACAAATCAGTTTTTCAGAAAGCTTCTTTATGATATTTATCTGAGGATACTCCCTTTTTTGCTATAGGTCTCAATGTACTCTGAAATGTTCCTTTACAGATTCCACAAAAACAGTGTTAGATAACTGTTTCATGAAAAGAAAAGTGTAACTCTGTGAGATGAGTTCAAACATCACAAAGACTTTCCTCAGAAAGCTTCTTTCTAGTTGTTACCTGAGGATATTTTCTTTGTAACCATAGGCTTCAATGAGATCCAAAATGTCCCTTCTCAAATTGCACATAAACTGAGTTACCATACTGCTCCATGAAAAGAATCGTGTAATTCTGTGACAAGAATTAGCACATCAGAAGGCATTTTCTCAGAAAACTTACTTCCAGTTTTTTATATAAGGGTATTTTCTTTGTCACATTAAGCTTCAATGCACTCTGAAATATCCCTTTGTGGATTCCATGAAAGCAGTGCTATGAAATTGTGCAATGAAACGAAAGCTGTAACTCTGTGAGTTGAGTTCACACATCTCAAGGAACTATCTCAGAAAGCTTCTTTCTAGTTTTTATCTAAGGATATTTCCTTTGTCACATTAAGCTTCAATGCGCTCTGAAATATCCCTTTGTAGATTCCATGAAAGCAGTGTTATGAAATTGTGCAATGAAAAGAATGGTGTAACTCTGTGAGTTGAGTTCACACATCTCAAGAAACTGTCTCAGAAAACTTCTTTCTAGTTTTTATCTGAGGATATTTCCTTTGTCACTGTAGGCTTCAATGTTATCCCAAATATCCCTTCTCACATTCCCCAAAAACTGTTCTAACAAACTCATAAATTAAAAGAACCACATAACTCTGTGAGATGAATTCACAAATCACAAAGAAGTTTCTTGGAAAGCTGCTGTCTAGTTATTGTCTGAGGATATTTCTATTGTCACCATAAGCTTAAATGCACTCCAAAATATTACATTGCAGATTACATGAAAACATTGCTACCAAACTACTCAATGAAAAGAATACTGTAAAGCTGTGAGATGAATTCACATGTCGCAAAGCAGTTTCTCAGAACACTTCTTTATGATATTTAATGTGCAGATATTTCCTTTTTCACTATATGCCTCAATGTGCTGCCAAATATCCCTTTGCAGATTCCATGAAAACAGTGTTAGTAAACTGCTCAGTGAAAAGAACAGTGTAACACAGTGAGATGAATTCACTCATCACAAAGCAGTTTCATAGAAAGTTTCTTTCTAGATTTTATCTTAGGATATTTTGTTTTTCAAAATAGGCCTCAATGCGCTCCCCAATATCCCTTCGCAGATTCCACGAAAACAGTGTTAGCAAACTGCTCTATGAGAAGAAGGTTGTAACTCTTTGAGATGAATTCCCAAATCACAAAGAGCTTTCTCAGAACTCTTTCTTCCAGTTTTTACCTGATGGTAGTTCCTTTCTCAAGATAGGCTTCAATGCAATTCGAAATATCCCTTCTCAGGTTCCCGAAGAAACAGTGCCACCAAACTGATCCATGAAAAGAATCGTGTAACTCTGTGAGATGAATTGACACATCAGAATACATTTTCTCAGAAAGCTTCTTTCTAGTTCTTACATGAGGATATTTTCTTTGTCACCTAAACTTTCAATGTGCTCCAAAATGTCCCTTTGCAGATTCCTTGAAAACAGTGTTATCAAACTGCTCAATGAAAAGAACAGTGTAACTCTGTGAGATGAATTCACACATCACAAAGCAGTTTCTCAGGAAGCTTCTATCTACTTATTATTTGAGGATATTTCCTTTTTCACCATAGGCTTCAATGTGCTCCTGTATATCCCCTTGCAGATTCTACAAAAACATTGTTAGCAAACTGCTCAATTAAGAGAATAGTGTAACTCCATTCAATGAATTGACACATCACAAAGCAGTTTCTGAGAAAGTTTCTTTCTAGCTTTTAACTGAGGATATTTTCTTTCTCACTATAGGCCTCAATGTGCTCTCAAATATCCCTTTGCGGATTCCACAAAAACAGTGTTAGCACACTGCTCAATGAAAAGAACAGTGTAAGATTTTGAGATGAATTCACACATTACAAAGCAGTTTCTCAGGAAGTTTCTTTCTAGTTTTAATCTGAAGATATGTCCTTTTTCACTATAGTCCTCAATGAGCTCACATATATCCCTTTGCAGATTCCAAGAAAACAGTGTTATAAAACTGTTCAATGAAAAGAGTGGTGTAACTCTGTGAGATGAATTCACACGTCACAAAGGACTTTCTTAGAAAGCTTCTTTCTAGTTTTTATCTGAGGGTATTTTCTTTGTCATCATAGGTTTCGATGCAATACAAAATATCCCTTCTCAGATTCCCCAAAATCAGTGCTACCAAACTGATCCATGAAAAGAATCGTGAAACTCTGAGAGATGAATTAAAATACCAGAAAACAGTTTATCCAAAAACTTCATTATCGTTTTTATATGAGGATACTTCCTTTTTCACTATAGGTCTCAATGCGTTCCCCAATATACCATTGCAGATCCAACTAAAACAGTGTTAGAAAACTGCTCCATGAAAAGAAAGGTGTAACCCTGTGATATGAATTCACACATCACAAGGAACTTTCTACAGACTTTCTTTCTAGTTTTTATCTGAGGTTATTTTCTTTGTCACCATAGGCTTCAATGTCATTCAAAATATCCCTTTTGCAACTCCCCGAAAACAGTGCTACCACACTGCTCCTTGAAAACATTGGTGGTACTCTATGAACACAAAGTGTTTCTCAAAAAGCTTCCTTCTAATATTTATCTGAGGATATTTCCTTTTTCATCATATTCCTCAATGCTCTCTCAAATATCACATTGAAGATTAAACGAAAACAGTGTTAGTAAACTTCTCAATGGAAAGAATGGTGTATCTCTGTGAGATGAATTCACACATCACAGAGCAGTTTCTCAGAAAGCTTCTTTCTAGTATTCATCTGAAGATATTTCCTTTTTCACTGTATGCCTCAATGCACTCTCAAATATCCCTTTGCAGATTCCATGGAAACTGTGTAATCGAACTGCTCAATTAGCAAGATGGTGGAACTCTCTGAGACGAAATCACCTCACAAAGAACTTCCTCAGAAAGCTTCTTTCTAGTTTTTATCTGTGGATTTATCCTTTGTCACCATAGGCTTCAATGAGATCCAAAATATCAATTCTCAGATTACCCAAAAACAACGCTACCAATCTGATCCATGAAAATAATCATGTAACTTTTTGAGATGAATTAACACAGCTCAAAGTGATTTCCCTGAAAACTTCTTTCTAGTTTTTTTCTAAGGATATTTCCTTTGTCACCATAAGCTTCAATAGGCTCCGAAATATTGCCTTGCAGATTCCAAGGAAACCGTGCTAGCAAACTGATCAATGAATAGAATGATGTAACTCTGTGAGATGAATTCACTCATCACAAAGGAGTTTCTCAGAAAGCATATTTTTGGGTTTTATAAGAGGATATTTCCTTTGTTGCCACAGGTTTCAATGTGCTCCCAAATGTAATATTGTAAATTCCACGAAAACAGTGTTATCAAACTACTCAATGGAAAGAACAGTGTTACTTTGTGAGATGAATTCACAGACCACAAAGCAGTTTCTCAGAAATCTTCCTTTTAGTTTTTATCTAAGAGTATTTCCTTTTTCACTGTCAGCCTCAATGTGCTCCGGAATATAATATTGCAGATTCCATGAAAACAGTGGTAGGGAACTGCTCCATGAAAAGATACGTGCAACTCTGTGAGATGAATTCACACATCACAAAGAACTCTCTCGTTAAACTTCTTTCTAGTTTTCAACTGAGTATATTTCCCTTGTCACCATAGTCCTCAAAGTGATTCAAAATATCCATTCTCAGATTCCCCAAAAACAGTGTTACCAAACTGATCCCTGAAAATAGTGGTATAAATCTGTGAGATGAATCCACACATCACAAAGCTGTTTCTCAGAAACCTTCTTTCCAGTTTTAGTCTGAGAATTTACCTTTTTCCCCATATTCCTCAATGTGCTCCCGAATATCCCATTGCAGATTAAACAAAAAAAGTGTTAGTAAACTTCTCAATGAAAAGAATGGTGTACCTCTGTGAGGTGAATTCACATATCACAAAACAATCACTCAGAAAGCTTCTTTTTGGTTTCTATCTGAGGATATTTCCCTTGTCACCATAGGCTTCAATGCAATCAAAAACATCACTTCACAGATTCCCCAGAAATAGTGATACCAAACTGATATGTGAAAAGAATTGTGTAACTCTGAGAGGAATTAACACATCAAAATGTATTTTCTTAATATGCTTCTTTCTGATTTGTATATGAGGATATTTCCTTTGTCATCATAAGCTTCAATGCACTCAGAATTATACCATTGTAGAATAAAAGAAAAGAGTGGTAGCAAACTAGTAAATGAAAAGAACAGTGTAACTCTGTGAGATGAATTCACACATCTTAAGGAACTTCTTAGAAAGCTACTTTCTAGTTTTTCTCTGAGGATATTTCCATTGTAGAATAAAAGAAAAGAGTGGTAGCAAACTAGTAAATGAAAAGAACAGTGTAACTCTGTGAGATGAATTCACACATCTTAAGGAACTTC
>NW_012120143.1:267489-269451 GCF_000951035.1 Colobus angolensis palliatus | reverse complement strand
AATGAAAAGAACAGTGTAACTCTGTGAGATGAATTCACACATCTTAAGGAACTTCTTAGAAAGCTACTTTCTAGTTTTTCTCTGAGGATATTTCCTTTTTCACCATTTTCCTCAATGCGCTCATGTTCAGCCCTTTGCACATTCCACGAAAACAATGTTAGCATACTGCTCCATGAAAAAAATGTGTAAATCTGTGAGATGAATTCACACATCACAATGCAGATTCTCAGATAGCTATTTTTTGGTTTTACTCTGAGGATATTGAATTTGTCACCATAGGCTTCAATGAGCTCCCAAATATCCTATTGCAGATTCCATGAAAACAGTGTCATCAAACTGCTCAGTGAAAGCAACAGTGTAACTCTGTGACATTAATTTACAGAAAGCTTCTTTATCAGAAAGCTTCTTTCTAGATTTATCTGAGGATATTTCCCTGGCCTCAACGTGCTCCCAAATATCCCTTCGCAGATTCCACGAAAACAGTATGAGCAAACTCCTCCATGGAAAGAAAGGTGTAACTGCGAGATGAATTCACACAACACAAAGGAGATTCTCAGAAAGCTTGTTTTTGGTTTTTATCTGAGGATATTTTCTTTGTCACCATGGGCTTCAATGCAATCAAAAATATCCCTTCTCGGATTCCCCAAAAACAGTGCTACCAAACTGATCCATGAAAAGAATCGTGTAACTCTGTGAGATGAATTCACACATCAAAAAGCAGTTTCTCAATATGCTTCTTTCTGGTTTTTATATGAGGATATTTCCTTTCTCACCATAAGCTTCAATACACTAGGAAATATCCCATTGCAGAATCCAAGAAAAGAGTGTTAACACACTGGTATATGAAAAGAACAGTGTAACACTGTGAGATGAATTCACACATCACCAAGCTGTTTCTCAGAAAGCTTCCTTTATTTTTTGCATGAGGATATTTCTTTAATCACCATAGGCCTCAGAGCACTGAGAAATATCCCTTTGCAGATTTCACGAAAACAGTGTTTGCAAGCTGCTCCATGAATAGAAAGGTGTGACTCACTGAAATGAATTGACACATTACAAAGAACTTTCCTAGAAAGCTTCTTTCTAGTTTTTGTCTGAGAATATTTCTTTTGTCACCATAGGCTTCAATGCGATTCAAAATATCCTTTCTCAGATTCCCCGAAAATACTGCTGCCAAATTGATTCATGAAAAGGATCGTGTAACTCTGTCAAGTTAATTCGTACATCACAAAGAAGTTTCTCAAAAAGATTCTTTCTCCTTTTTTCGGAGGATATTTCCTTTTTCATCATAGGCCTCAATGTGCTTCAGAGTTTCTCTGAAAACTTCTTTCTAGTTTAAATCTGAGGATATTTCCTTTCTCACCAGAGGCTTTAATGTAATCTAAAATATCCCTTCTCAGATTCACCAAAAGGAGTGGTACCAGACTGCTCCATGAAAAGAATCGTGTAACTCTGTGAGTTCTAGTTTTTATATGAGGATAATTACTTTTCCACCATAGGCTTCAATGTGCTACAAAATATCCATTCTAAGTCACCAGAAAAAACAGTAATGCCAAAGTGCTCCCTCAAGAGAAACGTTTAGCTCTATTAGATGAATGTGCACATCACAAAGGAATTTCTCCAAAATCTTCTCTCTTGTTTTTACATGAGGAATTTTCTTTTTCTTAGGCCTCTATGCGGTCCCAAATATCCCTCTGCAGATTCCGCAACAACAGTGCTAACAAATTGCTCTATGAAGAGAATTATGTAGCACTGTGAGATAAATTGACCCATCACAAAGGTGTTTCTCAGGAAGATTCTTTCCAGTTTAAATCTGAACATATTTCCTTTTTCACCATAGACTTCAATGTGCTCACAAATAAGTACTCTCAGATACCACAGAAACATTGATGATGAACTACTCAATCAGGAAAAAGGTTAAATTCTATGAGAAGAATACACACATCACAAAATTGTTTCTCA
>NW_012120143.1:265381-267264 GCF_000951035.1 Colobus angolensis palliatus | reverse complement strand
ACCATAAGCTTCAATGTGCTGTGAAATATCCCATTGCAGATTCCAAGAAAACAGTGTTAGCAGACTGCTCTAAGAGAAGAACAGTGTAATTCTCTGAGATCAATTCGCACATTACAAAGCAGTTTCTCAGGAAGCTTCTTTCTAGTTTTTATCTGCGAATATTTCCTTTGTCACCATAGGCTTCAGTGCAATCCAAAATATCCTTTCTTAGATTCCTGAAAAAACAGTGCTACCAAACTGATCCATGAAAGGAATCGTGAAACACCATGAGATGAATTAACACAACATAAACCAGTGTCTCGGAAAACTTCTTTCTCGTTTTTATCTGAGGATATTTCCCTTCTCACATTAGGCCTCAACACGCTCCCTAATATATCTTTACAAATTCCATGAAAACAGTGTTTATCTCAGGTCATTTTCTTTGTCACCATGGGCTTCCATCCATCCCGCATATCCTTTTGCATAATACAAGAAAATTGTGTTAGCAAACTACTCCATGAATATAATCTTGTAACTCTGTGAGATGAATTCTCACATCACAAAGGAATTTCTCGGAAAGTTTCTGTCTAGTTTTTATCTGGGGATTTTTCCTTCATCACCATATGCTTCAATGCACTACAAAATATCCCATTTCAGATTCCAAGACAACAGTGTTAGCAAACTCCTCACTGAAAAGAACAATGTAACTCTGTGTGATGAATTCACACGTCACAAAGCAGTTTCTCAGAAACCTTCTTTCTAGTTTTTATCTGAGGATATTTCCTTTTTCACCACACGCCTCAGTGTGCTCCCAATTATCCCTTTGGAGATTCCACAAAAATAGTGTTAGCAAACTGCTCCATGAAAAATAAGGTGCAACTCGCTGAAATGAATTCATACATCACAAAGAGCTTTCTCAGAAAGCTTCTTTCCTGTTTTTGTCACAGGATATTTCCATTGTCACTGTCAGCTTTAATGCAATCCAAATTATCCCTTCTCAATTTACCTAGAAACAGTTCTTTAAAGCTGATCCATGAAAAGAATCATGTAACTCTGTGAGATGAAGTCACAAGTCACAAAGCAGTTTCTCAGAATGTTTCCTTTTAGTTTTTGTCTGAGAATATTTACTTTTTCACAATACATTTCAATGGGCTCCAAATATCTCATCACAGATTGCAAGAAAACAGTGTTAGCAAACTGCTCAATCAAAAGAACAGGGTAACTCTGTGAATTGAATTCACACATCATGAAGCATTTTCTCAGAAGTCTTATTTTTGGTTTCTCAATGGGGATAGTTCCTTTTTCACCATAGGCTTCAATGCACACCTAAATATCCAATTGCAGATTCCATGAAAACATTGTTATCAAACTGCTCAATGAAAAAAAAGGTGTAACTCTGCGAGATAAATTCACACATTACAAAGCAGTTTATCAGAAAGATACTTTCTAGTTTTTATCTGTGGATATTTCTCTTTTCACTAAAGGCCTCAATGCACTCCAAAATACACCTTTGCAGATTCCACGAAAAGAGTGTTAGGAAACTGCTCCATGGAAAGAAAGGTGTAACATTTTGAGTTGGAAAAACACACCACAAAGAACTTTCTGAGAAAGCCTCTTTCTAGTTTTTATCTGAGGTTATTTGCTTTGTCACCATAGGATTCAATGTGCTCCAAAATATCTCTTCTCTAATTCCTCAAAAACAGTACTACCAAGCTGATCCATGAAAAGAATCATGTAACTCTGTGAGATGAATTTAGAAATCACAAAGCGGTTTCTCAGAATGCTTGTTTCTATTTTTTACGTGAGGAAGTTTCCATTGTCACCATAAACTTCAATGCACTCCCAAATATCCCTTTGAAGATTCCAAGAAAACAGTCTCAGCGGGGGGGCGGAGCAAGATGGCC
>NW_012120143.1:256831-258686 GCF_000951035.1 Colobus angolensis palliatus | reverse complement strand
AAAAAAAAAAAAAGAAAACAGTCTCAGCAAACTGAACAATGAAAAGAGAAGTGTAAATCTGTGAGATGAACTCATACATCACAAAGCAGTTTGTCAGGAAGCTTCCTTCTAGTTTTTATCTGAGGATATTTCCTTTTTCACCATATTCCTCAATGTGCTCCCAAAAATTTCTCTGCAGATTCATCAAAAACAGTGTTCGTAAACTGCTCCATGAAAAGAAAGGTGTAACTCTGTGAACTGAATTCATGCATTACAAAGAAGTTTCTCAGAAAACTCATTTTAGTTTTTATCTAACGATGTTTCCTTTGTCACCATTGACTTCAATGTGATCCAAAATATCCTTACTCAGATTCCCCAAAAACAGTGCTACCAAACTGATCCATGAAAAGAATCATGTAACTCTGTGAGATGAATTAACACATCACAATGCAGTTTCTCAGAAAGCGTGTATCAAGTTTTTATCAGAGGATATTTCCCTTGTCTCCATAAGCTTCAACACAATCCAAAATATTCCTTATCAGATTCCCCAAAAACAGTGCTACCACACTGCTCAGTGAAAAACATCGTGTAACTCTGTGAGATGAAGTCACAAATCACAAAGCAGTTTCTCAGACAGTTTCTTTCTGGTTTTTGTCTGAGGATGTTTCGTTTGTCACCATAAGCTTCAATACACTCTGAAATAGCACACTGCAGATTCCAAGAAAGCAGTGTTAGCAAACGACTCAAAGAAATGAGCAGTGTAACTCTGTGAGATGAATTCCCACATAATAAAGCAGTTTCCCAGGAAGCTTCTTTGTAGTTTTTTTCTGGGGATATTTAGATTTTCACCATAGGACAAAAGACCCTCCCAAACATCCCTTTCCAGATTCCATGAAAACAGTGTTAGCAAACGGCTCCATGAATAGAACAGTGTAACTCTATACTATGAATTCATACTTCATAAAGAACATTCTCAGAAATCTTCTGTCTAGCGTTTATCTGAAGATTTTCCCTTTCTCACCACAGGCTTCAATGCAATCCACAGTATTCCTTCTCAGATTCCCCAAAAATAGTGCTAACTCTCCCATGAAAAGAATCTTGTAACTCTGTGGGATAAATTCAAAAATCACAAAGCAGTTTCTCAGAATGCTTCTTTCTAGTTTTTGTCTGACGATATGTCCTTTGTCACCATAAGCTTCAATGTGCTCTGAAATATCCCACTGCAGATTCCAAGAAAACAATGTTAGGAAATTACTCAATGAAAAGAAAGTGTAACTCTATGAGATTAATTGACATACCACAAAGCATTGTCTCAGAAAGCTTTCTAGTTTTTATCTGAGGATATTTCATTTGTCACCATAGGCTTCAATGCGATCCAAAATATACCTATACAGATTCCACGAAAACAGTGTTAGCAAACTGCTCCACAAGAAGAAAGATGTAATCATGTGAAATGAAAAAACACATAACAAAGAACTTTCTCAGAATGCTTCTCTCTTGTTTTCATTTGAGGATATTACCTTTGACACCATAGGCTTCAATGCAATCTAAAATGTCCCTTCTCAAATTCCCCAAGAACAGTGCTACCAAACTGATCCATGAAAAGAATCATGTAACTCTGTGAGATAAATTTACAAATCACAAAGCAATTTCTCAGAAAGCTTCTCTCTAGTTTTCATATGAAGATGTTTACACTGTCAGCATAAGCTTCAATGTGGTCCGAAATATCCCATTGAAGATTCCCAGAAAACAGTGGTAGTAAACTGATCAATGAAAAGAAGAGTGTAAATCAGTGAGATGAATTCAGACATCACAAGTTTCTCAGACAGCTTCTTTCTAGTTTTTATCTGAGGATATTACCTTTTACATCATATTC
>NW_012120143.1:255865-256781 GCF_000951035.1 Colobus angolensis palliatus | reverse complement strand
CACAAGTTTCTCAGACAGCTTCTTTCTAGTTTTTATCTGAGGATATTACCTTTTACATCATATTCTTCAATGCACTCCCCAATATCCCTTGGCAGATCCAACGAAAACAGTGTTGCCAAACTGCTCGATGAAAAGAAAAGTGTAACTCTGTGAGATGAATTCACGCATCACAAAGAGCTTTCTCAGAAAGCTTCCTCTTAGTTTTTATCTGAGGATATTCTCTTTTTCACTAAAGGAATCATTGCGCTCCAAAATGTCCCATTCCAGACACTGTGAGATTAATTCAAGCATCATGAAGAACTTTCTCAGAAAGCGTCTTTCTAGTTTTTATCTAAGGATGTTTCATTTGTCACCATTGATTTCAATGTGATCCAAAATATCCTTCCTCAGATTCCCAATAAACAGTGCTATCAAACTCATGCATGAAAAAAATCATGTGTCTCTGTGAGATGAATTAACAATTCACAACGTGGTTTCTCAGAAAGCTTGTTTTTAGTTTTAATCAGAGGATATTTCCCTTGTCTCCATAAGCTTCAACATGATCCAAAATATCCCTTATCAGATTTCCCAAAAACAGTGCAACAAAACTGCTCCATGAAAAGCATCATGTAACTCTGTGAGACAAAGTCAAAAATCACAAAGCAGTTTCTCAGAAAGCTATTTTCTGGTTTTTGTTTGAGGATATTTCCTTTGTCACCATAAGCTTCAATGTGCTCTGATATATCACATTGCAGATTCCAAGAAAACTGTGTTAGCAAACTACTTAATGAAATGAACAGTGTAACTCTGTGAGATGAATTCACACATCACAAAACAGTTTATCAGAAAGCTTCTTTCTAGTTTTTATATGAGGATATTTCCTTTGTCACCATAGGCTTCTATGCAATTAAAAATATCCCTTCTCACATTCCCCAAA
>NW_012120143.1:253176-255160 GCF_000951035.1 Colobus angolensis palliatus | reverse complement strand
CAAACTCCTCAATGAAAAGAAAGGTGTAACTCTGTGAGATGAATTCACAGATAACAAACAGTTTCTAAGAAAGCTTCTTTCTAGTTTTTATCTGAGGATATTTCTCTTTTCACTATAACTCTCAAAGCATTCCCATATATGCCTATGCATATTCCACAAAAAACAGTGTTAGCAAACGGCTCAATGAAAAGAAATGTGTAACCTTGTGAGATAAAAAAATACATCACAAAGAACTTTGTCAGAAAGTTTCTTTCTAGTTTTTATCTGAGGATATTTCCTTTGTCACCATCGGCTTCAAAGTGATCCAAAATATCCCTTCACAAATTCCAAAATACCATTGCTAACAAACTGATCCATGAAAAGAATTGTGTAACTCTGTAAGATGAAATTACAAATCACAAAGCTGTTTCTCAGAAAGCTTCATTTTAGTTTTTATATGAGGATGTTTACATTGTCACCATAACGTTCAATGTGCTCCAAAATATCCCATTGAAGATTCCAAGAAAAGAGTGTTAGCAAACTAATCAATGAAAAGAACAGTGCAACTCGGTTTGATGAGTTCTCACACCATAATGCAGTTTATTAGAAAACATCTTTCTAGTTTTCATCTGAGGATACTTCCTTTTTCACCATAGGCCTCAATGCTCTCCCAAAGATCCCTCTGCAGATTCCAGGAAACCAGTGTTAGCAAACTGCTACATGAAAAGAAACGTGTAACTCTGTGAGGTAAATTCACACCTCCTAAAGAAGTTTCTCAGAAAGCTTCTTTCTGGTTTTCATCTGAGGGTATTTAATTTAACACTATAGGCCTCTTTGCGCTCTCAAATGTCCCTTTGCAGATTCCAAGAAAACAGTGTTAGCAAACTACTCCATGAAAAGAAAGGTGCACCTCTGTGAGAGGAATTCACACTTCACAAAGAACTTCCTCAGAAAACTTCTTTCTCGTTTTTATCTAAGGCTGTTTCCTTTGTCACCATTGGCTTCAATTCAATCCAAAATATCCTTTCTCAGATTCCCCAAAAACAGTGCTACCAAACTGCACAATGAAAAGAAAGGTGCAATTCTGTGTGATGAATTCACCCATGACAAAGCAGTTTCTCAGAAAGTTTCTTTATAGTTTTAATCTGAGGATATTTCCTTTTTCACCACAGGCCCCAAAATCCCAAATATCCCTTTGCAGATACCAGGAAAACAGTGTTAGCAAACGGCTCAATAAAAAGAACAGTGTGACTCTGTGAGATGAATTCCCACATCAGAAAGCAGTCTCTCAGAAAGCTTCTTTTAATTTTTATATTAGGATATTTATTTTGCCTCCGTAAGCTTCAATGCACTCCAAAATATCAGAATGCAGATTCCAAGAAAACACTGAAAGCAAACTGTTCAATGCAAAGAACAGTGTAAGTCTGTGAGATAAATTCACACATCACAAAGCTTTTTCTCAGAAAGCTTGTTTCCAGTTTTTATCTGAGAATATTTCCTTTTTCACCATAAGCTTCAATGCACTCTGAAATATACCTTTGCAGATCCCAAGAAAACAGTGTTAGCAAATTGCTCAATGAAAAGAACAGTGTAACTCTGTGAGATGAATTCACACATCAGAAAGCAGTCTCTCAGAAAGCTTCTTTCTAGCTTTTATATGAGGATTTTTCATTAGTCTCTATAAGCTTCAATGCACTCTGAAATATCAGAATGCAGATTCCAAGAAAACAGTGTAAGCAAACTGCTCAATGAAAAGAACAGTGTAAGTCTGTCAGATGAATTCACACATCACAAACTGTTTCTCAGAAAGCTTGTTTCCAGTTTTTATCTGATCATATTTCCCTTTTCACCATATTCCTCAAGGCACCCTGGAATATCCCATTGCTGATTCCACGAGAAAAGTGTTAGCAAACCTCTCAATGAAAATACCAGTGTACCTCTGTGAGATAAATTCACACATCTAAAAGAAGTTTCTCAGAAATCTTCTCTTTAATTTTTATATGAG
>NW_012120143.1:251227-253126 GCF_000951035.1 Colobus angolensis palliatus | reverse complement strand
ACCATAGACTTCAATGTGATCTAAAGTATCCCTTCTCAGATTCCCCAAAATAGTGCTATCAAACTTCTCCATGAAAAGTATGGTGTAACTCTGTGAGGTGAATTCACACATCACAAAGAAGATAATCACAATGTAACTTTATAGTTTTGAAGGCACTCGCAAAAATCCCTTTGCAGTTTCCACAAAAACATTTTTAGCAAACTGCTCCACGAAAAGAAAGGTGCAACTCTGTGAGATGAATTCACCCATCAAAAAGTAGTTTCTCAGAAATCTTCTCTCTAATTTTTATCTGAGGATATTTCCTTTGTCACAATAGGCTTCTATGCATTCCAAAATATCCCTTTTCAGATTCCTCAAAAACACTGTTACCAAACTGATCCATGAAAAAGGATCGTGTAACTCTGCGAGATGAATTATCACATCACAAAGGAGTCTCTCAGAAGGCTTCTTTTTTTTATCTGAGTATATTTCCTTTGTGACCATAGGCTTCACAACACTCTCAAATATCACTTTGCAGATTCCACAAAAACAGTGTGAGCAAACTGCTTAATGAAAAGAATGGTTTAACTCTGAGGTGAATTCACACATCATGAAGCAGTTTCTCAGAATGATTCTTCTTTCTAGTTTTCATCTGAGGATACTTCCTTTTTCACTATAAGCCTCAATGCACTCTGAAATATCCCTTTGCAGATTAAACAAAAACGGTGTTAGCAAACTGTTGCATGAAAATAATGGTGGAATCTGTAAGATGAATTCACACATCACAAAGAACTTTCTCAGAAAGTTTATTTCTAGTTTCTATCTGAGGATATTTCCTATGCCACCATAGGCTTAAATGTGATCCAAAATATTCTTTCTCAGATTCCCCAAAATTTGTGCTACCAAACTGCTCCATGAAAAGAATGGTGTAACTCTGTGAGATGAACTCAGACATCACAAAGCAGTTTCTCAGAAAAATTATTCCTAGTTTTTATCTGAAGATATTTCCTTTTCCACCATAGGTCTCAATGCACTCCCAAATATCCCTTTGCAGATTCCAGGAAAACATTGTTAGCAAACTGCTCCATGACAATGAAGACGTACCTCTGTGAGATGAATTAACACATCAGAAAAAAACTTTCTCAGAAAACTTCTTTTTATTTTTTATCTGAGGATATTTCCTTTGTCACCACAGTCTTCAATGCAAAACAAAATATTCCTTCTCAGATTCCCCAAAATCACTGCTACCAAACAGATCCATAAAAAGGATCATGCAACATATTGAGATGAATTAACACATCACAAAGCAGTTTCTCAGAAAGATTCTTTCTAGTTTTAACCTGAGGATATTTCCTTTTCCACAATAGACCTCTAAGCGCTGCCAAACATCACCTTTCAGATTCCATGAAAACAGTGTTAGCATACGGTTCCATGAAAAGAACCATCTAACTCTGTGAGATAAAGTCACACATCAGAAAGACTTTCACAGAAAACTTCTTTCTAGTTTTTATCTGGGGGCATTTCCTTTGTAAACCTATGGTTCAATGTGGTCCAAAATATCCATTCTCAGATTCCCCAAAAACAGTGCTACAAACTTACTCCATGAAAAGTATCGTACAACTCTGGGAGATGTACTAACACTTCAGAAAGAGGTTTCTCAGAAAGATACTTTCTAGTTTTTATATGAGGATATATCCTTTTTTGCCATAAGCTTCAATGTGCTCCAAAATATCAGACAGCAGATTCCAAGTCAACAGTGTAAGCAAACTGCTCAATGCAAAGAACAGTGCACCTCTGTGAGCAGAAATCACACATCACAAACAGTTTCTCAGAAAGCTTTTTTCTAGTTTTTATCTGGGGATATTTTCTTTTTCACCATAGGCCTCAACACGCTCCCAAATATCCCTTTACAGATTCCAT
>NW_012120143.1:247924-251177 GCF_000951035.1 Colobus angolensis palliatus | reverse complement strand
TCTGGGGATATTTTCTTTTTCACCATAGGCCTCAACACGCTCCCAAATATCCCTTTACAGATTCCATGAAAACAGTGTTAGCAAACTCCCCCATTTAAAGAACAGTGTAACTCTGTGAGATAAATTCACAAATCACAAAGAAGTTTCTCAGAAAGCTTCTGTCTACTTTTTATCTGAGGATACTTCCTTTGTCACCCTAGGCTTCAGTAAGATCCAAAATATCCCTTCTCAGAATCCCCAAAAAGAGTGCTACCAAAATGCTCTATGAATACAATGGTGTAATTCCATGAGATGAAATCACACATCAGAACGTCGTTTCTCAGAAAGTTTCTTTCTAGTTTTTATATGAGGATATTTTCTTTTTCACCATTTGACTCAAGGTGAAAGAGAATATACCATTGTGGATTCCACAAAAAAAGTGTTAGCAAACTTCTCAATGAAAACAATGGTGTAACTCTGGGGGATGAATTCACATATCACAAAAAGGTTTCTCCAAAGTGTCTTTCTAGATTTATCTGAGGATATTTCCTTTGATACCATAGGCTGCAATATGATCCAAAATATCCCTCCTCAGGTTCCCTTAAAACAGTGCTACAAAATTGCTCCATGAAATAAATCGTGTAACTCTGTGAGACGAATTCACAAATCGCAAAACAGTCACTCAGAATGGTTCTTTCTAGTTTTTGTCTGAAGATATTTCCTTTTTCACCATTTGCCGCAAGGCAGTAGCGAATATTCCTTTGGAGATCCCGCGAAGATAGTGTTAGCAAATGGCTCCATGAAAAGAAATATGTAAATCTCTGAGATGAATTCACACATCACAAAGTGGTTTTTCAGAAAGATTCTTTTTGGTTTCTGTCTGAGGATATTTCTTTGTCATCATAAGCTTCAATGCACTCTGATATATGACATTGCAGATTCCAAGAAAACAGTGTTAGTAAACTACTCAATGAAAAGAACAGTGTAATTCTGTGATATGAATTCACACATCACAAAGCTGTTTTTCAGACAGCTTCTTTCTAACTTTTATCTGATGATATTTCCTTTGTCACAATAGGCTTCAATGTAATCCAAACTACCCCTTCTTAGTTTCCCCAAAAGCAGTGCTAACAAACTATTAATGAAGAGTATCATGTAACTCTGTGAGATGAATTCACGAATCACAAAGCAGTTTCTCGGAAAGCTTCTTTCTAGTTTTTGTCTGAGGATATTTCCTCTGTGAGCAAAAGCATCAATGCTCTCTGAAACATCCCATTGCACCTTCCAAGAAAACAGTGTTAGTAATCTGCTCAATGAAAATAATACTGTAACTCTGTGAGATGAATTCTCACATCACAGACAAATTTCTCAGGAAGCTTCTTTCTACTTTTTATCTGAGGATATTTCCTTTGTCACCAAAGGCTTCAATGTGTTCGAAATTATTCCTTCTCAGATTCCCCAAAACGGTACTATGACACTGATCCATGAAAAGAATCGTGTAACTCTCTGAGATGAAATAACACATCAGAATGTGGTTTCTCAGAAATCTTCTTTCTAGTTTTTATATGATGATATTTCCTTTGTTACCATAAGTGTCAATGCACTCCGAAATATCCCATTTCATATTCCCGGAAATCAGTTTTAGCAAACTGTTCAATGAAAACAAGAGTGTATCTCTGTGAGTGAATTCACACATCACAAAACAGTTTCTCAGAAGCTTTCTTTTAGTTTTTATCTGAGGATATTTCATTTGTCACCGTAAGTTTCAATGTGCTCCTAAATATTCTATTGTAGATTCTATGAAAACATTGTTAACAAACTGCTCAGTGAAAAGAAACGTGGAACTACAGGAGATAAATGTACACATCACAAGGCAGTTCCTCAGAAAGAGTCTTTCTACTTTTTTGTGAGGACATTTCCTTTTTCACTATAGGCTTCAATGTGCTCCCAAATATCCCTTTGAAGATTCCACAAAAAGTGTTAGCAAAATGTTCCATGTAAAGAAAGGTGTAACTCTGTGAGATGAAGTCCCATACCACAATGCTGTTTCTCAAAAAACTTCTTTCCAGTTTTTATCTGAGGATATTTCCATTTTCACCATATTCCTCAAGGTGTTCTCGAATATTCCACTGCAGAATAAATGAAAAAATTCTTAGCAAACTTCTCAATTAAAAGAACAGTGTAACTCTATGAGATGAATTCACACGTCACAAAGCCATTTCACAGAAAGCTTCTTTTTGGTTTTTATCTGAGAATAGTTCCTTTGTCACAATAGGCTTCAATGCGCTCCCAAATATCCTACTGCAGATCCCATGAAACCAGTGTTATCAAACTGTTCACAAAGAATTGTGTAATTCTGTGAGATGAATTCACACATCACAAAGTACTTTCTCAGAAAGCTTCCTTCTAGTATTTATCTGAGATTATTTACTTTTTCACTCTAATCCTCAGTGCGCTCCAAAATATTCCTTTGCAGATTCCACGAAAACAGTGTTAGCAAAGTTCTTCATGAAATGATAGGTGTAACTCTGTGAGATGAATTCACACATCACAAGGGACTTTCTCACAAATCTTGTTTCTAATTTTTGTCTGATGATATTCCCTTTGTCACCATAGGCTTCAATCTGAAACAAAATATCCCCTCTCCGATTCCCCAAAAACGGTGCTACAAAACTGCTCCATGAGAAGATTCCTGTAACTCTTGAGATGAATTTACGAATCACAAAGCAGTTTCTCAGAAAGTTTCTTTCTAGTTTTTGTCTGAGGATACTTCCTTTGTCAATACAAGCTTCAATGTGCTCTGAAATATCCCTTTGGAGACTCCCAGAAAACAGCATTAGCAAACTTCTCAATGAAAGTAACAGTTTATATCTGTAGGATGAGTTCACACATCACAAAGCACTTTCTCAGTAAGCTTCCTTCTAGATATTATCTGAGGATATTTGCTTTTTCAACATAGGCTCAAGGTGCTACTAAATATCCCTTGGCAGATTCCACAAAAACAGTGTTGGCAAACTGCTCCAAGAAAAGAAATGTGTAACTCAGTGAGATGAATTCACAGATGATGAAGAGTTTTCTCAGAAAGCTTCTTTCTAGTTTCTATAAGAAGATATTTCCTTTGCCACCATAGGATTTGATGTGATCCAAAATATCCCTCCTCAGATTCCCCAAAAACAGTGCTACCAAACTGATCCATGAAAAGAATCGTGCAGCTCTGTGAGATGAATTAATATATCACAAAGTGGTTTATGAGAAAGTTTCTTTCTAGTTTTTA
>NW_012120143.1:244037-247874 GCF_000951035.1 Colobus angolensis palliatus | reverse complement strand
GAATTAATATATCACAAAGTGGTTTATGAGAAAGTTTCTTTCTAGTTTTTATATGATGATATTTCCTTTGTCACTATAAGCTGCAGTGCGCTCAGAAATATCCCATTGCAGACCCCAAAATGAGAGTTAGCAAACTGCTCAATGATAACAGCAGTGTAACACTGTGGTATGAATTCACACATCACAAAGGAGTTTCTCAGAAACCTACTTTCTAGTTAATATCTGAGGATATTTCCATTTTCACCATATTCCTCATTGCACCCCCAAATATCCCTTTGCAGATTCCAGAGAAATGGTGTTAGCAAACTGATACATGAAAAAAGAAGGGTAAAACACTGTGACATAAATTCACAAATCAAAGGAACTTTCTCACAAAGCTTCTTTGTAGTTTTTATCAGAGGATATTTCCTTTGTCACCCTAAGCTTCAATGCACTGCAAAATATCCCACAGTGGATTCCAAGAAAGCAGTGTTAGCAAACTCATTAATGTAAAGAACAGTGTATCTCTGTGAGTTGAATTCACACATCAAAAAGCAGTTTCTCAGAAAGCTTCTTTTTGGTTTTTATACGGGGGTATTTCCTGTTTCACTCTAGGTCTCAATGTGCTCCCAAATATCACTTTGCGGATACCACAAAAACGGTGCTAGCAAACTGCTCCATGAAAGGAGAAGTGTACCTCTGTGAGATAAATTCACACATCACAAAACAGTTTATCAGAAAGCTTCTTTCTAGCTTTTATATGAGGATATTTCCTTTGTCACCATAGGCTTCTATGCAATTAAAAATATCCCTTCTCACATTCCCCAAAAACAGTGATATCAAACTGCTCCATGAAAATAATCATGTATCTCTGTGAGATAAATTAACTCATCACAAAGCATTTTCTCAGATAGTTTCTTTCTAGTTTCTATGTGAGTATATTTCCTTTTCCATCAAAACATCAATGCTCTCCTAAATATCCCTTCTCGGACACCACAAAAGCAGTAAAGCCAAAGTGCTCCCTCAACAGAAAGGTTTAGCTCTATGAGATGAATGCACACAGCATAAAGTACTTTCTCATAAATCTTCTCTCCAGTTTATACTTGAAGCATTTTCTTTTTCCACCTCAGGCCTCTATGCGCTTCCAATTATCCCTCTGCAGATTCCACAAAAACAGTGCTTCCAAACTGCTCCATGAAAAGAATGATGTAACCCTGTGAGATAAATTGACCAATGGTAAAGCAGCTTCTCAGGAAGCTTCTTTCTAGTTTTTATCTGAGGATATTTCCACAGACCTCAAGGTGCTCCCAAATATCCCTTTGCATATTACAAGAAAGTAGTGTTAGCAAACTGCTCCATGAAAAGAAAGGTGTAACTCTGTGAGATGAATTCACACATCACAAAGAAGTGTCTCAGAATAATTCTTTCTAGTTTTTAACTGAGGATATTTCCTTTGTCACCATAGGCTTTAATGCCATCCAAAATATTCTTTCTAACACTCCCCAAAAACAATGCTACAAAACTGTTCCATTAAAAGAACCGTGTAACTCTGTGAGATGAATTCACAAATCACAATGTAGTTTCTCAGAAATCTTCTTTCTAGCTTTTGTCTGGGGATATTTCCTTTTTCAACATAGGCCTCAATGAGATATCAAATATACCTTTGCAGATTCCACGAAATCAGTGCTAGCAAACTGCTACAAGAAAAGTAAGGTGTAAATATGTGAGATAAATTCACACTTCACAAATCAATTTCTCAGAAAGCATTTTTTTGGTTTTTTGTCTGAGGATATTTCCTATGTCATTGTACACTTCGATGCTCTCCCAAATAACCTATTGCAGATTCCAAGAAAACAGTATTTTCAAACTGCTGAATGAAAACATCAGTGTATCTCTGTGAGATGAATTCACCCATCTCAAAGTAGTTACTCAGAAAG
Source organism: Colobus angolensis palliatus (assembly GCF_000951035.1). NCBI lineage: Eukaryota > Metazoa > Chordata > Mammalia > Primates > Cercopithecidae > Colobus > Colobus angolensis. Next base: position 245,958 of record NW_012120143.1, on the reverse strand, counting down.
TTTCTTTCCAGTTTTTATCTGAGTATATTTCCTTTTACACGATAGGCCTCAATATGCTCTCATACATCACTTTGCAGATTCCAGGAAAACAGTGTTTGCCAACTGCTCCATGAAAAGAAAGCTGTAACTCTGTGACATGAATTCACACATCACAAAGAACTTTCTCAGTGAGCCTCTTTCTATTTTTTATCAGATATTACCTTTGTCACCATGGGCTTCAACACGATCCTAATTCATGTAACTCTGTGAGATGAATTAACACATCCCAAAGCAGTTTCTCAGAAGGCTTCTTTCTAGTTTTTATATGAGTATTTTCCTTTTCCAACATAGGTTTCAATGTGTTCCTAAATATGCCTTTTCAGATACTGCCAAAACGGTGATGCCAAAATGCTCCCTCAACAGAAACATTTAGCTGTATGAGAGGAATGCACACATCACAAAGGAGTTTCTCAGAAAGCTTCTCTCCACTTTTTCCCTGAAGATATTCCCTTTTTCACCATTGGACTCTTTGCACTCCCGAATATCCCTTTGCATTTTCAACAAAAACAATGTTATCAAACAGCTAAATAAAAAGAAAGGTGTAACTCTGTGAGATGAATTCACCCATCACAAAGCACTTTCTCAGAAAGTTTCTTTCTAATTCAAATCTGAGGATATTTCCTTTTTCACCATAGACTTCAATGTGCTCCCAAATATCACCTCTCAGATACCAAAAAAAGGTGATGCTGAAGTGTTCAATCAAAGAAAAGGTTAAACACTTTCAGATGAATACTCACATCATAAAACCGTTTGTGGAAAAGTTTCTCTCCAGTTTTTATCTGAATTTATTTCCTTTTTCACTGTTGGCTGTTAGGAGCTCCTGAATATCCCTTTGCAAAATCCATAAAAACAGTGCTAGCAAAAGACTCCATGAAAATAAACCTGTAAAATATCTCTTCTCAGATTCCCAGAAACAGTACTATCAAACTGCTCCATGGAAAGAATCACATAACTCTGTGAGAAGAATTCACACATAACAAAGCAGTTTCTCAGAAGACTTCTTTCTAGGTTTTATAAAAGGATATTTCCTTTTCCACCATAGGCTTCAATGGGCTCCCAAACATTTCTTCTCAGACACCACAAAAACAGTGATACCAAAGTGCTCCCTCAATAGAAACGTTTAACTCTATGAGATGAATGCACACTTCACAAAGGAGTTTCTCAGAAAGTTTCTTTCAAGTTTTTGTCTTAAGATATTTCCTTTTTCGCCAATGGGCTCTATGCAATCCCGAATATCCCTTTGCAGATTTCATAAAAACAGTGTTATCAAACAGCTCAAAGGTGTAAATCTGTGAGATGAATTCAACCATCACAAAGCAGTTTGTCAGGAAGCTTCTTTCTAGTCTTTTTCAGAGCATATTTACTTTGTCACTATAAGTTTCAATATACTCCAAATAATCCCATTGCACATTCCAAGAAAACAGTGTTAGCACACTGGTCAATGAAAAGATCAGTGTAACACTGTGAGATGAATTCATACATCACAAAGCAGTTTCTCGAAATGCTTCTTTCCAGTTTTTGTCTCCGGATATTTCCTTTTTCATTGTAGGCCTCAACACGCTCCCATATATCCCTTTGCTGATTCCTCAAAAACACTGTTAACCAACTGCTACATGAAAAGAAATGTGTAAATTTGTGAGATGAATTCACACATCACAAAGAAGTTTCTCAGAAATTTTCTGTCTAGTTTTTATCTGAGGGTATTTCCTTTGTGAACATAGGCTTCAATGTGATACAACATATCGCTTCTCAGATAAACCATAAATAGTGCTATCAAACTTCTCATTGAAAAGAAAGTTGTAACTATGTGAGATGAATTCACAAATCACAAAGAAATTTCTCAGGAAGCTTCTTTCTAGTTTTTCTCTGAGGATATTACTTT
>NW_012120143.1:238787-243427 GCF_000951035.1 Colobus angolensis palliatus | reverse complement strand
TGGTATAATTCTGTAAAATGAATTCACACATAACAAAGCAGTTTCTCAGAATGTTTCTTTCTAGTTTTTTTCTGAGAATATTTCCTTTTTCAGTGTAGGCCTCAGTACAATCCCAAATATCCCTTTGCAGATTCCATGAAAACCATGTTAGCAATCTGCTCCATGAAAAGAAAGGTGTAACTCTGTGAGGTGAATTCACATATCACAAAGAAATATACAAAAGTGATCCTTGAAAAAATCATCTCTCTGAGATGAACTAATACATCACAAAGCAGTTTTTCAGAATACTTCTTTCTGTTTTTTTACTGAGGATATTTCCTTTGTCACCTTAGGCTTCAATGCGATCAAAAACATCCCTCCTCAGATTCCTCAAAAAGAGTGCTACCAAAATGCACCATGAAAATAAAGGTGTAACTCTGTGAGATTAATTCATACATCACAAAGCAGTTTCACAGAAAGCTTTTTTTTTGTCTGAGAACATTTCCTTTTGTCACCAAAGGCTTCAATGCACTCTGAAATATCCTATTGCAGATGACATGAAAACGGTGTTAGCAAACTGCTCCACGAAAAGAGTGGTGTAACTCTGTGAGATGAATTCACACAGCACAAAACAGTTTTTCAGAAAGCTTCCTTCTAGTTTTTTTCTGAGGTTATTTCCTTTTTCACCATCATCTCAACTCGCTCCCAAATATCACTTTGGAGATTGCATGAAAACAGTGTTAGCAAACAGCTCCATGAAAAGAAAGGTGGTACTCTGTGAGATGAATACACACATCACAAAGAAGTTTCTCAGAAAGTTTCTTGCTAGTTCTTATCAGATTATATTTTCGTTGTCACACTAGGCTTCAATGCCATCCATGATATCCCTTCTCAGATTCCCCAAAAACAGTGCTACCAAACTGTTCCATGAAAAGAATGGTGTAAATCTGTGAGATGAATTCACACATCACAAAACTGTTTCTCAGACCACTTCTTTCTACATTTTATCTGCAGATGTTTTCTTTTTCTCCACATTAATCAATGCTCGCTGGAACATTCCTTTGCAGTTTCCACAAAAAAGTGTTAGAAAGCTTCTCAATGAAAAAAACGGGGTAACTCTGTGAGAGGAATTCACTCATCACAAAGTAGTTTCACAGAAAGCTTCTTTTTTATTTTTAGCTGAGGATATTTTCTCTTTCACCATAGGTCTCAATGTGCTCCCAAATATCCCTTGACAGATTCCACGAAAACAGTGTGAGCAAATGGATCCATGAAAAGAAAGGTGTAACTCTTTGAGATGAATTCACACACACACAAAGAACTTTCTCAGAAACCTTTCTAGTATTTTTCTGAGGATATTCCCTTTGTCACCATGGGCTTTGATGCGATTCAAAACATCCCTTCTCAGATTCCCCCAAAACAGTGCTATCAAACTGCTCCATGAAAAGGGTGATGTAACTCTGTGAGATGAATTCACACATCATAAAGCAGTTTCTCAGAAAGCTTCTTTCTAGTTTTTTCTGAGGATATTTCCTTTTTCACCATAGGCCTCGACTGGCTCCCAAATATCCGTTTGTAAGGTACATGAAAACAGTGTTAGCAAACTGCTTCATGAAAAGAATGATGTTATTCTGTGAGATGAATTGACACATAACAAAGCAGTTTCTCAGAAAGCTTCTTTTCAGCCTTTATCTCAGGATATTTCCTTTTTCACCATATTCCTCAATGAGTTCTGGAATATTCTATTGCAGATTCCAGGAAAAACTGTTAGCAAACTTCTCAATGAAATGAACAGTGTGACTCTGTGAGGTGAATAGACACATCACAGAGCAGTTTCACAGAAAACTTTTTGGTTTTGATCTGAGGATATTTCGTTTGTCACAATAGACATCAATGCACTCCCAAATATCCTATTGCATATTCCAAGGAAACAGTGTTACCAAACTGCTCCATGAAAATAACAGTGTAACTTTTTGAGATGAATTCACACATCACAAAGCAGTTTCTCAGAAAGATTCTTTCTAGTTTTTATCTGAGGATATTTCATTTTACACTATAGACCTCAAAGCACTCACAAATATCCCTTTGCAGATTTCACGAAAACAGTGTTAGTAAACTGCTCCATGAAAAGAAAGGTGTTACTCTGTGAGATGAACACATACATCACAAAGATGCTTCTCAGTAAACTTCTTTGTAGTTTTTATCTGAGGATATTTCTTTTGTCATCATAGGCTACAATACGATCCAAAATAACCCCTCTCAGATTCCCCAAAAGGAGAGCTATGAAAGTGGTCCATAAAACGAATTGTGTAACTCAGTGAGATGAATTAACACATTACAAAGCAGTTTCTCAGAAGGTTTCCTTCTTGTTTTTATTTGAGAATATTTCCTTTTTCATGATAGGCTTCAGTTTTCTCCCAAGTATCCCTTCTCAGATACCATAAAAACAGTGAGGCCAAACTGCTCCCTCAACAGAAACGTTTAACTCTATGAGATGAATGCACACTTCACAAAGGAGTTTCTCAGAAAGCTTCTCTCAAGTTTGTAACTGAAAATATTTCCTTTTTTGCCATTGGACTCTATGTGTTCCCAAATATCCCTTTGCAGATTCCAAAAAAGCAGTGTCAACAAACTGCTCAATGAAAAGAAAGGTGTAACTCTGTGAGATGAATTCACCCATCAAAAAGCAGTTTCTCAGAAAGCTTCTTTATCATTTACATATGAGGATATGTCCTTTTTCAACAGTGGCTTCAATGCACTCCCAAATATCTCCTCTCAGATACCTCAAAAACAGTGATGCCGAACTACTCAATGAACAACAAGGTTAAATTCTATGAGACGAATATTCACATCACAAAATCGTTTCTCGAAAGGCTTCTCTCCAGTTTTTATCTGAAGTTATTTCCTTTTTCACCATAGGCCTCTAGGAGCTCTCAAATATCCCTTTGCAGATTCCATAAAACAGTGCTACCAAACTGCTAAAAGAAAGCAAATGTGTAACTATGTGTGGTGAATTCACCCATCACAAAGAAATTTGTCAGAAATTTTCTTTCTATTTTTATTAACGATATTTTTCATCTTTCTACTTTTTATCTATTTTTTATCCTTTGTCACCATAGGCTTCAATGGGCTCCCAAATATAATATGGCAGATTCCACGAAATCATTGTTATCAAATTGCTCAGTGAAAAGAACAGTGTAACTCTGTGAGATGAGTTCACACATCACAAAGCAGTTTCTCAGACAGCTTCTTTCTAGTTTTATCTGAGGGTATTTACTTTGTCACCATAGACTTCAATGCAATTGAAAATATCCCTTCTCAGGTTCCCAAAAAACAGTGCTACAAAACAGTTCCATGAAAAGAATCATGTAACTCTGTGAGATTAATTAACACCACACAAATCAGTTTCTCAGAAAGCATCTTTCTAGTTTGTATATGAAGATATATCTTTTGTCACCATAAGATTCAATGGGCTCTGAAATATCACATTACAAATTCCAAGAAAACAGTGTTAGTAAACTGCTCCCCAAAGAGAACAGTGTAACACTTTGAGATGAAATCACACATGACAAAGAAGTTTCTCAGAAAGCTTCTTTCTAGTTTGTATCTCAGGATATGTCCTTTTTAACCATAGTACTCACTGTTCTCACAAATATCCCTTTGCAGATTCCACGAAAAGAGTGTTAGGAAACTCCTCCATTAAAAGAACATTGTAACTCGGTGAGCTGAATTCACACTTCACAAAGAAGTTTCTCAGAAAGCTTCTTTCTAGTATTTACCTGAGGATATTTCCTTTCTCACCATAGGCTTGTATGTGATCCAAAATATCCCTTCTCAGATTCCAGAAAAAGAGCAGTACCTAACAGATCCATGAAAAAGATCATGTAAAACAAAAACAGTGTTACAAACTGTTCCATGGAAAGAAAGATTTAACCCTGTGAGATGAATTCACCCATCACAAAACAGTCTCACAGAGCCTTCATTAGTCACCAAAGGCTCCAATGTGATCCAAAATAACCCTTCTCAGATCCAACAAAAAGAGAGATAGAAAACTGATCCATGAAAATGATTGCGTAACTCTGTGAGATGAATTAGCACATCACAAAGCAGTTTCTCAGAGAGCTTCTTTCTACTTTTTATATGAGGATATTTTCCTATCAACATAAGCTTCAATGTGCTCCTAAATGTGCCATTGCAGATCCAAGAAAACAGTGTTAGCAAACTCCTCAATGAAAAGAACAGTGTAACTCTGTGAGATGAATTTACACATCAGAAAGGATATTTATTTTGTCAACATAGGCTTCAATGTGATCAAAATATTCCTTCTCAGATTCCCCAAAAACACTGCTAAGAAACTTTTCCATGAGGAGAATCATGAAACTCTGTGAGGTGAATTAACACATTATAAAGTGGTTTCCAGAAAGCTTCTTTCTAGTTTTTATATGAGGATAATTCCTTTATCACCATATGTCTCAAAGCACTCTCAAGTATCCCTTTGCAGATTCCAAGAAGACAGTATTATCAAACTGCTCAATGAAAAGAACAGTGTAACTCTGTGAGATGAATTCACACATCACAAGCAGTTTATCAAGAGGCTTCTTTCTAATTGTTATCTGATTGTATTTCCTTTGTTACCATAGACTTCAATGTGATCCATAATA
>NW_012120143.1:237398-237937 GCF_000951035.1 Colobus angolensis palliatus | reverse complement strand
AGGCGGAGCTTGCAGTGAGCTGAGATGTGGTCACTGCACTCCACCCTGGGTGACAGAGCGAGACTCCGTCTCAAAAAAAAAAAGAGTGGTGTACTTCTGTGAGATGAACTCAGACATCACAAAGAACTTTCTCAGAAAACTTCTTTCTAGTTTTTAACTGAGGATATTTTCTTTGTCAACAGAGGCTTCAATGTGATCCAAAATATCCCTTCTCAGATTGCCCCAAAACAGCGCTACCAATCTGCTCCATGAAAGGTATTCTGTAACTCTGCAGATGAATTATCACATCACAATGCGGTTTCTGAGAAATCTTCTTTCTAGTTTTTATATGAGGATTTTCCTTTGTCACCATAAGCTTCAATGAGCTCCCAAATATCTCATTGCAATTTCCAAGAAAACTGTGTTAGCAAATTGCTCATTGAAAGGAACAGTATAACTCTGAAATGAATTGACACACCAGAAGGACCTTTCCCAGAAAGCTTCTCTCTAGTTTCTCTCTGAGGATATTTCCTTTGTCACCATAAGCTTCAATGTGATCC
>NW_012120143.1:228768-237348 GCF_000951035.1 Colobus angolensis palliatus | reverse complement strand
CAGAAGGACCTTTCCCAGAAAGCTTCTCTCTAGTTTCTCTCTGAGGATATTTCCTTTGTCACCATAAGCTTCAATGTGATCCAAAATATCCCTTTTAAGATTTACTAAAAACAGTGCTACCACACTGATCCATGAAAAGAATCATGTAATTCTGTGAGATGAATTAGCACATCACAAAGTGGTTTCTGAGAAAGCTTCTTTCTAGTTTTTATCTGAGAATATTTCCTTTATCACCATAGGCCTTAGAGCACTCGCAAATATCCCTTGGCAGATTCTACAAAAACAGTGTTAACAAACTGCTCCATGAAAAGTAAGGTGAAACATTGTGCGATGAATTCACCCATCACAAAGTAGTTTCTCAGCAAGCTTCTTTATGGTTTTAATCTGAGTACATTTCCTTTGTCACCATAGGCTCCAGGCACTCCCAAATGCCCTATGGCAGATTCCACTAAAACAGTGTTATCAAACTGCTCACTGAACAGAGCAGTGGAACTCTGAGAGATGAATACAGACGTCACAAAGCAGTTTCTCAGAAAGGCTTCTTCTTGTTTTTATCTGAGGATAATTCCTACTTCACCACAGTCGTCAATGCATTTCCAAATATTCCTTTGCTGATTCGAGGAAAACAGTGTTAACAAACTGCTCCATGAAGAGAGAGGTGTAACACTGTGAGCTGAATTCACACATAACAAAGAACTTTCTCTTACTTTTTTCTACATTTTTTTCTACTTTTAATCTGAGGATATTTCCTTTGTCACCATAGACTTCAATGAGATACAAGTATACCTTCTCAGATTGACCAAAACCAATGTTAACAAACTGCGCCATGAAAAGAATCGTGTGATTCTGTGAGATGAATTCACAAATCACAAAGCTGTTTCTCAGAAAGGTTATTTCTAGTTTTTATCTGAGGATACTTCCTTTGTCACCATATGCCTTAATGCATTCCCAAACATCCCTTTGCAGATTCAAAGAATCGTGTGATTCTGTGAGATGAATTCACAAATCACAAAGCTGTTTCTCAGAAAGGTTATTTCTAGTTTTTATCTGAGGATACTTCCTTCTTCACCATATGCCTTAATGCATTCCCAAACATCCCTTTGCAGATTCCAAGAAAACAGTGTTAGCAAACTGCTATGTGAAAAGAAAGGGTTAAATTGGTCACATGAATTCACACAACACAAGGAATTTTCTCAGAAAGCTTCTTTCTACTTTTTTGTCAGAGGATATTTCCTTTGTCACAATAGGCATCAATGACATCCAAAACATCCCTTCTCAGATTCCTCAAAAACACTGCTAGCAAATTGCTCCATGAAATGAACACTGTATCTCTGTGAGATGAATTCACACATCACAAATCAGTATATCACAAAGTTTCTTTCTAGTTTTTATCTGAGAATAATTCTTTTTTCCATTGTAGGCCTCAATGCAGACCCAAATATCCCTTTGCAGATTCCACGAAAACAGTGTTAGCAAACTATTCCATGAAAAGAAAGGTGTAACCCTGTGAGATGAACTCACACATCACAATAACTTTCTCATAAAGCTTCTTTCTTTGTTTTTATCTGAGGATATTTTCTTTGTCACCCTAGGCATCAATGTGATACAAAATATCCTTTCTCAGATTCCCCAGAAACAGTTCCACCAAATTGATCCATGAAAGAAAAGCTGTAACTCTGTGAGATGAATTCACAAATCAGAAATCAGTTTCTCAGAAACCTTCTTTCTATGTTTTCTTTGAGATTATACCCTTTTTCACCATCAGCTTTAATGCGCTCCAAAATGTCACAATGTGGATTCCAAGAAAATAGTGTTAGCAATCTGCTCAATGATGAGAACAGTGTAACTCTGTGAGATGAATTCACACATAACAAACATGTTTATCAGAAAGCTTCCTTCTTGTTTTTATCTGAGGATATTTTTCTTTTCATCATATTCCTCAATGAATTCCCGAATATCCCATTGCAGATTTCAAGACAAAAGTGTCAGCACACTTTGCAATGAAAAGAATGTTCTAATTCTGTGAGATGAATTAAAACATCACAAAGCAGTTTCACAGAAAGCTTCTTTTTGGTTTAACTCTGAGGATATTTCATTTGTCAACATAGGCTTTAAAGTGTCCCCAAATATAATATTGCAGAATCCATGAAAGCAGTGTTATCAAACTGCTCAATGAAAAGAACGGTGTAACTCTGTAAGATGAATTCAGACATCACAAAGCAGTTTCTCAGAAAGCTTCTCTCTAGTTTTTATCTGAGGATATTTCATTTTTCACTACAGGACTCAATGCACTCCCAATTATCCTACCACCGGTTTTCACGAAAAGAGTATCATCAAACTGCTCAATGAAAAGAATGGTGTAACACTGTAAGATGAATTCACACATTGCAAATCAGTTTCTCAGAAAGCTTCTTTCTAGTTTTAATCTGAGGATATTTCCTTTGTCACCATAGGCTTCAATGTGATCCAATATATCCCCTCTCAGATTCCCCAAAAACAGGGCTACTAAATTCCTCCATGAAAATAATCATGTAACTCTGTGAAATGAATTCCAAAATCAGAATGCAGTTTCTCAGCAAGCTTCCTTCTGGTTTTTTCTGAGGATATTTTCTCTTTCACCATATTCCTCAATGTTTTCTGGAATATCCCATTGCAGATTCCATGACAAAAGCGTTAGGAAACTTCTCAATGAAAAGAACAGTGTAACTCTGTGAGAAGAATTGACATATCACAAAGCAGTTTCCAAGAAACCTTCTTACTGCTTTTTATCTGAGGATATTTCCTTTGTCACCATAGGCTTCAATGTGCTCCCAAGTACCCTGTTGCAAATTCCATGAAAACAGTGTAACCAAACTGCACAATAAAAGAATGGTGTAGCTCTGTGAGATGAATTCACACATCACAAAGCAGTTTCTCATAAAACTTCTCTCTATTTTATATCTGAAGATATTTAATTTTTCACAATTGGCCTCAATGTGCTCCCAAATATCCTTCTGCAGATTCCACGAAAACAGTGTTAGCAAACAACTCCAAGAAAAGAAAGGTGTAACTCTGTGAGAAGAACTCACACATCACAAAGAACTTTCTCAGAAAGCTTCTTTCTGGTTTTTATCTGAGGATATTTCCTTTGTCATCATAGGCATCAATGTGATACAAAACATCCCTCCTCAGATTCCCCAAAAACAGTTCTACCAAACTGATTCATAAAAAAATCTGTAACTCTTTGAGATTAATTCACAAATCAGAAAGCAGTTTCTCAGAAACCTTCCTTCAAGGTTTTCTCTGAGGGTATGTCCTTTGTCACCATAAGATTCAAGGCGCTTCAAAATGTCACATTGTGGATTCCATGAAAACAGTGTTAGCAAAGTGCTATATTAAGAGAGCAGTGTAACTCTGTGAGATGAATTCACACATCACAAAACAGTTTCTCAGAAAGCTTCTTTCTTATTTTTATCTGAGGATATTTCATTTCTCAAAGCACTCCCATATATCTCATTGCAGATTCTGTGAAAATAGTGTTAACAAACATCTCAATGAAAGCAATAGTGGTACTCTGTGAAGGGAATTCACACGCCACAAAGCAGTTTCTGAGAAGGCTTCTTCCCAGGTTTTTTCTGTAGATATTTGAATATTCACCATGGGATTCAATGATATCCAAAACATCACTTCTGAGATTCCTCAAAAAAAGAGCTAGCAAACTTCTCCATGACAGAGTTGTGTAATATTGTGAGATCAACTCAAGCATCATAAACCAGTTTCTCAGTAAACTTCTTTCTGGTTTTTATCTGAGGATATTTCCTTTGTCCCAGGAGTCTTCATAGCGATACAAAATATCACCTCTCAGATTCCACAAAGAGAATGCTAGCAAATGGCTCCATGAAGTACATGTGTAACTCTGTGAGGTGAATTCACACATCACAAAGCAGTTCATCAGAAAGTTTCTTTCTCGTTTTTAACTGAGGATATTTCCTTTGTCACCATAAGCTTCATGATGCTAAGAAATAACCCATTGCAGATTTCAAGAAAACAGTGAAAATAAAAAGTGTAACTTTTTCATGTAACTCCATGAAAAGAAAAGTGTAACTCTGTGAGATGAATTCACACATCCCACAAAGAACTTTCTCAGAAAGCCGCTTTCGAGTTTTTATCTGCTTATATTTACTTAGTCACCATAGGCTTCAATGCGATCCAAAATCTCCCTTCTCAGATTCCCTAAAAACAGTACAATCAAACTGATCCAAGAAAACAATCATGTAACTCTCTGAGATGAGTTTACAAATCACAAAGTAGTTTCTCAGAAAGTATCTTTCTAGTTTTTTTCTGTGGATACCTTCCTTTTCACAGTAAGTTTCAATGTGCTCTGAAATATTCCATTGCAGATTCCAGAAAAACGGTGTTAGCAATCTTCTCACTGAAAAGAACAGTGTAACTCTGTGAATTGAATTCGCACATCACAAAGCAGTTTCTCAGAAAGCTTCTTACTAGTTTTTATCTGAGGATATTTTCTTTTAATCCATAGGCCTCAATACACTCGGGAATATCCCTTTGCATATTCCACGAAAACAGTGTTAGCAAACGGCTCCATGAAAAGAAAGGTGTAAATCTGAGATGAATTTACACATCACAAAACAGTTTCTCAGAAAGCTTCATGTTAGTTTTTGGCTGAGGATATTTCCTCTGTCACCACAGGCTTCAATGTGACTCAAAATATCCCATCTCAGATTCCCCAGAAACAGTGCTACCAAACTGCTCCATGAAAAGAATGGTGTAACTATTAGATGAATTCACACATCACAAAGCAGTTTCTCAGAAACTTTCTATCTAATTTTTATCTGAGGATGCTTCCTTTTTCACCAGAGGCCTCAACTCACTCCCAAATACCCCTTTGTAGATTCCATGAAAACAGTGATAGCAAACTGCTCCATGAAAAAAAAGGTGTTACTCTGTGAGATGAATAAATGAATCACAAGGAAGTTTTTCAGAAAGCTTCTTTCTAGTTTTTATCTGAGGATATTTCCTCTGTTACCATAGGCTTCAAAGGAATCCAAAACAGCACTTCTCAAATTCGCCATAAACAGTGCTACCAAACTGATCCATGAAAAGAACTGTGTAACTCTGTGGGATGAATTAGCATATCACAAAGTTCTTTCTCAGAAATCTTCTTTCCAGTTTTTATATGAGGATATTTTCTTTGTCAAATTAAACTTCATAGTGCTCCAAAATATCCCATTGCAGATTCCAGGAAAACAGAGTTAGCAAACTGCTCAATGAAAAGAACAGTGCAACTCTGTCAGATGAATTCAAACTTTGCAAGGTAGTTTCTCAGAAAGAATCTCCTTTTCTTATGTGAGGATATTTCTTTTTACACCATATGCCTCAGTGCTTTTGCAAATATCCCATTGCAGATTTCACGAAAATAATGTTAGCTTACTGCTCCATGAAAAGAGAGGTGTAAATCTGTGATATTAATTCACACATCACTATCCGGTTTCTCAGAAAGATTCTTTTTGGTTTTTGTCTGAAGATATTTCTTGTCACTATGGGCTTCAATGTGCTCCCAACTATCCTATTGCAGATTCCACGAAAAGATTGACAGCAAACTGGTCCAAGAAAATAATCTTGTAACGCTGTGAGATTAATTCACATATCACAAAACAGTTTCTCAGAAAGCTTCTTTCTAGTTTTTATCTGAGGATATTTCCTTTTTCAACATAGGCTTTATTGCGATCCAAAATGTCCCTTCTCAGATTCCCCTTAAAAGGGCTACCAAACTGCTCCAAGAAATGAATGGTGTAACTCTGTGAGATGAATTCACACATCACAATGCTGTTTCTCAGAAAGCTTCTTTCTAGTTTTTATTTGAGGATATTTCCTTTTTCAAAATATTCCTCAATGTGCTCCCAAATATCAAATTACAAATTCCATGAAAAAAGTGTTATAAAACGGATCCATGAATAAAAAGCTGTAAATCTGTGACATGAAATCAGGAATCACAAAGCAGTTTCTCAAAACTCTTCTTTTTGTTTTTTGTCTAAGGATATTTCCTTTGACACCATAGGCTTCAAAGCAATCCAATTTATCCCTTCTCAGATTCCTGAAAATCAGTGCCATGAAACTGCTCCATGGAAAGAATGGTGTAACTCTGTGAGATGAATTCACACATCACAAAGTTGTTTCTCAGAAAGCTTCTTTCTGGTTTTTATCTGAGGACATTCCCTTTTTCACCACATTCACCAGTGCACTCCAGAATATCCTATTGCAAATTCCATGAAAAAAGTGTTAGCAAAGTGCTCAATAAAAGGCAAAACGTAACTATGTAAGATGAATTCACACCTCACAAAGCAATTTCTCAGGAAGTTTTTCTATTTCTTTTTCTGAGGATATATCCTTTTTCACTGCAGGCATCAATACACTCACGAATATCCCTTTGCAGATTCCATGAAAATAGTGTTTGCAAACGGCTCCATGAAAGGAAAGGTGTAAATCTGTGAGATGAATTCACACTTCACATAGCAGTTTCTCAGAAAGCTTCTTATTGGTTTGTGTCTGAGGACGTTATCTTTATCACCATAGGCTTCAATGTGCTCCCAAATTTCCTAATGCAGATTCCACAAAAACAGTGTTAGCCAACTGTTCCAATAAAACAATCATGTAACTCTGTTAGATGAGTTCACACCTCACAAAGGAGTTTCTCAGAAAGCTTCTTTCTACTTTTTATCTGGGAATATTTACTATGTCAACATAGGCTTCAATGTGCTCCCAAATTTCCTAATGCAGATTCCACAAAAACAGTGCTAGCCAACTGTTCCAATAAAACAATCATGTAACTCTGTTAGATGAGTTCACACATTACAAAGGAGTTTCTCAGAAAGCTTCTTTCTACTTTTTATCTCAGAATATTTACTATGTCAACATAGGCTTCAGTGTGATCCAAGGTATCCCTTCTCAGATTCCCCAAAAACAGTGCTACCAAACTGAACCATGGAAAGAATAGTGTAACTCTGTGAGAAGAATTAACACATCACAAAATTGTTTCTCAGAAATCTTTCTAGTTTTTATATGAGGATATTTTCTTTGTTACCATAAGCTTCTGTGCAATCAAAAATATGCCAATGCAGATTCAAAGAACACTGTAATCAAACTTCTCAATGAAAAATGTGGTGTAACTTTGTGAGAAGAATTCCTACATCACAAAGCAGTTTATCAGAAAACTTCTTTCTAGTTTTTATCTGAGGATATTTCCTTTTTAGTCATAAGACTCAATGTGCTCTCAATTTTCCCTTTGCAGATTTCAGGACCGCGGTGTTAGCAAATTGTTCCATGAAAAAAAAGGTTTAACTCTGTGAAATGAATTCACTCATCACAAAGAATTTCCGCAGAAAGCTTCTTTCTAATTTTTATCAGAGGATATTTCCTTTGTCACCGTAGGCTTCATTGTGATCCAAAATATACCTTCTCAGATTCCCCAAAAACAGTGCTACAAAACTGATCCATGAAAAGTATCATGTAACTCCCAGAGCCTAATTAACCAGTTTCAAACCAGTTTCTCAGAAATCTTCTTTCTACTTTTGTCTTAGGATATTTCGTTTGTCACCATAGGCTTCAATGCACTCCAAAATATCCCATTGCATATTCTAGAAAAACAGTGTTATCAAACTGCTCAATGAAAAGAACGGTGTATCTCTGTGAGATGAGTTAACACATCACAAAGCAGTTTCTCATAAAGCTTCTGTCTAGTTATTATTGGAGGATACTTCCTTTTTCACCACAGACCTCAATGTGCTCCCAAATATGGCTTTGCAAATTCCATGAAAACAGGGTTAGCAAACTGCTTCATGAAAAGAAAGCTGTAACTCTTTGAGATGAATTCACACATCACAAACAGCTTTCACATAAAACTTCTTTGTACTTTTCATCTGAGGATATTTCTTTTGTTGCCATAGGCTTCAATACAGTCCAAAATACCCATTCTCAGATTCCCTAAAACAGTGCCACCAAATTACTCCATGAAAATAATCATGTAACTCTGTGAGATGAACTCAAAAAACACAAAGCAGTTTCACAGAAAGCTTATTTTTGTTTTTGTCTGAGGATATTTTCTCTGTCACCATAAGCTTCAATGGACTCCAAAATATCCCACTGCAGAATTAAAGAAAATGGTGTTAACAAGCTGCTCAATGAAAGAACAGTGTAATTCTGCGAGATTAATTCACACATCACAAAGCATTTTCTCAGAAAGCTTCTTTCTACTTTTTATCAGATGATATTTGGTTTTTCACCATAGGCTTCAATGCACCCCCAAATATTCATTTACAGATTCCATGAAAACAGTCTTAGAAAACTGCTTCATTAAAAGAAAGGTGTAACTGTGTGAGATGAATTCACACGTCAAGCAGAGCTTTCTAAGAAAACTTCTTTCTAGATTTTATGGGAGGATATTTCCTTTGTCACCATAGGCTTCAATGCACTCAAAATATCCTAATGCGGATTCCACGAAAACAGTGTTATCAAACAGCTCAATGAAAAGGATGGTGTAACTCTGTGAGATGAATTCACACATCACAAACCAGTTTCTCATAA
>NW_012120143.1:226757-228423 GCF_000951035.1 Colobus angolensis palliatus | reverse complement strand
AAGCTTCTCAGAAAGCTTCTTTCTAGCTTTTATCTGAGGATATTTTGTTTTTCACCACAGGCCTCAATGAGCTCCAAAATATTCCTTTGCAGATTCCACGAAAACAGTCTTAGCAAATGGCTGCCTGAAAAGATAGGTGTAACTGTGGGAGTTGAATTCACACATCACAAAGCAGTTTCCCATAAAGCTTCTTTTTTGTTTTTACCTGATCATATTTTCCTTGTCACCACAGGCTTCAATGTGCACACAAATATCCTATTGCAGATTCTGCAAAACCGGTGCTAGGAATCTTCAACATGAAAAGAAATGTGTAACTCTGAGAGATGAATTCACACATTACAGAGAAGTTTCGCAGAAAGCTTCTTTCTTGTTTTTTAACTGAGGATATTTCCTTTGTAACCATAGGCATCAATGCGATCCAAAATATCCCTTGTTAGATTCCCCCAAAATAGTGCTACAAAACTGATCAAGAAAGTTACATGTAAATCTGTTAGGTGAACTAACACATTACAATATGGTTTCTCAAAAGTTTCTATCTACTTTTTCTATGAGAATATTTCATATGTCATGGTAACCTTCAATGAGCTACGAAATATCCCATTGCAGATTCCCAGAAAAGAATGTTAGCAAACTGCTCAATGAAAAGTACAGTGTAACACTTTGAGATTAATTCACACATCACAACGAAATTTGGCAGAAATCTTTTTTCTAGTTTTTATTTGAAGATATTTCCTTTTTCACTATAGGCCTCCATGTGCTCCCAAATATCCCTTTGCAGATTCCATGAAAACAGTGTTAGCAAACAGCTCAATAAAATGAATGATATAACTCTGTGAGATGAATTCACACATCAAAAAGAAGTTTCTCAGAAAGGTTCTTTCTAGTTTTTTTCCAAGGATATTTACTTTTTCACCATAGGTCACAACGTGCTCACAAATATCCCTTTGCAGATTCCACAAGAACAGTGTTAGCAAATGACTCCATGAAAAGAAAGGTGTAACTCTGTGAGATGAAATCACACATCACAAACAATTTTGTAACATAGTTCTTTCTGATATTTTTCTGAGGATATTTCCTTTGTTACCACAGGTTTCAATGTGATCCAAAATATCCCTTTTGAAATTCCCCAAAAACAGTGCTACCAAACGGCTTCATGAAAAGAATCATGTAATCCTGTGAGATGAATTAACACATCACAAAGCAGTTTCTCAGATAGCTTCTTTCTACTTTTTCTATGAGGATATTTTCTGTGTCATCATAAGCTACAATGTACTCCAAAATATCCCATTTCAGATTCCAAGAGAACAATGTTAGCAAACTGCTCAATGAAAACAACAGTGTTACACTGTGAGATGAAAGCACACATCACAAAGCAATTTCTCATAAAGGTTCTTTCAAGTTTTTACATAAGGATATTTAATATTTTACCATAGGCCTCAATGCACTCCCATATATCCCTTTTCAGATCCCATGACAACAGTGTTAGTAAACTGCTCAATGAATAGAACAGTGTAACTCTGTGAGATGAACCCACACATCACAAAGCGGTTTCTCAGGAATATTCTTTCTGTGTTTTAGCTGAGGATATTTACTTTTTCACTATAGGCATCCATGCACTCCAAAATATCCCTTTGCAGATTCCACAAAAACTTTGTTAACAATCTTC
>NW_012120143.1:226308-226707 GCF_000951035.1 Colobus angolensis palliatus | reverse complement strand
GTTTTAGCTGAGGATATTTACTTTTTCACTATAGGCATCCATGCACTCCAAAATATCCCTTTGCAGATTCCACAAAAACTTTGTTAACAATCTTCTCAATTAAAAACACAGTGAAACTCTGTGAGATGAATTCACAAATCACAAAGCAGTTTCTCAGAAAACTTCTTTCTAGTTTTTATATGAGGGTATTTCCTTTGTCACCATTACCTTCAATGTGCTCTGGCTGCTCAATGAATAGAAC
The DNA here is from genome assembly GCF_000951035.1 of Colobus angolensis palliatus. NCBI lineage: Eukaryota > Metazoa > Chordata > Mammalia > Primates > Cercopithecidae > Colobus > Colobus angolensis. The sequence goes on along the minus strand of NW_012120143.1, from coordinate 226,466 downwards.
AGTGTAACTCTGTGAGATGAACCCACACATCACAAAGCAGTTTCTCAGGAATATTCTTTCTGGGTTTTAGCTGAGGATATTTACTTTTTCACTATAGGCATCCATGCACTCCAAAATATCCCTTTGCAGATTCCACAAAAACTTTGTTAACAATCTTC
>NW_012120143.1:225320-226183 GCF_000951035.1 Colobus angolensis palliatus | reverse complement strand
GTTTTAGCTGAGGATATTTACTTTTTCACTATAGGCATCCATGCACTCCAAAATATCCCTTTGCAGATTCCACAAAAACTTTGTTAACAATCTTCTCAATTAAAAACACAGTGAAACTCTGTGAGATGAATTCACAAATCACAAAGCAGTTTCTCAGAAAACTTCTTTCTAGTTTTTATATGAGGGTATTTCCTTTGTCACCATTACCTTCAATGTGCTCTGAAATATCCCACTGCAGATTGCACGAAAACAGTGTTAGCAAAATTCTGCAGGAAAAAAAAGATGTAGCCCTGTGAGATGAATTCACACATCACAAAGAACTTTCTGAGAAAAATTCTTTCTGGTTTTTATCTGAGGATATTTCCTTTGTCACCATAGATTTCAATATGACCCACAATGTCCCTTCTCAGATTCCCAAAAACAGTGCTACCAATATGCTCCATGAAAGGAATCATGTTACTCTGTTAGGTGAATTCAAATATCAAAAAGCAGTTTTTCAGAAATCTTCCCTCAAGTTTTTGGCTGAGTATATATCCTTTTTCACCATAAGATTCAATGTGCCCCAAAATATCCCAATGCAGATTCCAATAAAACAGTGTTAGCAAACTGTTCAATGAAAACAGCAGTGTAACTCTGGGGGATGAATTCACACATCACAAAGCAGTTTCTCAAAAAGATTCTTTCCCGTTTTTATCTGAGGATAATTAATTGTCATCATAGGCTTCAATGTGATACAAAACATCCTTTCTCAGACTACTGCAAAACAGGGCTACGATACTGATCCATGAAAAGAATCATGTAACACTGAGACGAATTAACACATCACAAAGTGGTTTCTCAGAAAACTTTATTCTAGTTTTTTT
>NW_012120143.1:202892-221319 GCF_000951035.1 Colobus angolensis palliatus | reverse complement strand
TCACCCGTCTTCTGTGTCCTTTGCGCTGGGAGTATTCTAGCTTTTATATGAGGATATTTTGATTGTCACTATAAGCTTCCATGTGATCCAAAATATCCCTTCTCAGATTCCCCAAAAACAGTGCTATCTTACTGCTCCATGAATAGAATCATGTAACTGTGTGAAGTTAATTCACGTATCACAGAGCAGTTTCTTTGGAAGCTTCTTTAAAGTTTTTGTCTGAAGATATTTCCTTTGTCACCCTAAGCATCACTGCACTATGGAATATCCCATTGCATATTCCAAGAAAACAGCACTAGCAAACTGCTCAATGAAACCAACAGTGTAACTCTATGATATGAATTCCCACATCACAAAGAAGTTTCTCAGTAGCTTGGTTTTTGGTTCTTATCTGAGGATATTTCCTTTGTCACCGTTGGATTCAGTGTGCCCACAAACATCCTATTACAGTTTCGGAGAAAACAGTGTTAGCAAACTGCTCAATGAAAAGAATGGTGTAAATCTCTGAAGAGAATTCACACATCACAAAGCAGTTTCTCAAATGCTTCTTTCTAGTTTTATTTGAGGATAGTTAATTTTTTCACCATAGACCTCAGTGCACTCCCAAATATCCCTCTGTAGATTCCACAAAAACAGTGTTAGCAAACTGCTCCATGAAAAGGAAGGTGTAACTCTGTGAGTTGAATTCAAACATCACAAATAACTTTCCCAGAAAGCTCCTATCTAATATTTATCGGAGGATATTTTCTTTGTCAAAATAGGCATTAATGCAATTCAAAATATCCCTTCTCAGATTCCCTAAAAACAGTGCTATCAAACTGACCCATGAAAATAATTTAACAGTGTAAATCTGTGAGAATTCACAAATCACAAAGCAGTTTCTCAGAAAGCTTCCTTCTACTTTTTATGTGAGGATATTTCTATGTCACCATAAGTTTCCATGCGCTCCAAAGTATCCCATTGCAGATTCCATGAAAACAGTGCTAGCAAACTGCTCAAGGAAAAGAACAGTGTAACACAGTGAGATTAATTCACACATCACAAACCAATTTTTCAGAAAGTTTTTTCTACTTTTTCTTTGAGGATATTCCTTTGTTCACTGTAGGCCTCAACGTGCTTGGGAATATCCCTTTGCTGATTACACAAAAATAGTTTTACCAAACTGCTCCATTAAAACAAAGGTGCAACTCTGTGAGATTAAATCACGAATCAGAAATAAGTATCTCAGAAATCTTCTTTCTACTTTGTATCTGAGGATATTTCCTTTGTCATCATGTACTTCAATGTGATCCCAATTATCTCTTATCAGATTCCCCAAAAACACTGCTACCAAACTGCTCCATGAACAGAATCATGTAACTCTGTGTGATGAATTCACAAACCACAAAGCAATTTCTGAGAAAGCTTCTTTTTAGCTATTGTCTGAGGATATTTCCTTTATCACCATAAGCTTCAATGAGCTCCGAAATATCCCATTGCAGATTAAACGAAAACAGTGTTATCAAACTCCTCAGTGAAAAAAACAGTGTAGCATTGTGATATGAATTCACACATCACAAAGTGGTTTCTCAGAAAGCTTCTTTCTAGTTTTTATATGAGGGTATTTTCCTTGTCACCATAGGCTTCAATGCCCTCCCAAATATCCTATTGCCAATTCCAGAATAACAGTGTTATCAAACTGCTCAATGAAAAGAATGGTGGAACTCTGTGAGATGCATTCACACATCACAAAGCAGTTTCTCAGAAAGCTTCTTTCCAGTTTTATTCTGAGAATAATTCCTTTTGCACCATAGGCCTCAGTGCACTGCCAAATATCCCTTTGCAGATTCCACAAAAGCAGTGTTAGCAAACTGCTCAATGAAATGAAAGCTGTGCCACTGTGCAATGAATTCAGAAATCACAAAGAAGTGTGTCAGAAAGCTTCTTTCTAGTTTTTGTCTGAGGATATTTCCATTATCACCACAAGCTTCCATGTGCTTCAAAATATCATATTGCATTTTCCAAGAAAACAGTGTTAACAAACTGCTCAATGAAAAGAAGAGTGTAACTCTGTGAGATGAATTCACACATGACACAGCAGTTTCTCAGAAAGATTCTTTCTAATTTTTATATGAGGATATTTGCTTTTTCACCATAGACCTCAATGCTCTCCCAAATATCCCTTTGCAGATACCACAGAAACAGTTTTCACAAGCTGCTCAATGAAAAGAACAGTGTAACTCCGTGAGATCAGTTCACAAATCACAAAGAGCTTTCACAGAAAGATTCTTCCTAGCTTTTATCTGATGATATTTCTTTTGTAACCGAAGGTTTCAATGTGATCCCAAATATGCCTTCTCAGATCCCCAAACACAGTGGTACCAAAGTGATCCATGAAAAGAATCGTGCACCTCTGTGAGATGAATTCGCAATTCACAAAGCAGTTTCTCAGAAAGCTTCTGTGTAGTTTTTATCTGAGGTGTTTCCTTTGTCACCATAGGCTTCAATGCCATCCAAAGTATCCCTTCTCAGATCCCCAAAAACAGTACTGAAAAACTGCTCCATGAAATGAAAGGTGTAACTCTGTGAGATGAATTCGCACATCAGAAAGCAGTTTCTCAGACAGGTTCTTTCTAGTTTTTGTCTGAAGATATTTCCTTTGTCTCTATAGGTTCCAATGTGCTCTGAATTATCCTATTGCACATTCCAAGAAAACTGTTAGCAAACTGTTCAATGAAAAGAGCATTGTAACTCTGTGACATGATTTCACACATCACAAAGCAATTTATCATAAAGGTTCTTCTTTGTTTTTATCTGGGGATATTTCCATTGTCACCATAGGCTTCAATGCTCTCCCAAATATCCTTTTGTTGATTCCACTAAAGCTGTGCTATCAAACTGCTCAATGTAACTGTTTGAGATGAATTTACACATCACAAAGCAGTTTCTCAGAGAGCTTCTTTCTAGTTTTTATCTGAGGATTTTTCTTTTTTCCATATGGGCCTCAATGCCCTCCCAAATATCCCTTTGTGGTTTCAATGAAAACAGGGTTACCAAACTGCTCCACAAAAAGAAAGGTGTATCTCTGTTAGATGAATTCACACATCACAAAGAACTCTCTCAGAACGTTTCTTTATAGTTTTTATCTGAGGATATGTCCTTAGTCACCCTAGGCTTCAATGCAATCCAAAATATCCCTTCTAATATTCCCCAAAACAGTCCTACCAAACTGATCCATGAAAAGAATTGTGTAACTCCGTGAGATGAATTAACACATGACAAAGCAGTTTCTCAGAAAGCGTCTTTCTACTTATTGTCAGAGGATACCTTCTTTGAAACGATAAGCTTCAATATGCTCCAAAATATCCCATTGCAGATTTCAAGAAAACAGGATTAGCAGACTGCTAAATGAGAAGAATGGTCTAACTCTGTGAATTGAAATCACACATCACAATGCAGTTTCACTGAAAGTTTCTTTCCAGTTTTTATCTGAGGATATTTCCTTTTTCACCATAGGGCTCATTGCACTCCTAAATATCCCATTGCAGACTCCACGCAAACATTGTTATCAAAAAGCTCAAAGAAAAGCACGGTATAGGTCTGTGAGACGAATTCATGCATCACAAAGTAGTTTCTCAGAAAACTTCTTTCTAATTTTTATCTGAGTGTATTTCCTTTTTCACCATATGCCTCAATGTGTTCCCAAATATCCCTTTGCAGATTCCATGAAAACAGTGTTAGAAAACTGCTCCATGGAAACAAAGGTATATCTCTGTGAGATGAATTCACACATCACACAGAACTTTCTCAGAAAGCTCCTTTGTAGTTTTTTCTGAGGATGTTTCCATAGTCACCACAGACTTCAATGATATCCAAAATATCCCATCTCAGATTTCCCAAAAACTGTGATATCAAAGTGATCCTTGGAAAGAATCATGTATCTTAGTGAGATGAATTCACGAATTACAGAGCAATTTCTCAGAACATGTCCTTCTACTTTTTGTCTGATTATATTTCCTTTTTCACAACAAGTTTCAATGTGCTCCAAAATATCTCTTTGCAGGTCCCAAGAAAACAGTGTTAACAAACAGCTCTATGAAAAGAAGAGTGTAAATCTGTGAAATGAATTCACACATCCCAATGTGGTTTCTCAGAAACCTTCTTTCTAGTTTTTATACTAAAGAATTTCGTTTGTCACCATAAGCTTCAATGTATTCCAAAATATCCTATTGCAGATTGCAAGAAAACAGTGTCAGCAAGATGCTCCATGAAAAGAAAGGTGTAACTCTGTGAGAAGAATTCACATATTACCAAGAAGTTTCTCATAAAGCTTCTTTTTATTTTTTATCTGATGATATTCCCTTTGTCATCATAGGCTTCAATGGGATACAAATTATCCCTTCTCAGATGCCCCAAAAACAGTGCGACTAAACTGATCCACAAAAGAGTGGTGTAACTTTCTGAGAAGGATTCATGAATCACAAAGCATTTTCTCAGAAATCTTCTTTCTGGTTTTTATCTGAGGATATTTCCTTTGTAACCATAGGCTTCAATATGCTCCCAAATATCCTATTGCAGATACCATGAGAATAGTGTTAGCAAATTGCTCCATGAAAAGAAAGTTTTAACTCTGTGAGATGAAATCACAGATCACAGAGAACTTTCTCAGAAAGATTTTTCCTTGTTTTTATTTGAGGATATTTACTTTGTCACCATAGGCTTCAAAGTGATCCAAAATGTCCCCTCTCAGATTCCCCGAAAAGAGTGCTACCAAACTGATCCATGAAAAGCATCGTGTAACTCTGTGAGATGAAATAACACATCAGAAAGTGGTTTCCCAGAAACCTTCTTTCTACTTTTTCTATGAGGATATTTCCTATGTCACCGTAAGCATCTAAGAGCTCTAAAATATCCCATTGCAGATTCCAAGAAAACAGTGTTAGCAAACTGCTCAATGAAAAGAGCAGTATAACTCTGTGAGATAAATTCACAAATAAAAAAGCAGTTTCTCAGAAGCTTCTATTTACTTTTTGTCTGAGGATATTTCCTTTGTCACCATAAGCTTCAATGCACTCCAAAATATCCCCTTGCAGATTCCAAGAAAACAGTGTTAGCAAACTGATCAATGAAAATAACAGTGTAACTTTGTGAGATGAACTCAAGCATCACAAAGCAGTTTCTCGGAAAATATCTTTTTGTTTTTTATCTGACGATGTTTCCTTGCAACCATAGATTCAATGCGTTCCCAAATATCCTATTGCAGAATCCATGAAAAGACTATGATCAAACAGCTCAATGAAAAGAACACTGTTAATCTGTGAGATGAATTCACGAATCAAGAAGAAGTTTCTCAGAAAATTTCTTTCCAGTTTTTATCTGAGGACATTTCCTTTTTCACTATAGGCCTAAATGAACTCCCAAATGTCTCTTTGCAGATTACACAAAAACAGTGTTTGCAAACAGTTCAGTGAAAAGAACGGTGTAACTGTGTGAGATGAATTCACACATCACAATGCAGTTTCTCAGAAAGCTTCTTTCTAGTTTTTAACTGAGGATATTTAGTTTTTCAACATAGGCCAAAATGTGCTCCAAAATGTCCCTTTGCAGATTCCACGGAAACAGTGCTAGTAAGTGGCTCCATGTAAAGAAAGCTGTAACTCTGTGAGATGAATTCACACATCACAGAGAAGTTTCTCAGAAAGCTTCTTTCTGGTTTTTATCTCAGGATATTTACTTCGTCAAAATAGGTTGCAATGCAATCCAAATTTTCCCTTCAGATTCCCCAAAAACTATGCTACCAAATTGATCCCTGAAAATAATCGTGTAACTCTGTGAGATGAATTAACACATCACAAAGCAATTTCTCAGAAATCTTCTTTGTACTTTTTCTGTGGGCATATTTCCTATGACACCATGAGCTTCAATGTGCTATGAAAAATCCCATTGCAGATTCGTAGAAAACAGTTACAAATGGCCCAATAAAAAGAACAGTGTAACACTCTGAGATGAATTCACACATCACAAAACAGTTTCTCAGAATGCTTCCTTATAGTTTTTAACTGAGGATATTTCCTTTCTCACCATAGGCCTCAGTGCATGCCCAAATATCCCTTGCAGATTCCATGAAACCAGTGTTACCAAATTGCTCCATGAAAAGAAATATGTAATACTTTGAGGTAAATTCACACATCACAAAGCAGTTTCTCAGAAACCTTCTCTCTAGTTTTTATCTGAGGATACTATTTTTGTCATGATAGGCTTCAATGGAATCCAAAATATCCCTTCTCAGATACTCCAAAACAGTGCTACCAAAGTGATCCATGAAAAGAATCATGTAACTCTTTGAGAAGAATTCACAAATCAAAAGACAATTTCTCAGAGCGCTTCTTTCTAGTTTTTTTCTGAGGATATTTCCTTTGTCACCATAAGCTTCATTGTGCTCCAAAATATACTGTTGCAGATTCCAAGAAAACTGTGTTAGCAAACTGCTCAATGAAATGAACAGGGTAACTCTGTGAGTTGAATTCACATATCACAAAACAGTTTCTCAGAAAACTTCTTTTTGGTTTTTCTATAGGGAGAATCCCTTTGTCACCATAGGCTTCAATGCACTCCGAAATATCCTATTGCAGATGCCACGAAAACAGTGTTATCAAGTAGCTCAAAATAAAAGAGAACTGTTTAGCTCTGTGAGATTAATTCATCCATCACAGTGCAGCTTCTCAGAATGCTTCCTTTTGTTTTTTACTGAGGATATTTCCTTTTTCACTGCAGGCTTTAATGTGCTCCCAAATAACCCTTTGCAGATTCCACAAAAACAGTGTTTGCAAACTGCTCCATGAAAAGAAAAGTATAGCTCTGTGAGATGAATTCACACATCTCAAAGAACTTTGTGAGAAAGCTTCTTTCTAGTTTTTATCTGAGGATATTTCCTTTGTCAACATAGGCTTCAATGTGTTCTATAATATCCCTTCTCAGATTCCCCAGAAACAGTGCTGTAAAACTGATCCATTAAAACAATCGTGGAATGCTGTGAGAAGAATTAACACATCTCAATGTGTTTTCTCAGAAAGCATCTTTCTAGTTTTTATATGGGGATATAAAAACTATATCCCCATTGGCTTCAACCTGATCCAAAAGAGCCCTTCTCGGATTTCTCAAAAACTGTGCTACCAAACTGCTCCATTAAAATAATCATGTGATTCTGTGAGGAGAATTCACAAATCAAAAGAAGTTTCTCAGAAAGCTTCTTTCTAGTTTTTGTCTGAGGATATTTTCGTTGTCACCCTAAGCTTCAATGCACTCTGAAATATAGCATTACAGATTACAAGAAAACAGCGTTAGCAAACTTCTCAATGAAAAGAAAAGTGTAACCCTGTGAGATGAATTGACACAACACAAAGCAGTTTCTCCGAAGGCTTCTTTTTGGTTTTAATCTGACTATATTTCCTTTGTCACAGTAGGGTTCAATGCGTTTGGAAATATCCCATTGCATATTCCAAGAAAACAGTGTAACCAAACTGCTCAATGAAAACAGCCATTTAAATCTACGAGATGAATTCACACACCACAAAGCAGTTTCTCAGAAAGATTCTTTCTAGTTTTTAACTGAGAATATGCTCTTTTCCACCATAGGCCTCAATGCGCTCTCAAATATCCCTTTGCACATTCCACGAAAACAGTGTTAGCTAACTGCTCCATGGAAAGAAAGTTGTAACTCTGTGAGGTGAATTCATATATCATGAAGAACTTTCTCAGAAAGCTTATTTCTAGTTTTTATCTGAGGATATTTCCTTGGTCACCATATTTTTCAGTATGATCCAAAATATCCCTTCTCAGTTTACCTGAAAACCATGCTACCATAGTGATCCATGAAAACAGTCATGTAACTCTGTAAAATGAATTCACACATCACATAGCGGTTTCTCAGAAAGTTTCTTACTAGTTTTCATATGAAGATATTTCCTTTGTCACCAGAAGTTTCAATGTTCTCTGAAATATCCCATTGCAGATTCCAAGAAAACTGTGTTAGCAAACTTCTCCATGGAAAGAACGGTGCAAACCTGAAAGAACTTTCTCAGAATGATTCTTTCTAGTTTTAATCTGAGGATATTTCCTTAGTCAACATAAGCTTCAATGCCATTCAAAGTATCCCTTCTCAGATTCTCTGAAAATCGTGCTACCAAACTGATTCATGAAAAGAATCATGTAACTTTGTGAGAAGAATCAACACATCACCAAGCAGTTTCTCAGAATGTTTCTTTCTAGTTTTTGTCTGAGGGTATTTCCTTTATCACCATAAGCTTCAATGTACTCCGAAATATGCCATTGTAGATTCCAAGGAAACAATGTTAGCAAACTGCTGAATGAAAAGCACAGTGCATCTCTCTGACGTGATATTACACATCACAAATAAGTCTCAGAAAGCTTCTTTCTAGGTTTGTCTGAGGATATTTCCTTTTTTTACAATAAGTGTCAATGTTCTCCGAAATATGCCATTTCCGATTCCAAGAAACAGTGCTAGCAAACTGCTCAAGGAAAAGAACAGGGTAACTCTGTGAGTTGAATTCACATATCACAAAGCAGTTTCTCAGAAATCTTCCTTTTGGTTTTACTATGTGTTAGCAAACTGCTCCATGAAAACAAGAGTGTAACACTGTAAGATGAATTCACACATCACAAAGCAGTTTCTAAGAAACTTTTCTGTTGGTTTTTATCTGAAGATATTTCTTTGCCACCCTAGGCTTCAATGTGCTCTGAAATATCCCATTGCAGATTCCGTGAAAATAGTGTTATCAACCAGATGAATAAAAAGAACGCTGTACCTCTGTGAGATAAATTCACACAACACAAAGCAGTTTTTCAGAAAGCTTCTTTCTAGTTTTTGTGTGAGGATATTTATTTTTTCACCATAATCCTCAATGCACTACCAAATATCCAATTTCAGATTAAATGAAAAAAGTGTTTGCAAACTTCTCAATGAAAAGAATGGTGTTACTCAGTGAGACAAATTCACACATCACAAAACAGTTTCTCAGGAAGCTTCCATTAGTTTTTATCTGAGCATATTTCCTTTGTCACCATAAGCTTCAATGCCCTCTAAAATATCCTATTGCAGATAGCATGAAATCCGTGTTATCAAACTGCTCATTGAAAAGAATGTTGTAACTCTGTAAGGTGAATTCACACATCACAAAGCTGTCTCTCAGAAAGCTTTCTTCTAATTTTTACATGAGGATATTTACTTTTTCACTATAGTCCTCAATGCACTCCAGAATATCCTATTGCAGATTATATGAAAACAGGGCCAAGAAACTATTCCAAGAAAAGAAAGTTCTAACTTTCCGAGATGAATTCACATATCACAAAGAACTTTCTCAGAAAGCTTCTTTCTAGTTTTTATCTGAGCATATTTCCTTAGTCACCATCAGCTTCTATGCAATTCAAATTAACCCTTCTCAGATTCCCCAAAAACTCTGCAACCAAACTGATCCATGAAAGGATTGTGTAGCTCTTTGAGATGAATTAACACATCATAAAGTGGTTTCTCGCAAAGAATCTTTCTAGTTTTTATATGAGGATATTTCCTATGTCACCATAAGCTTCAGTGTGCTCCAAAATATACCATTGCACATTCCAAGATAACAGTTTTAGTAAACGGTTCAAGGAAAACTACAGTGTTATACTGTGAGATGAATTCACAAATCACAAAGCAGTTTCTCAGAATGACTCTTTCTACTTTCTATCTGAGATTATTTTCTTTTTCACCTTAGGTCTCAATGCACTCCAATGTATACCTTTGCACATTCCATGTAAACAGTGTTAGCAAACTGATCAATGAAAAGAACAGTATAATTTTTATCTGTGGATATGTGTTTTTTCCAATATAGGCCTCAATATGCTCCAAAATAACCCTTTGAAGATTCCACGAAAATGGTGTTAGCAAACTGCTCAGAGAAAAGTACAGTGTAACTCTGTGAGATTAACTCACACATCACAAAGCAGTTTCTCAGAGCACTTATTTCTAATTTTTTATCTGGGGATATTTGTTTTTCTCACTATAGGCCACATAGCACTCCCAAATATCCCTTTGCAGATTCCATGAAAACAGTGAAAGCTAACTGCTCCATGAAAATAAAGGTGTATCTCTGTGAGATGAATTCACAAATCACAAAGAACTTTCTCAGAAGGTTTCTTTCTAGTTTTTAACTGAGGATATTTTCTTTGTCACCATAGGCTTCAATGTCATCCAAAATATCCCTACTCAGATTCCCCAAAAACAGCTCTGCCAAAATACTCCATCAAAAGAATCATGTAACTCTGTGAGATAAATTCACAAATCAGAAAATGTTTTCTCACAAAGCCTCCTTGTAGTTTTGGTCTGAGTGTATTTCCTTTGTAACCATAAGCTACAATGTGCTCCAGAATATCCCATTGCAGATTTCAAGAAAACATTGTTAGCAAATTGCTCAAAGAAAGGGACAGTATAACTGTGTGAGGTGAGCTCACACATCACAAAGCAGTTTCTCAGAAACCTTCTTTTTGGTTTTTATCTGAGGAAATTTCCTTTGTAACCATAGGCTTCAATGCACTCCCAAATATACTATTGAAGATTCCACAAAAACAGTGCTATCAAACTGCACTGTAAAAAGAACCATGTAACTCTGTGAGATAAATTCGCACATCACAAAGCAACTTCTCAGAAAGCTTCTTTTTAGTTTTCATACGAGGATTTTTTATTCACTATAGGCCTCAGTGCACTCCCAAATATCCCTTTGCAGATTCCACAAAAACAGTGTTAGCAAAACAATCCATGGAAAGAAAGGTGTATCTCTGAGAGATTAATTCACACATCAGAAAGTACTACCTCAGAAACTTTCTTTCTAGGTCTTATCTCAGGATATATTGTTTGTCACCATAGGCTTCAATGGGATCCAAAATATTCCTTCTCAGATTCCCCAAAAATATTGCTACCAAGCTAGTCCATGAAAAGAATCATGTAAGTCTGTGAGATGAATTAACCCATCACAAAGCGGTTTCTCAAAAATCTTCTTTCTAGTTTTTATATGAGGATATTTCCTTTATCACCACAAGCTTATATGTGCTTCAAAATATCCCACTTCAGATTCCAAGAAAACAGTGTTAGCAAACTGCTCAATGAAAAGAACAGTGTAACTCTGTGAGGTGAATTCAGGCCTCACAAAACAGTTTCTCAGAAAGCTTATTTCTAGTTTTTATCTGAGGATATTTCCTTTTTCACCATAGGCGTCAATGGGCACATAAATATCCCTTTGAAGATTCTTCGAAAACAATGTCAGAAAACTGCTCAGTGAAAAGTACAGTGTAACAATGTGAGATGAATTCACACATCACAAACAACTTTCTCAGAAAGTTTCTTTCCACTTTTTGTCTGAGGATATTTGCTTTGTCACCACAGGCTTCAATGCGATTTAAAATATGCCTTCTCGGGTTGCCCAAAAACAGTGCCACCAATCTGCTCCATGAAAAGGTGTAACTCTGTGAGATGAATTCACACATCACAAAGCATTTCCTCAGAAAGCTTCTTTTTGCGTTTTCTGTGAGGACATATCCTTTGTCACCTTAGCCTTCAATGTGCTGCCAAATATCCTATTGCAGATTCCACAAAAACAGTGTCACCAAACTGGGCAATGAAAATAATGGTGTACCACTGTGAGATGAATTCAGACATCAGAAAGCAGATTCTCAGAAAGCTTCTTTCTAGTATTTATCTGAGGATTTTTCCTTTTTCATGATAGGCAATATTGTGCTCCCATATATCCCTGTGCAGATTCCAGGAAAACAGTGTTAGCAAGCTGATCCATGAAAAGAAACTTTTATCTCAGTGAGATGAATTAACACATGACAAAGCAGTTTCCCCACAACCTTGTTCGCACTTTTTATATGATTATAATTCTTTTGTCATCATGGGCTTCAATATGATCCAAAATATCCCTTCTCAGATTCCCCCAAAACACTGCTGCCAAACTGAGATATGAAAACAATCGTGTAGCTCTGTGAAAAGAATTAGCACATCACAAAGACGTTTCTCAAAAAGCGTCTTTCTTGTTTTTATATGAGGATATTTCCTTTGTCACAATAAGCTTCAATGTGCTCCCAAATATCCCTTTGCAGATTCCACGAAAACACTGTTAGCAAACTGCCCCATGAAAAGAAAGGTGTAACTCTTTAGATAATTTCACACATCACAAGAACTATCTCAGAAAGCTTCTTTCTGGTTTTTATCTGAGGATATTTCCTTCTTCACCATAGGCGTCAATGCAATCCAAAACATCCCTTCTTAGATTGCCAAAAAGCAGTGCTACCAAACAGATCCATGAAAAGTATCGTGTACTTCTGTGAGATGAATTAACACAACTCAAAGCGGTTTCTCAGAAAGCTTCTTTCTAGTTTTTATATGATATTTCTTTTGTCACCTCAAGCTTCAAAATGCTCTGAAATATCCCACTGCAGATTTGAGGAAAACAGACTTAACAAACTGCACAATGAAAAGATCATTGTAACCCTGTGAGATGAATTCACACATCACAAAGCAGTTTCTCAGAAAACTTCCTTCTACTTTTTATCTGAGAATACATTATTTTTCACTGTAGGCCACAATGCACTCCCAAATATCCCTTTGCACATTCCATGAAAACAGTGTTAGCAAACTGCTCCATGAAAATAATGGTGTAACTCTGTGAGTTGAAATCACATATCAAAAGAACTTTCTCAGAAAATTTCTTTGTAGTTTTTATCTCAGGGAAATACCTTGTCACCATAAGCTTCAAGGAAAACCAAAATATCCCTTCTTAAATTCCCCAAAAACAGTGTTTCCAAACTGCTCCATGAAAAGACTCATGTAACTCTGTGAGATGAATTCACAAATCCGAAAGCAGTTTCTTGAAAAACTTCTTTCTAGTTTTTGTCTGAGGTTGCTTCCTTTTTCACCATAAGCTTCAATGCTCTCCAAATTATCCCATTGCAGATTCCACAAAAACAGAGTTCAGAAACTGTTCAGTGAAGAGAATTGTGTACCTCTGTGAGATGAATTCACAGATCACAAAAATGTTTCTCAGAAAGTTTCTTTCTATTTTTATCTGACGATAGTTCCTTTCCCAATATAGACTTCAATGCACTTCATAATATCCCTTTGGAAATTCCACAAAAACAGTGTTAGTAAACTGCTCAATGAAAAGAACAGTGTAATTCTGTGGGATGAATTCACAAATCACAATGCAGTTTCTCAGAACACTTCCTTCTAGTTTTTATCTGAGGATATTTCCTTTTTCACCGTAGACTTCAATCCGCTCCAAAATATCCCTTGCAGATTCTACGAAAACAGTGTTATTCAACTGTCCCATGAAGAGAAAGGTGTAACTCTGTGAGGTGAATTCACACATCACAAAGAAGTTTCTCAGATAGCTTCTTTCTAGTGTGTATCCGAGGATATATACTTTGTTAATCTAGGCTTCTGTATGATCCAAAATATCCCTTCTCAGATACCCCAATAACAGTGCTACCAAACTGATCCATGAAAATAATTGTATAACACTGTGAGAAGAATTCACAAATCACAAAGGAGTTTTTCAGAAAGCTTCTTTATAATTTTTATATGAGGATATTTCCTGTGTCACCCTCAGCATCAATGCACCCCAAAATATCCCTTTGCATATTCCAAGAAAACAGTTTTATCAAACAGCGCAATGAAAGCAATGGTGCAACACTGTGATATGAATTCACACATCACCAAGCAGTTTCTCAGAAAGATTTTTCTAATTTTTATCTGAGGATATTTTCTTAGTCACCATAGTCTTCAATGTGATCCAAAGTATCCCTTCTCAGATTCCCCAAAAACAATGCTACCAAACTGCTCCCTGAAAAGAATCATGTAATTCTGTGAGATGAATTCACACATCACAAGGAAGTTTCTCAGAAAGTTTCTTTCTAGTTTTAGTCTGAGGATATTTCCTTTACCACCATAGGCTTCCATGCAATCCAAAATATCCCTTCTCAGATTACCCAAAAACAGTGCTACCAATCAGCTCCATGAAAACAATCGTGTAACTCTGAGATGAATTCACAATTCACAAAACAGTTTCTCGGAAAGCTTCTATGTAGTTTTTGTCTGAGGATATTTCCTTTTTTAACATAAGCTCAATGCACTCTGAAATATCACATTGCAGTTTCCGAGAAAACAGTGTTGGCTACCTGCTCATTGAACAGATGAGTGTAAATCTGTGAGGTGAATTCACACATTACAAAGCAGTTTCTCTGGAAGCTTCTTTGTAGTTTTTGTCTGAGCATATTTCCTTTATCACCATAGGCTCTAATGTGTTTCCAAATGTTCTACATCAGATTCCACAAATACAGTGTTTTCAAACTGCTCAATGAAAAGAATGGTGTAACCATGTGAGATGAAGTCAGAAATCCCAAACCAACTTCTCAGAACACTTCTTTCTAATTTTTATCAGAGTGTATTTCCTTTGTCACTATAAGCTTCAATGCGCTCCAAAATATCTGGTTGCAGATTCCAAGAAAACAGTGTTAGCAAACTGCTCAATGAAAACAACATTGCGACTCTCTGAGATGAATTCACACATCACAAAGAAGTTTCAGAGAAAGATTCTTTCTAGGTTTTAATGTGAGGATATTTTCTTTTTTACCCTGGGAGCCAGTGTGCTCCAAGTATTCCTTCACAGATTCCACGAAAGCAGTGTTAGCAATCTGATTCATGAAAAGAAACGTGTTACTCTGTGAGATGAATTTACACATCATGAAGTAGTTTCTGAGAAAGTTTCTTTCTAGTTTTGATCTAAGGATATTTCCTTTGTTACCATAGGCTTTGAAGTGATTGAGAATATCCCTTCTGAGATTACCCAAAAACAGTGCTACCAAACTGATCCATGAATTGAATCCTGTAACTCCATGAGATGAATTAACTCACCAAAACGCAGTTTCTCTGAAAGAATTTTCTAGTTTTTATATGATGATATTTCCTTTGTCATCATAAGCTTCAATGCACCCCAAAATATGTCATTGCAGATTCCCAGAAAACTGTGTTAGCAAACTCCTCAATGAAATAAACACTGTAAATCGGTGAGATGAATTCACACATCACAAAGCAATTTCTCAGAAAGCTTCTTTCTAGTTTTTGTCTGAGATATTTCCTTTTCATCAGAGGCCTCAATGCACTCGTGAATATCTCTTTGCAGATTCCACTAAAATAGAGTTAGAAAACTGCTCAATGAAAACAAAGGTGTAAATCTGTGAGATAAATTCACACATCACAAAGCAGTTTCTCAGAAAGCTTCTTTTTGATTTTCGTCTGAGGATAATTCCTTTGTCACCATATTCTTCAGTGCACTCCCAAATATCCTATTGCAGATTCCATGAAAACAGTTTCAGCAAACTGCTCCAAGAAAAGAATCGTGCTACTCTGTGAGATGAATACACACATCACAAAGCAGTATCTCAGGAAGCCTCTTTCTAGTTTTTGTCTGAGGATATTTAATTTTTCAAAATAGTCTCAATGTGATCCAAAGTATCATTTCGCAGATTCCCCAAAAACAGTTCTACTAAACTGTTCCATGAAAGGAATTGTGCAACTCATCGAGATGAATTCACAAATCTCAAGGAAGTTTCTCAGAAAGTTTCTTTCTAGTTTTTATTTGAGGATATTTACTTTTTCACCATAGGCCTAATTGCACTCTCTAATATACCTTTGAAGATTAGACAGGAACAGTGTTAGCACATTGCTCCATGAAAAGTTAGGTGTAAATCTGTGACATGAATTCACACATCACAAAGCAGTTTCTCAGAAATCTTCTATCTAGTTTTTATCTGAGGATATTTTCTTTGTCACCATAGGCTTCAATGTACTCACAAATATCCCTTTGCAGATTCCACGAAAACAGTGGTAGCACACTGCTCCATGAAAAGAAACTGTAACTTTGTGAGGTGAATTAACACATCATGACAAAGTTTCACATCATGACAAAGTTTCTCAGAAAGTTTCTTTCTAGTTTTCATGTGATGATATTTATTTTGTCAATATAGGCTTCAATGTCATCCAAAATATCCCTTCTCAGATTCCCCAAAAGCAGTGTTACAAAACTGCTCCATGAAAAGAAAGGTGTAACTCTGTGAGATGAATTCACAAATCAGAAATCAGTTTCTCAAGAAGTTTCTTTGTAGTTTCTATCTGACGTAGTTTTACTGTAGTCCTCAATGCACTCCCAAATATCCCTCCACAGATTCCATGAAAACAGCGTTAGCAAACTTCTCTATGAAGAGAAAGGTGTAAAACTGTCAAATGAATTCAAACATTACTAAGGAGTTCTCAGAAAGCTTCTTTCTAGTTTTTTTCTAAGGTTATTCCCTTTGTCACCATAGGCTTCAATGCGATCAAATATATCCCTCTTCAGATACCCCAAACACAGTTTTACCAAACTGCTCCATGAAAAGAAACGTGTAACC
Source organism: Colobus angolensis palliatus (assembly GCF_000951035.1). Lineage (NCBI taxonomy): Eukaryota > Metazoa > Chordata > Mammalia > Primates > Cercopithecidae > Colobus > Colobus angolensis. The sequence continues at coordinate 204,843 of NW_012120143.1, read as the reverse complement.
CTTTGAGGTGAATTAATACATCAGTAAGCGGGTTCTCAGAAGATTCTTTCTAATTTTTATACGAGGATATTTCCTTTGTCACTATAAGCATCAAAGTCCTCCAAAACATCCCATTGCAGATTCCAAGAAAACAGTGTTTGCAAACTGCTCAATGAAAAGAACAGTGTAACGCTGGAAGATGAATTCACACAACACAAAGCAGTTTTTCAGAAATCTTCTTTCTGGTTTTATCTGTTGATATTTCCTTTTTCACTATAAGCCTCAATGTGCTCCCAGATATCCCTTTGCAGTTTCCATGAAAACAGTGTCAGCACACTGCTCCATGAAAAGAAAGATGTAACTATGGGAGATGAATTAACATGTTACAAAACATTTTCACAGAAAACTTCTTTCGAGTTTTTGTATGAGGATATTTCCTATGTCACCATAGGCTTCAATGTGCTCTGAAATATCTTATTGCATAATCCAAGAAAACAGTATCAGCAAACTGCTCCATGAAACTAGTGTCGTAATTCTTTGAAATGAATTCACACATCACAAAGCATTTTCTCAGAGAGCTTCTTTCTAGTTTTTATCTGAGGATATTTCCTTTTCCACCATAAGTCTCAACTCGCTCCCAAGTATCACTTTGTAGATAGCATGCAAACATTGTTAGCAAACTGTTCCATGAAAAGAAAGGTGTTACTCTGTGAGATGAATACACACATCACAAATAAGTTTCTGAGACAGCTTCTTTCTAGTTTTTATCTGTTTATATTTCTTTGTCACCATAGCCTTCAAGGTGATCCAAATTATCCCTTCTCAGATTCCCCAAAAAGAGTGTAACCAAACTGCTCCATGAAAAGAATTGTGTAACTCTGAGATAAATTCACAAATCATAAAGCAGTTTCTCAGAAAGCTTCTTTCTAGTTTTGATCTGAGGATATTTCCTTTGTCACCATGGGCTTCAATGCCATCAAAAATATCCCTTCTCAGATTCCCCAAAAAGAGTGCTACAAAAGAGCTCATGAACAGAATCAAGTAACTTTGTGAGATGAATTCACAAATCACAAAGACGTTTCTTGGAAACCTTATTTCTAGTTTTTATCTGAAGATATGTCCTTTTTCACCCTCGGCCTCAATACACTCCCAAGTATCCCTTTGTATATTCCATGAAAACAGAGTTAGCAAAGTGTTCCATGCAAAGAAAGGTGTAAATCTGTGAGTTGAATTCACAGAACACAATGCTGTTTCTCAGAAAACTTCTTTTTGGTTTTTGTCTGAGGATATTTCCTTTGTCAATATAGGCTTCAACGTGCTCCCAAATATCCTATTTTAGGTTCCTTGAAAACAGTGATAGCAAACTGCTCATAGAAAAGAATCAGGTAAATCTATGAGATGAATTCACACATCACAAAGCAGTTTCTCAGAAATCTTCTTTCTAGTTTTTAACTGAGGATATTTTCTTTTTCACAAGAGGCTTCAATGCTATACAAAATATCCCTTCTCAGATTCCCCAAAGAGTGCTACCAAACTGCTATATGAAAAGTGGGGTGTAACCCTGTGAGATGAATTCACACATCACATAGTTGTTTCTCAGATAGGTTCTTTCAAGTTTTTGTCTGAGGATATTTCGTTTTTCATAATATTCCTCAATGTGCTCCCGAATATCCCATTGCAGATTCCATGAAAAAAGTGTTAGCAAACTTCTCAATGAAAAGAACAGCGTAACTCGGTAAGAGGAATTCATACATCACAAAGCAGTTTCACAGTAAGCTTCTTTTTTTTTTGAGGCAGAGTCTCGCTCTGTCACCCAGACGTGAGTGCAGTGGCCAGATCTCAGCTCACTGCAAGCTCAGCCTCCTGGGTTTAGGCCATTCTCCTGCCTCAGCTTCCCGAGTAGCTGGGACTACAGGCACCCGCCACCTCGCCCGGCTAGTTTTTGTATTTTTAGTAGAGACGGGGTTTCACC
>NW_012120143.1:155944-202842 GCF_000951035.1 Colobus angolensis palliatus | reverse complement strand
TGTTAGCCAGGATGGTCTCGATCTCCTGACCTCGTGATCCACCCATCTCGGCCCCCCAAAGTGCTGGGATTACAGGCTTGAGCCACCGCACCCGGCCGTAAGCTCCTTTTTGATTTTTGTCTGAGGATATTTCTTTCATCACCATTGGCTTCAATGCACTCTGAAATATCCTATTGCAGATTCCACAAAAACAGTGTATCAAAGTACTCAATTAAATTAATGGGTAACCCTGTATGATGAATTCACACATAACAGAGCAGTTTCTCAGAAAGTTTCTTTCCAGTTTTTATCTGAGGATATTTCAGTTTTCACTATAGGCCTCAATACACTCCCAAATATCCCTTTGCAGATTCCATGAAAAGAGTTTTATCAAACTGTCAGATGAAAATATAGGTGTAACTCTGTGAGATGAATTCACACATCATGAAGAACTTTCTCAGAAAGCTTCTTTCTAGTTTTTGTCTGAGGATATTTCCTTTGTCACGATAGGCTTCAATGTGATCCAAAGTATCCCTTCTCACATTCCCCAAGGACAGTTCTACCAAGCTGATCCATGAAAAGAATTGTGTAACTCTGTGAGATGAATTAACACATAACAAATCAGTTTCTCAGAAAGCTTCTTTCTAATTTTTGTAAGAGGACAATTCATTTTTCACCATAAGCTTCAATGCACTCTGAGCTATCCCATTGCACATTCCAAGAAAATAGTGTTAGGAAACTGTTCAATGAAAAAAAGAGTGTAATCATAATCTTCAATGTGCTATGAAACTGCTCAATGAAAAGAAGAGTGCAACTCTGTGAGAGGAATTCACATATCACAAAGCAGTTTCTCAGAAAGCTTCTTTATATTTTTTACCTGAAGATATTTTCTTTGTCATAAAAGATTACACTGTGATAAAAAATATCCCTTCTCTGATTCCTCATAAACAGTGCTACAAAACTGCTCTATAAAAAATAGTATAACTCTGCGAGATAATTAACCCATTACAAAGTGGTTTCTCAAATAGCTTCTTTCTAGTTATTCTGTGAGGATATTTCCTTTGTCACCATAAGCTTCAATGCCCTCCAAAATATCCTAATGCAGATGGCAAGGAAACAGTATAAGCAAACTTCTGAATGAAGAGAACAGTGTAACTTTATGAGATGAATTCACACATCACAAACTAGTTTCTCAGAAAGCTTGCTTTTGGTTTTTGTCGGAGGATATTTCCTTGGTCACCACAGGCTTCAATGCACTCCAAAATATCTTATTGTAGATTCCACGAAAATAGTGTTAGCAAACTGCTTCAAGAAAATGGAGATGTAATTATGTAAGATGAATTCACACATCACAAAGCAGTTTCTCAGACAACTTCTTCTAGTTTTCATCGGAGGATATTTCCTTTGTCACCATAGGCTTCAATGTGATCCAAAGTATCCCTTCCCACATTCCACAAAAGCAGTGCTACATAACTGCTCCATGAAAAGAATTGAGTAACTCTCTAAAATGAATTCACAATGGCAAAGCAGTTTCTCAGAAAGCTTCTTTATAGTTTTTGTCTGAGGATATTTCCTTTTTACCACAGGCCTCTATGTGCTCCAGAATGTCCCTTTGTAGATTCCACAAAAATGTTATTAACAAAATGTCCCATGGAAAGAAACCTGTAAATCTGTGAGGTGAATTCACACATCACAAAGCACTTTCTCAGGAAGTTTATTTTTGGTTTGTGTCTGAGTATATTTCCTTTGTCCAATATAGGCTTCACTGTACTCCTGTATATCGTATTGTAGATTCCACTAAAACAGTGATAACAAACTGCCCCAATAAGAGAATTATGAAAATGTGTGCAATGAATTCACAAATCACAAAGCAGTTTCTCAGAAAGGTTCTTTGTAGTTTTTATCTGAGGATATTTCCTTTGTCACCATAGGCTTCAATGTTGCACAAAATATCCCCTCTCAGAATACCCAAAAAGAGTTCTATCAAACTCCTCTATGAAAAGAGTGGTGTAACTCTGTGACATGAATTCACACATCACAAAACTATTTCTCTGATAGGTTCTTCTAAGTTTTTATCTGACGATATTTCCTTTTTCACCATATTCTGCAATGTGCTCCGGAATATCCCATTGCAGGTTCCACTAAAAAAGTTGTAGAAAACTTCACAATGGAAAGAACATTGTAACTCTGTAAGATGAACTCACACATCACAAAGCAGTTTCACAGAAAGCTTCTTTTTTGTTTTTATCTGAGGATATTTCCTTTGTCCCCAAAGGCTTCAAAGCACTCCCAAATATCCTATTGCGGATTCCATGAAAACAGTGTCATCAAACTGCTCAATACAATAGCAAAGACTTGGAATCAACCCAAATATCCATCTGTCACAGACTGGATTAAGAAAATGTGGCACATATACACCATGGAATACTATGCAGCCGTAACAAAGCTTGAGTTTGCATCCTTTGTAGGGACATGGATGCAGCTGGAAACCATCATTCTTAGCAAACTATCACAAGAAGAGAAAACCAAACACCACATAGCAAAGACTTGGAATCAACCCAAATATCCATCTGTCACAGACTGGATTAAGAAAATGTGGCACATATACACTATGGAATACTATGCAGCCGTAACAAAGCTTGAGTTTGCATCCTTTGTAGGGACATGGATGCAGCTGGAAACCATCATTCTTAGCAAACTATCACAAGAAGAGAAAACCAAACACCACATATTCTCACTCATATGTGGGAACAGAACAATGAGATCACTTGGACTTGGGAAGGGGATCACCACACAATGGGGCCTGTCGTGGGGAGGGGGGAGGTATTGCATTGGGGAGTTATACATGATATAAATGATGAATTGATGGGTGCTGACGAGTTGTTGGGTGCAGCACACCAACATGGCACAAGCATACATATGTAACAAACCTGCACGTTATGCACATGTACCCTAGAACGTAAAGTATAATAAAAATAAATAAATAATTAAAAAAAAAAGAATGGCGTAAATCTGTATGATGAATTCACACATCACAGAGCAGTTTCTCAGTAAGATTCTTTCCAGTTTTTATCTGAGGATATTTTCTTTTTCACTCTTGGCCTCAATGCACCCCCAAATATCACTTTGCAGACTCCACGGAAACAGAGTTATCAAACTGCCCCATGAAAATAAACGTGTAACTGTGAGTTGAATTCACACATCACAAAGAACATTCTCAGAACGTTTCTTCCTAGTTTTTATCTGAAGATATTTCCTTTGTCATGATAGGCTTCAATTCATTTCAAAATATTCCTTTTCAGATTCCCCAAAAACAGTTCTACAAAACTGATCCATGAAAAATTTCATGTAACTCTCTGAGATGAATTAACACAACACAAAGCGATTTCTCAGAAAGCTTCTTTCTAATATTTATATGAGGATATTTCCTTTGTCACCATAAGCTTCAATGCGCTCTGAACTATCCCATTGCAGATTTCAAGAAAATACTGTTAGAAAACTGTTCAATGAAAAGAAGAGTGTAACTCTGTGAGACAAATTTTCACACCATGAAGAACTTTCTCAGAGTCCTCATTCTAGTTTTTATTTGAGGTTGTTTCCTTTGTCACCATATTCTTCAGTGTGATACAAAATATCCCGTCTCAGATTCCACAAAAAGAGTGCTACCAAGCTGATCCATGAAAAGAATCATGTAACTCTGTGAGATGAAGTATGACATCACAAAGTGGGTTCTCAGAAATCTTTCTAGCTTTCTCATGAGGATATTTCATTTGTCACAATAAGATTCAATGTACTCTGAAATATCCCATTGCAGATTCCAGGAAAGCAGTGTTATCAAATTGCTCATTGAAAAGAAGAGTGTAAATCTGTGAGATGAATTCACACATCACAAAGTAGTTTCTCAGAAATTTTCTTTCTAGTTTTTATCTGAGGATATTTCCTATTTCACTATAGGCCTCAAAGTGCTCCCAAATATCCGTTGCATATTCCACGAAAACAGTGTTAGAAAAAGGCTGAGTGAAAAGAATGGTGTCACTCTGTGAGATGAATTCACACATCACAAAGCAGTGTCTCAGAAAGTTTCTTTCTCTTTTTTTTCTGAGGATATTTCCTTTTCCACTATAATCCTCAATGTGTTCCCAAATATCCCATTGCAGATTCCAAGAAAGCAGTGTTAGCAAACTGCTCCATGGGAAGAAAAGTGTAACTCTGTAAGGTGAATTCACAGATTACAAAGCAGTTTCTGAAAAATATTGCTTCTAGTTTTTATCTGAGGATATTTAGTTTTTCACCACAGGCCTCAAAGCTCTCCAAAATATCCCTTTGCAGATTCCATGAAAATAATGTTAGCAAACGGCTCTACTAAAAGAAAAGTGTAACTCTGTGGGGTGAATTCACAAGTCACAAAGCAGTTTCTCAGAAAACTTCTTTCCAGTTTTAGTCTGAGGATATTTCCTTTGTCACCACAAGGTTCAATGTACTGTGAAATAACCCATTGCAGATTCCAAGAATACAGTTTGAACAAACTGCTCAGTGAAAAGAATGGTGTAACCCTGTGAGATGAATTCACACATCACAAAGCAGCTTATTGGATAGTTTCTTTTTCGTTTTTATCTCAGGATATTTCCATTGTGACCATAGGCTTCAATGTGATCCAAAATATCCCTTCTCAGATTCCCCAAAAACATTGCTAACATATTACTACATGAAAAGAATCGTGCAACTCCATGAGATGAATTAACACATGACAACGCTGTTTCTCAGAATGCTTCCTTCTAGTATTTATCTGAGGATATTTCCTTTTCCATCATACACCTCAATGCCCTCCCATATATCCCTTTGCAGAGTCCATGAAACAGTGCTAACAAAGTGTTCCATGAAAAGAAAGGTGTAACCCTGTGAGATGAAATCATATATCACAAAAAACTTTCTCGGAAAGCTTCTTTCTGGTTTTTATCTGATAATCTTTCCTTTGTGACAATAAGCTTCAATGAGCTCCAAAATATCCCATTGCAGATTCCAAGAAAACAGTTTCAACAAACTGCTCAATGAGAAGAACAGTGTCATTCTGTGAGATGAATTCACACATCACAAAGCAGTTTCTTAGAAAGCTTCTTCTAGTTTTCACCTGAGGACATTTCATTTGTCAACATAGGCTTCAATGCACTACAAATATCCTAGTGTAGATACCAAGAAAACAATGTTATCAAACTGCACATTGAAGAGAACAGTGTAACTCTGTGAGATGAATTCACACATCACAAAGAAGTTTCTCAGAAAGCATCTTTTTTATTATCTGTGGATATTTCTTTGTCACCATAGATTTCAATGTGCTCCCAAATATCCTAGTACAGATTCCAAGAAAACAGTGTTAGTAAACTGCTCATTGAAAAGAACAGTGTAACTCTGTGAGATGAATTCACACATCACAAAGAAGTTTCTCAGAAAGCATCTTTTTTATTATCTGTGGATATTTCTTTGTCACCATAGATTTCAATGTGCTCCCAAATATCCTAGTACAGATTCCAAGAAAACAGTGTTAGTAAACTGCTCATTGAAAAGAACAGTGTAACTCTGTGAGATCAATTCACATATCCCAAAGCAATCTCTCAGAAAGCTTAGTTTTGGTTTATCATCTGAGGATATTTCCTTTGTCACCAAAGGATTCAATGCGCTCCCAAATAGCCTGTTGCTGATTCCACAAAAACAGGGTTATCAAACTGCTCAATGTAAGGAACGGTCTATGTGTGCTTGCTTAATTTGTACATCTGAAAGAACTTTCTTAGAAAGATTCTTTATAGTTTTTATCTGAGGATATTTACTTTGTCACCACAGGCTTCAATGCAATCCCAAATATCCCTTCTCAGATTCCCCCAAAAAAGTACCACCAAACCACTAAATGAAAAGAATTGTGTAATTCTTTGAGATAAGTTAACACATCACAAAGCAGTTTCTCAGAAAGCTTCTTTCTACTTTATATATGAGGATATTTTCTTTGTCACCATAAGTTTCTGTGCACTCCAAAATATCCCATTGCGGATTCCAACAAAACAGTGTTACCAAATTGGTAAATGAAAAGAACAGTGTAACTCTTTGAGATGAATTCAAGCATCACAGAGAAGTTTCACAGAAAGCTTCTTGTTGGTTTTCATCTGAGGATGTTTCCTTTTTCACAGCAGACTTCAACGCAATCCCAAATATGCTATTGCAGATTCCTTGAAAACAGTGTTATCAAACAGCTCAATGAAAAGAACGGTGTAACTCTGTGAGATGAATTCACACATCACAAATCAGTTTCTCAGAAAGCTTCTTTCTAGTTTTAATCTGAGGATATTTTGTTTTTCACCATAGGCCTCAAGGCATTCCCTAAAATCCCTTTGCAGATAACATGAAAACAGTGTTAGCAATCGGCTCCATGAAAAGAATGGTGTAACTCTCTGAGATGAATTCACACATCACAAAGAACATTTTCAGAAAGTTTCTTTCTAGTTTTTGTCTGAGAATATTAACTATGTCATCGTAGGCTTTAATGTGATCTGAAATATCCCTTCTCAGATTCCTCAAAACAGTGCTGTCAAATTGATCTATGAAAAGAATCGTGTAACTCTGTCAGATGAATTAACACATCACAAAGTCGTTTCTCAGAAAGCATCTTTCTACTTTTTCTGTGAGGATATTTAATATATCACCATAAGCTTCTATGTGCTCCAAAGTATCCCATTGCAGATTGCCAGAAGACAGTGTTAGCAAACTGCTCAATTAAAAGTACAGTGTAACACTGTGATCAATTCACACATCACAAAGCAGTGTCACAGAAAGTTTCTTTCTGGTTTTTATCTGAGGATATTTCCTTTTTCACCACAGGCTTCAATTTTGCCCAAATGTCCCTTGTAGATTGCACGAAGACAGTGTTAGCAAACTGCTCTATGAAAAGAATGGTGTAAGTATGTGGGATGAATTTACACTTCACAGTGAACTTTCTCATAAAGCTTCTTTCTAGTTTTTGAGGATATTTCCTTTTCCACCATAGGTTTCAATGTGCTCCCAAATATCCCTTCTGAGACACCACCAAAACTATGATGCCAAAGTGTTCCTTCAACAGAAACATTTAACTCTATTATATGAATGTACACATCACAAAGGAGTTTCTCAGAAAGTTCCTCTCCAGTTTTTACCTGAAGATATTTCCTTTTTTGCCATTGGTTTCTATGTACTCCTGAATTTCCCTTTGCAGATTCCACAAATTCAGTGTTACCAAATTGCTCAATGAAAACACAATTGAAACTCTGTGAGATGAATTCGCCCACCACAAAGCAGTTTCTCAGAAAGCTTTTTTCTAGTTTAAATCTGAGGATATTTCCTTTATAACCATAGGCTTCAATGTGCTCCCAAATATCTCCTTTCAGATACCACAAAAACTGTGATGCTGAACTGTTCAATGAAATAAAAAGTTAAACATTTTAGATGAATACACACATCACAAAACCGTTTCTGGAAAAGTTTCTCTCCAGTTTTTATCTGAAGTTATTTCCTCTTTCACCATAGGCCCCTAGGAGCTCCCGAATATCCCATTGCAGATTCCATAAAAACAGTGATAGCAAACTGCTCCATGAAAAGAAACCTGTAACTCTGTGAGATGAGTTCACAAATCACAAAGCAGTTTCTCAGAATATTTCTTTCTAGTTTTTATCTGAGGATATTTCCCTTGTCACCATAGATTTCAATGCACTCCCAAATATCCTACTGCAGATGCCACGAAAACAGTGTTCACAAACTGCTCAGCATAAAGAAGAGTGGAACTCTGTGAGATGAATTCACACATGCTAAGACAGTTTCTCAGAAATATTTCTGCTACTTTTTATCTGAGGATATTTCCTCTTTCACTATAGGCTTCAGTGCATTCCCAAATATCCTTTTGCAGATTCCATGATAATAATGTTAGCACACTGCTCCATGAAAAGAAAGGTGTAACTCTGTGAGATGAATTCACATATCACAGTGCTGTTTCTCACAAACCTTCTTTCTAGTTTTATCTGAGGATATTAGCATTTCCATTATATCCCTGAAGGTGCTCTCGACTATCCCTTTGCAGAATAATCGAAAAAATTGTTAGCAAACTTCTCAATGAAAACAACAGTGTAACTCTATGAGGTGAATTCACACATCACAAAACCGTTTCACAGAAAACTTCTTTTTGGCTGTTATCTGAGGATAGTTCCTTTGTCACCATAGGCTTCAAAGCACTCCCAAATATCCTACTGCAGATTCCACGAAAAAAGTGTTATCAAACTGCTCATTGAAAAGAATGGTGTAACTCTGTGAGACGATTTCACATGTCACAAGGCTGTTAATCATAAAACTTCTTTCTAGTTTTTGTCTGAGGATATTTCCTTTATCACCATATACCTCAATGGGCTCGTGAATATCCCGATGCAGATTCCAGGGAAACAGTGTTAGCAAACTCCTCCATGAAAAGAAAGGTGTAAATCTGTGAGATGAATTCACACATCACAAAGCAGTTTCTCAGAAAGCTTCTTTTTGCTTTTTCTCTGAGGATATTTACTTTGTCACCATAGGCTTCAGTGCACTCCAAAATATCTTATTTCAGATGCCACGAAAGAAGTGTTATCAAACTGCTCAAAGAAAACAAGAGTGTATCTCTGTGAGATGAATTCACCCATCCAACGTTAGTTTCTCAGAAAACCTCTTTCCAGTTTTTATCTGAGGATATTTCCTTTCACACCATAGGCCTCAATGCACTCCCATACATCACTTGGCAGTTTCCACGAGAACAGTGTTTGCAAACTGCTCCATGAAAATAAAGGTGGAACTCTGTGAGATGAATTCACACATCACAGAGAAATTTCTCAGAAAGCTTCTATCTTGTTTTTTTCAGAAGATATTTCCTTTGTCACCATAGGCTTCAACACCATCCAAAATACGTATTCTCAAATTACCCAAAAACAGTGCTACCAAACTGTTCCATGAAAAGAATGGTGTAACTCCGTGAGATAAATTCACACATTAGAAAGCAGTTTCTCAGAAAGCTTCTTTGTAGTTTTTATCTGAGGATATTTCATTTTTCGCCATAGGCCTCAATGTGCTCCATAGTATCCCAATGCAGATTCCATGAAAATAGTGTTAGCAAACTTCTCAATGAAAAGAATGGTGTAACTCTATGAGATGACTTCACAAAGCACAAGGAAGTTTCTCAGAAAATTTCTTTTTAGATTTTATGTAAGGATATTTTCTATGTCACCATAGTCTTCAATGCGATCTAAATTATCCCTTCTCAGATTCTCCAAAAACAGTGCTACCAAACTGCCCCATGAAAAGAATCATGTAACTCTGTGAGATGTATTCAAAAATCACAAAGTAATTTGTCAGAAAACTTCTTTCTAGCTTTTGTCTGAAGATATTTCCTTTTTGACTATTTGTGTCAATGCACATAGGAATATTCCTTTGCAGATTCCATGAAAATAGTGTTAGCAGACTGTTCCAGGAAAAGCAAGGTGTAAAGCTGTGGGATGAATTCAAGCATCATAAAGCAGTATTTCGGAAAGCTTCTTGCTGGTTGTTGTCTGAGGATATTTCCTTTGCCAACATAGTCTTCAATGCGCTCTCAGTTATCCCTTTTCAGACACCACAAATACAGTGATGCCAAAGTGTCCCCTCAACAGAAACGTTTAGTTCTATGAGATGAATGCATACATGACAAAGGTGTTTCTCTGAAAACTTTTTTCTAGTTTTTATCTGAGAATACTTCCTTTTTCACCGTATTTCTCAGTGCACTCCTGAATATCCCATTGCTGATTAAATGAAAAAAGTGTTAGCAAACTTCTCAATGAAAATAACAGTGCTACTCAGTGCAATGAATTCACGCATCACAAAGCAGTTTCACAGAAAACTTCTTTTTGGTTTTTATCTGAGCATATTTCCTTTGTCACCTTAGGCTTTAATGCACTTCCAAATGTCCTGTTGCAGATTCCACTAAAAGAGTGTCATGAAACAGCTCCAATAACACAAAGGTGTAACTCTGTGAAATGATTTCACACATCAAAAAGAACTTTCTAAGAAAGCTTCTTTCCAGTTTATATCTGAGGATAGTTTCTTTGTCACCTTAGGCTTCAATGCAGTCCAAAATATGCCTTCTCAGGTTCCCCAAAAACAGTGCTACCAAATTGCTCCATGAAAAGGATGGTGTAACTCTGTGAGACGAATTCACACATCACGAAGTTGTTTCTCGGAAAGCTTCTTTCTAATTTTTATCTGAGGATATTTTCTAGGTCTCAATATGTTCCCAAATATCCCTTTGCAGATTCCACAAAAACAATATTAGCAAACTTCTCCATGAAAAGAAAGGTGTAACTCTGTGAGATGAATTCACACATCAAAGAAACATTTCTCAAAAGAGTAATTTCTAATTTTTGTCTGAGAATATTTCCTTTTTTCACCATAGGCTTCAATGTGATCAAAACTATCCCTTCTCAGATACCCCAAAAACAGTGCTACCAAAGTGGTCCATGAAAAGAATCGTGTAACTCTGCGAGATGAATTAACACATCATAAAGCCATTTCTCAATATACTTCTTTCTACTTTTTATTTGAGGATATTTCCTTTGTCACCATAAGATTCAATGCACTCAGAAATATTCCATTGTAGAATCCAAGAAAAGAGGGTTAGCGATGTGGTAAATGAAAATAACAGTGTAACTCCGTGAGATGAATTCACACATCATGAAGTAGTTTCTCAGAAAGCTTCTTTTTGGTTTTTATCTGAGGATATTTCCTTTTTCAATATAGGCTTTAATGCTCTCCCAAATATCCCTTTGCAGATTTCATGAAAGCAGTGTTACCAAACTGTTCATTGAAGAGAACCGTGTAATGCTGTGAGATGAATTCACACATTACAAAGCAGTTTCTCAGAAAGCTTCTTTCTAATTTTTATCTGAGGATATTTCCTTTTTCACCATAGGCCTCAAGTCGTTCCCAAATATCCCTTAGCAGTTTCCATGAAAATAGTGTTAGCAAACTCCTCCATGAAAAGAAAGCTAAAGTAACTCTATGAGATCAATTCATGCATCACAAAGAACTTTCCCAGAAGGTTTCCTTCTAGTTTTTAATTGAGGATATTTCCTTTGTCTCCATAGGCTTCACTGCAATCCAAAATATCAATTCTTTAATTCCCAAAAAGCAGTGACACCAAACAGCTCCGTGAAAAAAATTCTGTAACTCTGTGAGATGAATTCTCACATCACAAAATATTTCCTCAGAAAACTTCTTTCTAGTTTTTACATGAGGGTATTTCTTTGTCACACTAAGCTTCAATGCTCTCTGAAATATCTCATTGCATATTCCAAGAAAACACTGTTAGTAAACTGTTCGATGAAAAGAACAGTGTAACTCTGTGAGATCAAGTCACACATCACAAAGCAGTCTCTAGGAAATTTTCTTTTTGGTTTGTATCTGAGGATAATTCCTTTTTCACAATAGACTTCAATGCACTGCCAAATATTCCTTTGCAGATTCCATGAAAACAGGGTAATCAAACTGCTCCAAGAAAAGAAAGCTGAATCTCTGTGATTTGAATTCATACATCACAAATAAATATATCAGAAACCTACTTTCTAATTTTTATCTTTTTAATTTTTGGTTTTTATCTGAGAATATTCTTTGTCACCATCGGTTTCAGTGTGCTCCCAAATATCCTAGTGCAGATTCCAAGAAAACAGTGTTAGTAAAGTGCTCAATGTAAAGCATGGTGTAAGTCTGTTAGGTTAATCCACACATCACAAAGAACTTTCTCAGAAAGTTTCTTTCTACTTTTTATCTGCAGATATTTACTTTGTCACCATAGGCTTCAAAGCGATCCCAAATATCCCTTCTCAGATTACCCAAAGACAGTGCAACCAAACTGCTAATTGAAAAGAATCATGTAACTCTTCGACATAAATTAACACATCACAAAGCAGTTTCTCAGAAAGTTTCTTTCTACTTTTTATATGAGGATATTTCCTTTGTCACCACAAGCTTCTGTGTGCTCCAAAGTATCCCATTGCAGATTCGAACAAGACAGTGTTACCAAACTGCTAAATGAAAAGAACAGTGTAACGCTGTGAGAGGGATTCAAACATCACAAAGAAGTTTTGCAGAAAGCTTCTTCTTGGTTTTTATCTGAGGATGTTTCCTTTTTCACAGTAGGGTTCAATGCCCTCCCAAATATCCTATTGCAGATTCCCCAAATAGAGTGTTATCAAACAGTTCAATGAGAAGAACGGTGTAACTCTGTGAGATGAATTCACACATCACAAACCAGTTTCTCAGAAAGCTTCCTTCTAGTTTTTATCTTAAGATATTTCCTTTTTCACTCTAGGCCTCAATGCATTCCCAAATATCCCTTTGCAGATTACGCGAAAACAGTGTTAGCCAACTTCTCAATATAAAGAACAGTGTAAACCTGTGACATGAATTCACACATCACAAAGTAGTTTCCCAGAAATCTTCTTTCTAGTTTTACTCTGAGGATATTTTGTTTTTCACCGTAGGCCTCACGGCGCTCCCAAATATTTCTTTGGAGATAACACTAAAACGGTGTTAGCAATTGGCTCCATGAAAAGAATGGTGTAACTCTTTGAGATGAATTCACACATCACAAGGAACATTTTCAGAAAGTTTTTTCTGGTTTTTAACTGAGAAAATTTCCTGTGTCATCGTAGACTTCAATGTGATCTAAAATATTCCTTCTCTGATACCTGAAAACAGTGCTATCAAACTGATACATGAAAAGAATTGTGTAACTCTGTGAGATGAATTAACACATCACAAAGCCGTTTCTCAGAAAGCATCTTTCTAGTTTTTCTATGAGGATATTTAATAAGTCACCATAACCTTCTAAGTGCTCCAAAATATCCCATTGCAGATTCCCAGAAGACAGTGTTAGCAAACTGCTCAATGAATAGCACAGCGTGATGCTGTGAGATGAATTCACACATCACAAAGCAGTGTCACAGAAAGTTTCTTTCTGTTTTTTATCTGAGGATATTTCCTTTATCACCACAGGCTTCAATGTTGTCCCAAATGTCCCTTGCAGATTCCATGAAAACAGTTTTAGCAAACTGCTCCATGAAAAGAAACGTGTAAGTCTGTGAGATGAATTCACTCATCACAAATAACTTTCTTAGAAAGCTTCTTTCTAGTTTTTATCAGAGGATATTTACTTTGTCACCATACTTCAATGTGATCCAAAATATCCCTTCTCAGAATCCCCAAAAACAATGCTAACCAACTGCTCCATGGAATTAATCATGTAACTCCGTGAGATGAATTAACACATCACAAAGCTGTTTATCAGAAAACTTCTTTATATTTCATATCTGAGGATACATCTTTTTTCAACATAGGCTTCCATGTGCTCCCAAATATATCCTCTGAGATACCACAAAAACAGTGATGCAGAAAAAGAAAAAGTAAAACTATTTCAGATGAATACACACATCATAAAACCATTTCTGGAAAAGTTTCTCTCCAGTTTTTAACTTAAGTTTTCTCCTTTTTCACTGTAGGCTGCTAGGAGCTCCAGAATATCCCATTGCAGATTCCATAAAAACAGTGCTAGCAAAGTGTTCCATGAAAAGAAACCTGTAACTCTGTGAGATGAATTCACAAATCACAAAGCAGTTTCTCATAAAGCTTCTTTCTAGTTTTTAACTGAGGATATTTCCTTTGTCACCATAGGCTTCAATGCGCTCCAAAATATCCTATTGCAAATTACACGAAAACATTGTTAAAAAACTGCACAATGAAAAGGACAGTGTAAATCTGTGAGATGAATTTCACACATCACAAAGTAGTTTCTCAGAGAGCGTCTGTTTGCTTTTTATTTGAGGGTATTTTCTTTTTCACCACAGGCTTCAATGTTGTCCCAAAAATCCCTTTGCAGATTCCACTAAAACAGTGTTAGCAAACTGCTCCATGAAAAGGAAGGTGAAACTCTGTGAGATGAATTCACACATCACAAATAACTTTCTGAGACAGCTTCTTTCTAGTTTTTATCTAAGGATGTTTCCTTTGCCACTATAGGCTTCAATGCAATCCATAATATCCCTTCTCAGATATCCCCAAGACAGTGTTACCAAACTGCTTCATGGAAAAAATCACGTAACTCTGTGAGACGAATTGACACATAACAAAGTGGTTTGTCAGAAGGCTTCTTTCTAGTTTTTATAGGTGGATATTTCCTTTTCCACCATAGGCTTCAATGGTCTCCCAAATATTCCTTCTCAGACACCATAAAAACAGTGATGCCAAAGTGTTCCCTCAACAGAAATGTTTAACTCTATGAGATTAATGCACACGTCACAAAGTAGTTTCTCAGAAAGCTTCTCTCAAGTTTTTACCTGAAGATATTTACTTTTTTGCCATTGGACTCTATGTGATCCTGAATATCCCTTTGCAGATTTCATAAAAACAGTGTTACCAAACTGCTCAAAGAAAAGAAAGGTGTAACTCTGTGAGATGAATTCACTCATCACAAAGCAGTTTTTCAGGAAGCTTCTTTCTAGTATTTTTCTGAGGATATTTACTTTGTCACCATAAGTTTCAATATGCTCTGAATTATCCCATTGCAGATACCATGAAAACAGTGTTAGGAAACAGGTCAATGAAAAGACCAGTGTAACACAGTGGGGTGAATTCGCACATCACAAAGCAGTTTTTCAGAAACATTCCTTCTAATTTTTATCTGAGGATATTGCTTTTTTCACCATAGACCTCAATGTGCTACTATATATCCCTTTGCCGATTCCACAAAAACACTGTTAGCCAACTGCTACATGAAAAGAAATGTGTAAGTCTGTGAGATGAATTCACACATCACAAAAAAGTTTCTTAGAAAATTTCTTTCTATTTTTTATCTGAGGGTATTTCCTTTGTCACCATAGGCTTCAATGCAATACAAGATATCCCTACTCAGATTAACCAAAAACAGTGTTACGAAAGTGCTAATTGAAAAGAAAGGTGAAATGCTGTGAGATGAATTCACAAATCACAAAGCAATTTCTCAGGAAGCTTCTTCCTAGTTTTTATCTCAGGATATTACCTTTGACACCATAGGCTTCAATGAGATTCCAAATATCCCTTCTCAGATTCCCCAAAAACAGTGCTACCAAACTACTCCATGAAAATAATTGTATAACTCTGTGAGTTGAATTCACAAATCACAAAGCAGTTTCTCAGAAATCTTCTATCTAGTTTTTGTCTGAGGACATTTCCTTTGTCACACTCAGCCTCAACACGCTCCAAAATATCCCACTGAAGATTCCATAAAAACAATGGTACCAAACAGCTCATGAAAAGAAACCCGTAACTCTGTGAGATGAATTTCCAAATCACAAAGCAGTTTCTCAGAAAGCCTCTTTCTAGTTTTTGTCTGAGGATTTTTCCTTTGTCTCCGTAAGCTTCAACGTGCTCCAAAAGATCCCATTGCAAATTCCAACCAAACAGTGTTAGCGAACTGCTCAATGAAAAAAGCAGTGTAACTCAGTGAGATGAATTCACACACCAGAAAGATGTTTCTCAGAAAGCTTATTTGTAGTTTTTCTCTGAGGATATTTCCTTTTTCATCGTAGGCCTCAATGTACTCCCGAATATACCATTGCAGATATTTGGAAAAAAGTGTTAGCAAAATTCTCAATGAAAGGATCAGTGTAACACTGTGAAATGAATTCACACATCACAAAGAGATTTCACAGAAACTTCTTTTTGGTATTTTTCTGAGGATATTTCGTTTGTCACCATAGGCTTCATTGTGCTCCCAAATATCTTACCACAGATCACACGAAAACAGTGTTATCAGACTGCTCAATGAAAAGAATGGTATAATTCTGTAAGATGAATTCACATATCACAAAGCAGTTTCTCAGAATGTTTCTTCCCAGTTATTTTCTGAGGATATTTCTTTTTTCAGTATAGGCCTCAGTGAGCTCCCAAATATCCCTTTGCAGATTCCACAAAACCCATGTTAGCAAACTGCTCCATGAAAAGAAAGGTGCAACTCTGTGAAATGAATTCACACATCACACAGAAATATCTCAAAAAGCTTCTTTCTAGTTTTTATCTGAGGATATTTCCTCTATCACCATAGGCCTCAGAGCACTCCCAAATATCCCTTGGCAGATTCCACAAAAACAGTGTTAGCAAACTGCTCCATAAAGAGTAAGGTGTATATCTGTGAAATGAATTCACACATCACAAAGAACTTTCTCAGAAAGCTTCTTCTCATTTTTATCTGAGGATATTTCCTTTGTCGCCATAGGCTTCAAAGCAATAAAAAATATCCTCTCTCAAATTCCCCAAAAACAGTTCTAACAGACTGATTCAGGAAAAGAATCATGTAGCACTGTGAGATGAATGAACACATCTCAATGCGGTTGTCAGAAACCTTCTTTCTAGTTTTTATCTAAGGATAATTCCTTTGTCACTTCAATGCGATCCATATTATCACATTGCAGATTGCAAGAAAACAGTGTTATACTGCTCAATAAAAGGAACAATGAGATTCTGTGAGATGAATTCATACATCACAAAAGAGCTTCTGAGAAAGCTTCTTTTTATTTTTTATCTCAGGATATTTATTTGCCACCATAGGCTTCAATGTGCTCCCAAATATCCTATCTCAGATTCCACAAAAACTGTGTTACCAACCTGCTCAATGAAAAGAATGGTGTAGCTCTCTGAGTTAAATTCACATATCACAAAGCAATTTCTCGGAAAGCTTCCTTCTAGTTTTTATATGATGATAATTCCTTTGTCACCACAAGCTTCAATGTGCTCAGAAATCTCCCATTGCAGATTTCAAGGCAACAGTGTTAGCAGACTGCTAAATGAAGAGAACAGTGTAACACTGTGAGATGAATTCACACATCACAAAGCCGTTTCTTGGAAAGCTTCTTTCTAGTTTTAATCTGAGGATATTTTCTTTTTCACCACAGGCCTCAATGCACTCCCAAATATCCCATTGCAGATTCCATGAAAACAGTGTTTGCAAACTGCTCCTTGAATAGAAAGGTGTATATATGTGGGATGAATCCTCACATACCAAAGAACTTTCTCAGAAATCTTCTTTCTAATTTTTATCTGAGGATATTTCCTTAGTCACCATAGGCTTCAGGACGATCCAAAATATCCCTTCTCAAATTCCCCAAAAACAGTGCTACCAAACTGATCCATGAAAGGAATCGTGTAACTCTGTGAGATGAATTAACAAATCATAAAGCAGTTTCTCAGAGTGCTTCTTTCTAGTTTTTACATGAGGATATTTCCTTCCTCACCATAAGCTTCAATGTGCTCCAAAATATGCCATTGTAAATTCCAAGAAAACAAGCTAGCAAACTGCTCCATAAAAAGTACAGTGTAACTCTGTGCCTTGAACTCAAACATCACAAAGCAGATTCTCAGAAAGCTTCTTTGTAGTTTTTCTAGGAGGATATTTCCTTTCTCACTATACGCCTCAATGCACTTCCAATTTTCCCTTTTCTGATTCCACGAAAACAGTGTTAGCAAATTGTTCCATGGAAAGTAAGGTATAACTCTGTGAGATGAATTCACACTTCACAAAGAACTTTCTCAGAAAGCTTCGGTCTAGTTTTTATATGAAAATAATTGTTTTTTCACCATAGACCTCAATGAGCTCCAAGATATCCCTTTGCACATACCACGATAACAGTGTTAGCAAACTGCTCCATGAAAAGAAAGGTATAACACATTGAGATGAATTCACACATCACAAGAAACTTTCTCAGAAATCTTCTTTCTAGTTTTTATCTGAGGATATTCCCTTTGTCACTATAAGCTTCAATGCGATCCAAAACATCCCTTCTCAGATTCTGCATAAACAGTGCTACCGAACTGCTCCTTCAAAAGAATTGCGTAAAACTGTGAGATGAATTCATTAACCACAAAGCTCTTTCTCAGAAAGCTTCTTTCTAATTTTTATCCGAGTATATTTCCTTTTTCACCAGAGGCTTCAATGTGCTCCCAAATATCCCTTCTCAGATTCCCCAAAAACTGCTACCAAACTGATCCATGAAAAGAATCATGTAACTCTGTGACGTGAATTCACAAATCACAAAGCAGTTTCTCAGAAATCTTCCTTTTGGTTTCTGTCTGAGAATATGTCCTTTTTCAACATAGGCCTCAAAGCCCACATATCCTATAGCAGATTCCACGAAAACAGTCATCAAACTGCTCATTGAAAAGAATGGTGTATTTCTGTGAAATGAATTCACACATCAGAAAGCAGTTTCTCAGAAAGTTTCTTTGTAGCTTCTTTCTGAGGATATTTCCTTTGTCATCATAGGCATCAACGCACTCCCAACTATCCCTTTGCAGAATCCACGAAAATAGCGCGATCAAACAGCTCAATGAAAAGTACAGTGTAACTGTGTGAGATGAATTCAAAAATAAAAAGTAGTTTTTCAGATAGCTTCTATCCAGTTTTTGCCTGAGAATATTTCCTTTATCCCCGTAACCTTCAATGCTTTCCAAAATATCCCCTTGCAGAATCTGAGAAAACAGTGTTAGCAAACTGATCAATGAAAAGTAATTGTAACTTTTTGAGATGAGCTCACACATCACAAAGCAGTTTCTCAAAAAGTTTATTTTTGTTTCTTGTCTGAGAATGTTGCTTTGGTAACCATAAACTTCAATGTGCTCCCATATATTCTACTGCAGATTCCCCCAAAACAGTGTTATCAAACAGCTCAATGAAAAGAATGGTGGAACTCTGTGAGATGAATTCACACAGCACAAAGCAGTTTCTCAGAAAGCTTCTTTCTAGTTTTTCTATGAGGATATTTCCGTTTTCACTGGAGGCCTTAATGCATTCCCAAATATCCCTTTGCAGATTGCACAAAAGCAGTGTTCGCAAACTGCTCAATGAAAAGTATGGTGTAACTGTGTGAGAAGAATTCACACATCACAATGCCGTTTCTCAGAAAGCTTCTTTCCATTTTTTAATCTGAGAATATTTAGTTTTTCACCATAGCCCTCAATGCACTCCAAAATATCCCTTTGCACATTCCATAAAAAGAGTGTTAGCAAATGGCTCCATGCAAAGAATAGTGTAACTCTGTGAGATGAATTCACATATCACAGGAAACTTTCTCAGAAACCTTCTTTCTAGTTTTTATCTGAGGATATTTCCTTTGTCACCTTAGTCTTCAATGTGATTCAAAATATGCCTTCTCAAATTCCCCAAAAGTAGTGCTAACAAACTTGTCCATGAAAAGAATCATGTAACTCTGTGATATGAATTAGCACATCACAAAGTCGTTTCTCAGAAAGTTTCTTTCTACTTTTTCTATGAGGATATTTTCTTTTTTTTTTTTGAGGCAGAGTCTCACTCTGTCGCCCAGGCTGGAGTGCAGTGGCGTGATCTTGGCTCACTGCAAGCTCCACCTCCCGGGTTCACGCCATTCTCCTGCCTCAGCCTCCTCAGTAGCTGGGACCACAGGCGCTCGCCACCACACCCGGCTAATTTTTTGTATTTTTAATAGAGACGGGGTTTCACCGTGGTCTCCATCTCCTGACCTTGTGATTCGCCCACCTCGGCCTCCCAAAGTGCTGGGATTACAGGCGTGAGCCACCGTGCCTGGCCTGAGGATATTTTCTATATCACCTTAAACTTCAATGTGCTCTGGAATATCCCATTGCCTTTTCCACGAAAAACGTGTTATCAAACTACTCAATGAAAAGAACAATGTAACTCTGTGAGATGAATTCACAAAGCAGTTTCTACAAAAGCTTCTTTCTGTATTTTGTCTGAGGATATTTCATATTTCACCTTAAGCCTCAATGCACTCACGATTATCCCATTGCAGATTCCAGGAAAAAAGTGTTAACAAACTTCTCAATGAAAAGAACGATGTGACACTGTGAGTTGAATTCACACATCACAAGGTAGTTTAACAGAAATCTTCTCTTGGGTATTTATCAGGGAACATTTGCTTTTTCACCATAACACTCCAAGTACTCCCAAATATCCCTTTGCAGATTTCTTGAAAACACTGTTAGCAAGCTGCTCCATGAAAAGAAAGGTGTACCTCTGTGAGATGAATTCACACATCAAAAAGTACTTTCTCAGAAAGATCCTTTGAAGTTATTATCTGAGGATATTTCCGTTGTCAACATAGTCTTCAATGTGATCCAAAATATCCCTTCTCAGATTCCCCAGAAACAGTGCTACCAACCTGATCCATGAAAAGGATTGTGTAACTCTGTGAGATGAATTAACACATCCCAACGCGGTTTTTCAGAAAGCTTCTTTACAGTTTTTATCTGATTGTATTTCCTTTGTCACAATAAGCTTCAATGCACTATGAAATATCAGACTGCAGTTTTCAAGAAAAGAGTGTTAGCAAACTGCTCAATGAAAAGAACAGTGTAACTGTGTTAAGTGAATTCACACATCACAAAACAGTTACTCAGAAAGCTTCTTTTTGTTTTTTGTCTGAGGATGTTTCCTTTGTCACCATAGGCTTCAGTGTGCACCCAAATATCCTATTACGGATTCTTTGAAATCACTGTTAACAAACTGCTGCAAAAAAAGAATTGTGCAAGTGTGTGACATGAATTCAAACATCACAGAGCAGTTTCTGATAAAGCTTATTTCTAGTTTTTATCTGAAAATATCCCAAAAAATGTGCTACCACACTGCTCCATGAAAAGAATCATGTAACTCTACGAGATCAATTCAAAACCCCCAAAGCAGGTTTTCAGAAAGCTTCTTTCTATTTTTTGTCTGAGGATATTTTATTTTTCACCATAGGCCACAATGTATTCGCGAATATCCCATTGCAGATTCCACGTAAAATGTGTTAGCAAACTTCTCAATGAAAAGAGCGGTGTAACTCTGTGAGATGAATTCACACCTCACAAAGCAGTTACACAGAAATCTTCTTTATGGTTTTTGTCAGAGGATATTTCCTTTATCACCATAATCCTCCATGTACTCCCAAATATCCCTTTGCAGATTCCACGAAAACAGTGTTAACAAACAACTCTATAAAAAGAAAGGTGTAACACTTTGTGATGAATACACACATCACAAAGTACTTTCTCAGAAAAATCCTTTCTAGTTTTTATCTGAGGATATTTCCTTTGTCACTACAGGCTTCAATGTGATCCCAAATATCCCTTGTCAGATTCCAGAAAAAGAGTGCTCTAAAATTTATCCAAGAAAAGAATCGTGTAACTCTGTGAAATGAATTAACACATCACAAAGCACTTTCTCAGAAAGTTTCTTTCCAGTTTTTGTGTGAGGATATTTCCTTTGTCACCAAAAGCTTTAATGCACTCTGAAATATCCTATTGCAGATTCCAAGAAAACAGTATTAGCAAATGGTTCAATGAAATGAAGAGTGTAACTCTGTGAGATTGAGATTAAAAAAGCGGTTTCTCAAAAAGATTTTTTCTAGTTTTAATATGAAGATATTTCGTTTGTCACCATAAGCTTCAATATACTCCAAAATATCCCATTGTCAACTTTAAGAAAAAAGTGTAAGCAAACAGCTCAATGAAATTAACAGTTTAAATCTGTAAGACGAATTCACATATCACAAAGCAGTGTCTCAGAAAGCTTCTTTCCACTTTTTCTCTAAAGATATTTCCTTTACCACCATAGACCTCAATGTGCTCTCAAACATCCCTTTACAGATTCCATGATAACTGTGTTAGAAATCTGCTCCACGAACAGAAATGTGATACTCTCTGAGGTGAATACACACATCACAAAGAAATTTCTGAGAAAACTTCTTTCTAATTTTTACCTGAAGATATTTCCTTTGTCTCCCTAGCCTTCAAGGCAATCCAAAATATCCCTTCTCAGATTCCCCAAAAGCAGTGCTGCCAAACTGCTCTATGAAAAGAATGGTGTAACTATGTGATATTAACTCACACATCACAAAGCTGTTTCTCAGACAGCTTCTTTTTAGTATTTATCTGAGGATATTTCCTTTTTCTCCACATTCTTCAAAGTGCTCTGTAATATCCCATTGCAGATTCCATGAAAAAAGTGATAACAAACTTCTCAATGAAAACAATGGTGTAACTCTGTGAGTTGAATTGATGCATCACAAAGCAGTTTCACAGAAAGCTCTTTCTAGTATTAGAATGAGTACATTTCCTTTTTCAACTTATTCTCTAATGTACTCGTGGATATCCCTTTTCAGATTCCATGAAAATAGTATTAACAAACTGCTCCATGAAAGAAAAGTATAAACCTGTGAGATGAATTCACACATCCCAAACCAGTTTCTCAGAAAGATTCTTTTGGTTTTTCTCTAAGAATATATCCTTAGTCACCACAGGCTTCAATGCACTCCCAAATATCCTATTATAGATTCCACTAAAATAGTGTTAGCAAACTGCTCCATGGAAGCAAAGGCATAACTCTGCGAGATGAATAGACACAATACAAAGTAGTTTCTTAGAAAGCTTATTTTTGGTTTTTAATTGAGGATATTTTCTTTGTCACCACAGGTTTCAATGTGCTCTCAAATATTCTATTGCATATTCCACAATAACAGTGTTATCAATCTGCTCAATGAAAAGAATGGTGTATCTCTATAAGATGAATTCACACATTACAAAGCAGTTTCTCAGAAATCTTCTTTCTAGTTTTTATCTCAGAATATTTCCTTTGTCACGATAGGCCTAAATGTGCTCCCAATAGCCCTTCGCAGATTCAATGAAAACGGTGTTAGCAAACAGCTTCATGAATGGAAAGGTGTAAATCTGTGACATGAATTGAAACATCACAAAAAACTTTCTCAGAATGATTCTTTCTAGTTTTTATCTGAGGATATCCCCTTTGTCACCGTAGGCTTCAGTGCATTCCAAAATAACCCTTGTCAGATTCCCGAAAAGCTGATCCACTAAAACAATCATGTAACTCAGTGAGATGAATTAACATATCACAAAACGATTTCTCAGAAATTTCTTTCTAGTTTTTATATAAGCATATATCCTTTCTCACCATAAGCTTCAATGAGCTCCAAAATATCCCATTGTAGACTCCAGGAAAACAGTATTAGCAAATGGCTCAATGAAATGAAAAGTGTAAATATGTAAGATGAATTCACACATCACAAAGCAGTTTCTCAGACAGCTTCTTTCTACTTTTTCTCTGAGGATATTTTCTTTTCCACCATAGGCCTCAATGTGCTCCCAAATGACCCTTTGCAGATTCCACCAAAACTGTGTTAGCAATCTGCTGTATGAACAGAAAGGTGATACTCTGTGAGATGAATACACACATCACAAAGAAGTTTCTGAGAGATCTTCTCTCTGGTTTTCATCTGAGGATATTTCCCTTGTCACCCTAGGCTTCTATGAGATCCAAAATATCCCTTCTCAGATTCCCCAAAAGCAGTGTTGCCAAACTGATCCATGAAAAGAACAGGGTAAGTATCAGAGATGAATTCATACATCACAAAGCTCTTTATTAGAGAGCTTTTTTCTAGTGTTTATCAGAGGATATTTCCTTTTTCTACATATTCCTCAATGTGCTCTGGAATATCCCATTGCAGATTCCACAAAAAAGTGATATCAATCTTCTCAATGAAAATAACGGTGTAATTCTGTGAGATGAATTGGCACATCACAAACCAGTTTCACAGAAAGCTTCTTTCTAGTTTTTGTGTGTGTATATTTCCTTTTTCACCATAGGCTTCAATGTGCTCCCAAATATCCTATTACAAATTTCACAAAAACAGTGTTAGCAAACTGCTCCATGGAAACAAAGATGTAACTCTGTGAGATGAATTGACACAACACAAAGCCGTTTCTTAGAAAGCTTATTTTTGGTTTTTAACTGAGGATATTTCCTTTGTCACCACAGATTTCAATGCGCTCTCAAATATCCTATTGCAGATTCCACAAAAATAGTGTTATCAAATTGCTCAATGAAAAGAATGGTGTACCTCTGTAAGATGAATAAACATATCACAAAGCAGTTTCTCAGAAATCTTCTTTCTAGATTTTATCTCCTTATGTTTCCTTTTTCACTACAGGCCTCAATGCGCTCCCAAATATCCCTTTGCAAATTCAAAGAAAACAGTGTTAGCAAATGGCTTCATGAATGGAAAGGTGTAAATCTGTGGCATGAATTGAAACATCACAAAGAACTTTCTCAGAATGATTCTTTCTAGTTCTTGCCTGAGGATATCTTTTTTTCACCATAGGCTCCAATTCAATCCAAAATATGCCTTCTCGGATTTCCCAAACGCTGATCCATTAAAAGAATTGTGTAACTCAATGAGATGAATTAACACATTACAAAATGGTTTCTCAGAAGCTTCTTTCTAGTTTTTATATGAGGATATTTTCTTTCTCACCATAAGCTTCAACGAGCTCCAAAACATCCCATTGTAGACTCCATGTGAAGAGTGTTAGCAAACGGTTCAATGAAATGAACAGCATAAATACATAAGTTGAATTCACACATCACAGAGCAGTTTCTCAGGAAGTTTCTTTGTACTTTTTCTCTGAGGATATTTCCTTTTTCACCATAGGCCTCAATGTGTTCCCAAACATCCCTTTGCAGATACGAAAAAAAATGTGTTAGCAATCTACTCCATGAACAGAAAAGTGATACTCTGTGAGATGAATACCCACATCACAAAGAAGTTTCTGAGAAAGCTTCTCTCTGGTTTTTATCTGAGGATATTTCCTTTGTCATGCTAGGCTTCCATGAGATCAAAAATATCCCTTCTCAGATTCCCCAAAAGCAGTGCTGCCAAACTGCTCCATGAAAAGAATGGTATAAGTATCTGAGATGAATTCATACATCACAAAGCTGTTTCTCAGACAGCTTCTTTCTAGTATTTATCTGAGGATATCTCCTTTTACTCCATAATCCTCAATGTGTTCTGGAATATCCCACTGCAGATTCCACAAAAAAAGTGACAGCAAACTTCTCAATGAAAAGAATGGTGTGTGTGAGATGAATTGACACATCACAAAGCAGTTTCACAGAAAGCTTCCTTCTAGTTTTTATACGTATATTTCCTTTTTCAACTTATTCCTCCATAGACTCGTGAATAATCCTTTTCAGATTCCACAAAATTCGTTTTTGCAAGCTGCTCCATGAAAGAAAAACTCTAAATCTGTGAGATGAATTCACACATCACAAAGTAGTTTTTCAGAAAGATTCTTTTTGTTTTTTCTCTGATTATATTTCATCAGTCACCAGCGGCTTCAATGTGCTCCCAAATATCCTATTGCAGATTCCAGGAAAACAGTGTTAGCGAACTGCTCCATGGACAGAAAGGTGTAACTCTGTGAGATGGATTGACACAACACAAAGCAGTTTCTCAGAAAGCTTGTTTTCAGTTTTTAACTGAGGATATTTTCTTTATAACAATAGGCTTCGATGCAATCCAAAATATCTCTTCTCAGATTCCCCAAAAACAGTGTTACCAAACTGCTTAATGAAAAGAATCATGTAACTCTGTGAAGTGAGTTCAGAAATCACAAAGCAGTTTCCCAGAAAGATTCTTCCTAGCTTTTGTCTGAGGATATTTCCTTTGTCACTGTAAGCTTCAATATGCTCCAAAATTCCCATTACAGAATCCTCAAAAACAGTGTTAGCAAACTGCTCAATGAAACGAATGGTGTAAGTCTGTGAAGTGAATTCACACATCACAAAGCAGTTTCACAGAGGGCTTCTTTGCAGTTTTTATCTGAGGATATTTCCTTTTTCAGCATAGGCCTCAATTCACTCCCAAATATCCATTTGCAGATTCCACGAAAACAGTGTTAGCAAACTGCTTAATGAAAGGAATGGTGTACTCTGTGAGATTAATTTACACATCACAAAGCAGTTTCTTATAAAACTTCTTTCTATTTTTTATCTCATGATATTTCCTTAGTCACCAAAGTCTTCAATGTGATCCAAAATATTCCCTCTCAGATTCCCTAAAAACAGTTCTAATAAACTGCTCCATGAAAGGAATCGTGTAACTCTGTGAGGTGAATTCACATATCACAAAGTGGTTTATCAGAAAGTTTCTTTCTAGTTTTTTTTGGAGGATATTCCCTTTGTCACCAAAAGCATCAATGTGCTCCAAATTATCCCTTGCAGATTCCATGAAAACAGTGTTTGGAAACTACCTAATGAAAAGAACAGTATAACTCTGTGAGATGAATTCACAAAACACAAAGTAGTTTCTCAGAAAACTTCTTTCAAGTTTTTGTCTGAGGATATTTCCTTTGTCACCATAAGCTTCAATGTGCCCGAAAATATCCCATTGCAGATTCCAATAAAACAGTGATAGCAAACTTCTCAATGCAACGTACAGTGTAACTCTGTAATATGAATTCACACATCACAAAACAATTTCTCAGAAAGTTTCTTTCTAGTTTTTATATGATGGTATATCGTTTTTCACCGTAAGGTTCAATGGGCTCAAATGTATCCTTTTGCAGATTCCAAGAAAGCAGTGTTAACAAACTCCTCCATGAAAAGAATGGTGTAACTCTGTGAGGTGAAGTCACACATTACAAAGAACTTTCTCAGAAAGCTTATTTCTATTTTTTACCTGAGGATATTTCCTTTGTCACCATAGGCTTAAATGCAATCTAATATCTCCCTTCTCAGATTCCCCAAAACAGTGTTACCAAACACAACCAGAAAATAATCATTTAAGTAAGTGGGAAAAATTAACACATCACAAAGCAATTTCTCCGAAAGCTTATTTTTAGTTTTTGTATGAGGGTATTTCCTTTGTCACCTTAAGCTTCAATGTGCTCCGAAATATACCCTTGCAGATTCCATGAAATCAGTGTTAGCAAACTACTCAATGAAAAGAACAGTGTCACTCTGTGAGATGAATTCCTACATCGCAAAGCAGTTTCTCAGAAAGTTTATTTCTAGTTTTTTTTCCGAGGATATTTCCTTTTCAACCGTAAGCCTCCATATGCTCCCAAATATCCTTTTGCAGATTCCACGAAGACAGTGTTTGCAAACTGCTCCCTGGAAAGAACAGTGTAACTCTGTGAAGCGAATTCACACATCACAAAGCAGATTCTCAGAAAGCATCTTTCTAGTTTTTATCTGAAAATTTTGTCAGCATAGGCTTCAATGAGATCTAAGATATCCCTCCTCTGACTCACCAAATACAGTGCAATCATAATGATTCATGAAAAGAATTGTGTATCTCTGTGACATGAATTCATACGTTACAAAGTAGTTTCTCAGAAAACGACTTTCTCGTTTTTATCTGAGGATATTTCATTTTTCACCATAGGTATCAATGTGCTTCCAGATATCCCTTTGCAGGTTCCACGAAAACAGTGTTACCAACGGCTCCATGCAAAGAAAGAAATGTGTAACTCTGGGAGATGAATCCACACATCACAAAACAGTTTCTCACAAAGCTTCTTTCTAATTTTCATCTGAGGATATTTCCTTTGTCACCATAGGCTTCAATGTGATCCAAAATATCCCTTTTCAGATTCCCCAAAAACAGTGCTGTGAAGTGATGCTTGAAAAGAATGGTGTAACTCTGTGAGATGAATTCACACATCACAAAGTGGTTTCTCAGAAAGTTTCTTTCTCGTTTTTATCTGAGGATATTTAATTTTTCACAATAGACCTCAATACACTCCCAAATATCCCTTTGCTGATTCCATGACAAGTGTTAGGAAACCATTCCTTGAAAAAAGTGTAACTCTGTGAGATGAATTCACACATCACAAAGAAGTTTCTCAGAAAGATTCTTTCTAGTTTTTATCTGAGGATAGTTACTTTGTCACCATAGGCTTCAAAGCGATCCAAAATGTCCTTTCCCAGATTCCCCAAAATGAGCTACCAAACTGATCTATGAAGGTAATAATTTAACCCTGTGGGATCAATTAATATATCATAAAGTGGCTTTTCAGAAAGCTTTCCATTTTTTATAGAAGGGAATTTCCTTTGTCTCCTTAAGTTTCAATGCCCTCCAAAGTGTCCCTTTGCACATTCCACAAATACATTGTTAGCAAACTGCTCAATAAAAAGAACAGTGTAACACTGTGAGATGAATTTGCACATCACAAGGAAGTTTCTCAGAAAGCTTCTTTCTAATTATTATCAGGATATTTCCTTTTTCACCATAGGCCTCAATGCCCTCCCAAATATCCCTTTTCAGATTGCACAAAAACACTGTTTGCAAACTGCTCAATGCAAAGAACAGTGTACCTCTGTGAGATGAATTCACACACTACAAACCAGTTTCTCAGAAAGCTTTTTTCTAGTTCTTATATGAGGGCATTTTCTTTGTCACCATAGGCTTCAATGAGATCCAAAATATCCCGTCTCAGATTCCCCAAAAACAGTACTAAAAAATTGATCCATGAAAAGAATCATGTAACTCTGTGAGATGAATTAATTCATCACAAAGCAGTTTCTCAGAAAGCTTCTTTATAGTTTTTATATGAATGTATTTCCTTTTCACCACGAACTTCAATGTGCTCTGAAGTATCCAACTGCAGATTCCTAGAAAACAGTGTTAGCAAACTGTTCAATGAAAACAACAGTGTAACTTTGTGAGATGAATACACACTTCACAAAACAGGTTCTCGGAAAGTTTCTTTCTTGTTTTAATCTGAAGATATTTCCTTTTCCACCATAGGCCTCAGTGCGCTCCCAAATATCCCTTTGCAAACTCCATGAAAACAGTGTTATCAGACTTATCCATGAAAAGAAAGGTGAAACTCCTTGAGATGAATTCACACATCACAAATAAATCTCGATGAATGCTTCTTTCTAGTTTTAATCTGAGGATATGTCCTTTGACACCATAGGCTTCACTGTGATCCAAAACAACCCTTCTCAGATGTCCCAAAAACAGGACTACCAAACTGCTCTATGAAAAGAAAGGTGTAACTCTATGAGATGAATTCAGAAATCACAAGATAGTTCCTCAGAAAGTGTCTTTCTAGTTTTTGTCTGAGGATATTTCCTTTGTAACCATAAGCTTCAATGTGCTCCAAAATATCCCATTGCAGATTCCAAGAAAACAGCATTGGCAGACTGCTAAATGAAGAGAACAGTGTAACGCTGTGAGATGTATTCACATATCAGAAAGCAGTTTCGCAGAAAGATTCTTTCGAGTTTTTGTCTGAGGATATTTCCTTTGTCACCATAGGTTTCAATGCACTCCCAAATATTCTCTTGCACACTCCACAAAAACAGTGTCATCAAATGGCTCAAATAATAGCATGGTGTAGGACTGTGTGATGAATTCACCTATCACAAATCAGTTACTCAGAAAACTTCTTTCTAATTTTTATCTGAGTGTATTTCCTTTTTCACCATAGACCTCAATGCGCTCCCAAATATCCCTTTACAGATTCCATGTAAACAGTGTTAGCAAAATGCTCAATGAAAACAAAGGTGTATCTCTGTGAGATGAATTCACACAACACAAAGAATTTACTCAGAAAGCTCCTTTATAGTTTTTTCTGAGGATATTTCACTGGTCACCATAGACTTCAATGGTATCCAAATTATCCCTTCTCAGATTCCCCAAAAAAGTGCTATCAAACTGATCCATGAAAAGAATCGTGTAACTCAGGGAGATGAATTCACAAATCACAAAGCAATTTCTCAGAAGATTTATTTCTAGTTTTTGTCTGATTATATTTCATTTTTCACAACAAATTTCAATGCGCTCCAAAATATATCATTGCAGATTCCAATAAAACAGTGTTAACAAACTGCTCAATGAAAGAAAGACTGTAACTCTGTGAAATGAATTCACACATCACAAAGCAGTTTCTCAGAAAGCTTCTTTTTGGATTTTCTATGAGGATATTTCCTTTGTCATCTTAGGCTTCAATGCGCTCCAAAAAATCCTATTGCAGATTCCACGAAAACGGTGTTATCAAACTACTCAATGAAAAGAATGGTGTAACTCTGTGAGATGAATTCACACATCACAAAACAGTTTCTCAGAAAGCTTCCCTTTGGTTTTCATGTGAGAATATTTCCTGTTTCAATATAGGCCTCAATGAGTTCCCAAATATCCCTTTTCCGATTCAACAAAAACGGTGTTAGCAAACTCCCCCATGACAAGAAAGGTGTATTTCTGTGAGATGAATTCACACATCACAAAGAACTTTCTCAGGAAGGTTCTTTCTAGTTTTTTCTGAGGATATTTCCTTAGTCACCATATGCTTCAATGCGATCCAAAATATCCCTTCTTAGATTCCCAAATAACAGTGCTACCAAACTGATCCATGAATATAATCGTGTAACTCTCTCAGATGAATTAACACATCACAAAGTGATTCCTCAGAAAACTTCTTTCTAGTTTTTATATGAGAATATTTACTTTGTCATCATAGGCTTCAATGCGGTCCAAAATATCCCTTCTCAGATTACCCAAAAACAATGCAACAAAATGGCTAAATGAATTAACACATCACAAAGTGGTGTCTCAGAAAGCTTCTTTCTACTTTTATATGAGTATATTTCCTTTGTCACCATAGGCTTCTGTTTGCTCAAAAATATTCTAATGCAGATTCCATGAACACAGTGTTCGCAGATTGCTCACTGAAAATACGGTGTAACCCTGTGAGACAAATTAACCCATCACAAAGCAGTTTCTCAGAAAGCTTCTTTCTAGTTTCTATCTGAGGATATTTCCTTTGTCACCATAAGCTTTATTCTGCTAAGAAATATCCCATTGTATATTCCAAGAAAACACTGTTTTACAAACTGCTCAATGAAAAGAACAGTGTAATTCTCTGATTTGAATTCGCACATCACAAAGCAGTTTCTCTGAAAGTTTCTTTCTAGTTTTTACCTGAGGATATTTTCTTATTGACACTAAGCTTCAATGTGCTCCTAAATATGCCATTGTAGATTCGAGGAAAATAGTGTTAGATAACCACTCCATGAAAGCAACAGTGAAAATCTGTGTGTTGAACTCAAACATCACAAAGCTGATTCTCAGAAAGCTTCTTTCTAATTTTTCTGTGCGGATATTTCCTTTTTCAGTATACACTTCAATGTGCTCCCAAATATCCATTTGCAGATTCCACGAAAACAGTGTTAGAACATATCTCCATGAATAGAAAGGTGTAACTCTGTGAGACAAATTCACACATCACAAATAACTTTCTCAGAAAGCTTCTTTATAGTTTTTATCTGAGGATATTTCCTTAGTCACCATAGGCTTCAATGTGATCCAAAATATCCCTTCTCAGGTTCCCCCAAAAGAGTGCTATCAAACTGACCCATGAGAAGAATCATGTAACACTGTATGATGAATTCACAAATCACAAAAAAGTTTCTCAGAATGTTTCTATCTATTTTTTATCTGAGGATATTCACTTTTTCATAATAAACTTCAAAACACTCTGAAATATCCCATTGTAGATTGCAAGAAAACAGTGTTCGCAAACTGCTCAATGAAAAGAACAGTGTACCTCTGTGAGTTGAATTCACACATCACACAGCAGTTTCTCAGAAGGCTTCGTTTTGGTTTTTCTATAGGGATATTTCCTTTGTCACAACAGGCTTCAATGCACTCCCAAATATCCTGTGCAGACTCCAGGAAAACAGTGTTATCATATGTCACCAAGAAAAGAACGGTGTATCTCTGTGTGAAAAATTCACCCATAACAAACTAATTTCTCAGAAATATTCTTTGTAGTTTTTATCTGAGGATATTTCCTTTGTCTCCATAGGCCTCAATGCGCTCCCAGATATCCCTTTGCAGATTCCAAGAAAACAGTGTTAGCGATCTCTTCCATGAAAGGAAAACTGTAACTCTGTGAGATGAATTCACACATCACAAAGAACTTTATCAGAAAGCTTTTTATCTAGTTATTATCTGAGGATGTTTCCCTTGTCACCATAGGATTCAATGTGATTCAAAATATACCTTCTTGCATTCGCCAAAATCAGTGCTACCAAAGTGATCCATGAAAAGGATTGTGTAACTCTGTGAGATGTATTAACACATCACAAAGTAGTTTCTCAGAAAGCTTCTTTCTAGTTTGTATATGATGATATTTAATTTGTCACTGTAAGCTTCAATGCACTCCAAAATATCCCATTTCAGATTCCAAGAAAACAGTGTTAGCAAGCTGCTCGATGAAAAGAACAGCGTAACTCATTGATATGAATTGACACAACACAACACAGTTTCTCAGAAAGATTTTTTGGTTTTTATCTGAAGATATTTCCTTTGTCTCCAATCGACTCAATGCACTCCCAAATAGTAGCTCTGTGTGGTGAATTCACACATCACAAAGCAGTTTCTCAGAAAGCATCTTCTCATTTTTTTCTGAGGATATTTACGTTTTCACTATTGGCCTCAATGCACTCCAAAATGTCCCTTTGCAGATTCCATGAAAACAGTGTTAGCAAACTGACCCATAAAAAGAAAGGGGTAACTGTGTGAGATGTATTCACACATCACAGAGAAGTTTCTCAGAAAGCTTATTTCCAGTTTTTATCTGAGGATATTTCCTCAGTCATCATAGTCTTCAGTGGGGTCCAAAATATCCCTTCTCAGATTCCCCAAAATCCATGCTACCAAACTGATCCATGAAAAGTATCATGTAACACTGTTGTTTTTTATCTGAGTGTATTTCCTTTGTCACCATAGGCTTCAATTATCTCCCAAATATCCTATTGCAGAATCCACGAAAACTAGTTATCAAACTGCTCAATGAATAAAACGGTGTAGATCTTTGAGATGAATCCAAACATCACAAAGCGGTTTCTCAGAAAGCTTCTTTCTAGTTTTTATCTGAGGATATTTCTTTTTTCACAATAGGCCTTAACGTGTTCCCAAATATCCCTTTGCAGATTTCACACAAAGTGTGTTACCAGACCGCTCCATGAAAAGAAAGGTGTAACTCTGTGAGATGAATTGAAACATCAAAAAGAACTTTCTCAGTAAGCTTCATTATAGTTTTTATCTGAGGATATTTCCTTTCTCACCAAAGGCTTCAAGGCGATCCAAAATATCCCTTCTCAGATTCCCTATAAACAGTCCTACCAATCTACTCTTTGAAAAGAATCATATAACTCTGCTAGATGAATTCAAAAATAACAAAACAGTTTCTTAGAAAGTATCTTCCTAGTTTTTGTCTGAGGATATTTCCTTTTACACCATAAGTTTCCATGTGCTCCGAAATATCTCACTGCAATTTCCAAGAAAACCATGTTAACAAACTACTCGATGAACAGAGCAGTGTAACTATGTGAATTGAATTCACACATCACAAAGTTGTTTGTCAGAAAGCTTCCTTTTGGTATTTCTCTGAGGATATTTTCTTTGTCACCATAGGCTTCAAAGTGCTCCCAAATACCCTGTTGCAGATTCCACGAAAACAGTGTTGTCAAACTGCTCAGTGAAATGTACAGTGTAACTCTATGTGATGAATTCACACATTACAAAGCAGTTTCTCAGAAAGCTTCTTTTCGGTTTTCCTATGAGGATATATCCTTTTTCACTAGAGGTCTCAATGTGCTCCCAAATATCCCTTTGCAGATTCCACAAACACTGTGTTAGCAAACTGCTCCATGAAACGTAAATTGTAACTCTGTGAGAGGAATTTGATCTATACAAAGAACTTTCTCAGAAAGCTTCTTTCTAGTTTTTATCTGAGGATAATTTCTTTTTCACCATAGGCCTCAATGCATTACCAAATATCCCTTTGCAGAGTCAAGAAATATTTTGGTAGCAAACTGCTCCATGAAAAGAAACCTGTAACTCTGTGAGGTGAATTCACAAATCACAAACAACTTTCTTAGAAAGCCTCTTTCTAGTTTTTATCTGATTATATTTCCTTAGTCACCATAGGCTTCAAAGTGATCCAAAATATCCCTTCTCAGATTCCCCAAAAACAGTGCTACCAAACTGAACCATGAAAACAGTCATGTAACTCTATGAGATGAATTAACACATCATAAAGTCGTTTCTCAGAAAGCTTCTTTCTAGTTTTTATATGAGGATATTTTCTTTGTTATCATAAGCTTCAATGAGCTCTGAAATATCCCATTGCAGATTACAAGAA
Source organism: Colobus angolensis palliatus (assembly GCF_000951035.1). Taxonomy (NCBI): domain Eukaryota; kingdom Metazoa; phylum Chordata; class Mammalia; order Primates; family Cercopithecidae; genus Colobus; species Colobus angolensis. Next base: position 168,786 of record NW_012120143.1, on the reverse strand, counting down.
TACAGTGTTAGCAAATGGCTCAATGAATAGAACAGTGTACCTCTCTGAGATGGATTCACACATCACAAAGAAGTTTCTCAGAAACCTTCTTTCTAGTTTTTATCTGAGAATATTTCGTTTTTCACCATAGGTCTCAATGCGCTCCCAAATATCCCTTTGCAGATTCCATGAAAACAGTGTTAGCAAACTGCTCAATGAAAAGATAGTTGTGACTCTGCGATATGAATTTACATATTACAAAGAACCTTTTCTGAATGCTTCTTTCTAGTTTTTATCTGAGTTTATTTCCTTTGTCAACATAGGCTTCAATGCGATCCAAAACATCCCTTCTCAGATACCCCAAAAATAGTGCTATCAAACTGATCCAAGGAAAAAATCGTGTAACTTTGTGAGAAGAATTCACAAATCACAAAGCAGTTTCTCAGAAAATATCTATCTAGTTTTTGTCTGAGGACAATTCATTTTAGCTTCATTCATTTAGTAAGCTTCAATGCGCTCTGAAATATACCATTGCAGATTCCAAGGAAACAGTGTTAGCAAACTGCTCAATGAAAAGAACAGTGTAACTCTGTGAACTGAATTCACACATCCACACATCACAAGGCAGTTTCTCAGAAAACTTCTGTTTGCTTTCTATCTGATTATACTTTTGTTGTCACCACTGGCTTCAATGCACTCCCAAATATCCTAATTCAGACTCCATGAAAACAGTTCTATCAATCTGTTCAATGAAAATAACCGTGTAACTCTGTAAGATGAATTCACACATCAAAAAGCAGTCTCTCAGAAAGCTTCTTTTTGGTTTTTGCATGAGTATATTTCCTTTTTCAATGTAGGACTCAATGTGCTCCCTTGTATCTCCTTATAGATTCCAAAAAAAATGTGTTAGCAAACTGCCCCATGAAGGAAACGTGCAACTATGTGAGATGAATTCACACATCTCAAAGAACTTTCTCAGATTGCTTCTGTCTAGTTTTTATCTCAGGACATATCCTTTGTCACCATAGGCTTCAACGCACTCTGAAATATCCCATTGCAGATTCCAAGAAAACAGTGTTAGCAAATTGCTCAATGAAAAGAACAGTGTAACTCTCTGACACGAATTTACACCTCACAAAGCAGTTTCTCAGAAAGCTTCTATATAGTTTTCATCTGAGGAAATTTCCTTTTACAACATAGACCATAATGTGCTCCCAAATATCCCTTTGCAGATTCGATGAAAACTCTATTAGCAAACTGCTCCACGAAAACAAAGGTGAAACTTTGTGAGATGAATTCCCACATCACAAGGAAGTTTCTCAGAAAGCTTCTCTACGGTTTTTATCTCAGGATATTTCCTTTGTCACTATAGGCTTCAAAGTGATCCAAAATATTCCTTCTCTGATTCCCCAAATACAGTGCTACCAAACTGATACATGAAAAGAATCGTGTAACTCTGTGAGATGAAATAACACATAATAAGGCTGTTTCTCATAAATCTTCTTTCTAGTTTTTGTCTGAGAATATTTCCGTTTTCACCATAGGCTTCAATTCACTCCAAAATACCCTATTGCAGATTTCACGTAAAAAGTGAATTCAAATTGCTCAATGAAATGAACTGTGTATCTCTGTGAGAACTCTAACATCACAACACAATTTCTCAGAAAGCTTCTTTCTAGTTTTTATCTGAGGGTATTTCCTTTTTCACTATAGGTCACTATGCGCTCCCAAATCTCCCTCTGCAGATTACAAGACAACCGTGGTAGCAAATTTCTCTACGAAAAGATAGGTGTAACATGTGAGATGAATTCCCACCTCACAAGGAAGTTACTCAAAAAGCTTCTTTTTCCTTTTTAAGTGAGGATATTTCCTTTGTTACATTGGGATTCAATGCGATCCAAAATATTCCTTCTCAGATTCCTGTAAAACAGTGCTTCCAAACTGCTCCATGACAAGAATCATGTAACTCTCTGAGATGAATTCACAAATCACAAACCTCTTTCTCAGAAATCTTCTTTCTAGTTTTTGTCCGAGGATATTTCCTTTGTCACCATCAACTTCTATGTGCTCCAAAATATTCATTTACAGATTCCAAGAAAACAATGTTAGCAATATGCACAGTAAAAAGAACGGTGTAATTCTATGAGATGAGTTCAAAAATCGCAAAGCAGTTTCTCAGAAAGTTTCTTTCTAGTTTTTGTCTGAGGATATTTCCTTTTTCAGCATAGGCTTCTAGGTGCTCACAAATATCCCTTTGCCAATACCAAGAAAACAGTGTAGGCAAACTGCTGAATGAAAAGAACAGTGTATCTATGTGAGATGAATTCACGCATCACAAAGCAGTTTCTCAGAAAGATTATTTCTATATCTTGTATGAGGATATTTCCTTTGTCACCATAGACTTCAATGCGATCCAAAATATCCCTTCTCAGATTCCCCAATAACAATGCTACCAAACTGCTCCATGAAAAGCATCATGTAACCCTGTGAGATGAATTCACAAATCACAAAGCAGATTCTCAGAAAGCTTTCTCCTAGTTTTTTTCTGAGGATATTTATTTTGTTACAATAAGCTTCAAAGTGCTCCGAAATATCCCATCGTCGATTCCAAGAAAACCGTGCTGGCAAACTGCTGAATGAAAAGGACAGTGTAACTTTGTGAGTTGAATTCACACATCCCAAATAAGTTTCTCAGAAAGCTTCTTTCTAATTTTTCTCTGAGGATATTTGTTTTCTCACTATAGGCCTCAAAGTGCTCTCAAATATTGCTTTGCAGATTCCAAGAAAACAGAGTTAGCAAAGTGCTCCAAGAATAGAAAGGTGTAACTCCCTGAGATGAACTCACACATCACAAAGAACTTTCTCAGAAAGCTTCTTTCTAGTTTTTATCTGAGGATATATCCTTTTTCACCCTAGGCCTCAATTTGCTCCCAAATATCCCTAAGCAGATTTCAGAAAAACAGTGGTAGCAAACGGTCCATTAAACAATAATGTAACTCTGTGAGATGAATTCACACATCATAAAGCAGTTTCTCAGAAAGTTTCTTTCTAGTTTTTATCTCAGGATATTTCAGGCCCCAATGCACTCCTGTATATCTCATTGCAGCTTCCACAAAAGTATTGTTAGGAATCTTCTCAAGGAAAACAGTGGTGTGGCTCTGAGATGAATTCGCACATCACAAAGCAGTTTGTCAGAAGGATTCCCTCCAGTTTCTATCTAAGGATATTTAATTTTTCACCATAGGACTCAATGCCCTCAGAATATCCCATGGCAGATTCCACGAAAACAGTGTTAGCAAACTGCTCAATGTAATGAAAATGTATCTCTGTGAGATGAATACACTCATCACAAAGCAGTTTCTCATAAAACTTTTTCTAGTTTTCACTGAGGATATTTCCTTTGTTATCATAGGCTTCAAAACAATCCAAAATATCCCTTCTCAGATTCCACAAATAAAATTCAGGAAATCTGCTCCTTGAAAGAGTAGTGTAACTCTGTGTGATGAACTCACAGATCACAAAGCAGTCTCTCAGAAAGCTTCTTTCTTCTTTTTACTCAGGATATTTCCTTTTTAAACATGGGCTTCAATGGTCTCCTGTATATCTCATTGCAGATACTGTGAAAACAGTGTTAGCAAAACTGTCAATGAAAGAAATAGTGTAAATCTGGGAGATGAATTCATACACCACAAAGCAGTTTCTGAGAAGGCTTCTTTCCAGTTCTTATCTAAGGATATTTTATTTTCTAATGTAGGACTCAATGCCCTCAGAATATACAATGGCAGATTCCATGAAAACAGTGTTAGCAAACTGCTCCATGTAACTAAAAGTGTAAAACTGTGAGATGAATACACTAATCACAAAGCAGTTTCTCATGAAGCTTTTTCTAGTTTTTACTGAAGGTATTTCATTTGTTACCATAGGCTTCAAAGAGATCCAAACTATCCCTTCTCAGATCGCACAAATACAGTTCTATCAAACTGCTCCTTGAAAGAATCATGTAACTCTGTGTAATGAATTCACAGATCACAAAGCCATTTCTCAGAAAGCTTCTTTCTTCTTTTTATCACGTGATATTTCCTTTTTAAACATGGGCCTCAAATGTGCTCCCGAATATCTCATTGCAGATTCTGCGAAAACAGTGTTAGCAAACTTCTCAATGAAAGCAATGGTGTAACTCTGTGAGATGAATTCACACACCAAAAAGTAGTTTCTGAGAAGGCTTCTCTCCAGTTTTTATCTGAGGATATTTCATTTCTCGCCATAGAATTCTATGCTATCCAAGATGTCACTCTTGAGATTCCACAAAAACAGTACTAGCAAACTCCTACATGAAAGACTGGTGTAACTCTGTGAGATGAATTCACAGGTCAGAAAGTAGGTTCCCAGAATGCTTCTTTCTGATTTTTCCTTGAGAATATTTCCATTGTCACTGTAAGCTTCAATGCACTGTGAAATATCTCTTTACGGGTTTCAAGAAAACAGTGTCAGCAGACTGTTCAATTTAAAGAATACTGTAACTCTGTGAGATATATTCCCACATCACAAAGCAGTTTCTCAGAAAGCTTCTTTCTGGTTTTGATCTGAGGATATCTCCTTTGTCACCATAGGGTTCAATGTGCTCCCAAACAGGCTAATGCATTTTTCAAGAAAACAGTGTTAGCAAACTGCTGTATGAAACCAACAGTGTAATCCTGTGAGATGAATTCACACATCACAAAGAAGTTTCACAGAAAGCTTCTTTCTAGCTTTGATCTGAGAATATTTCATTTTCCACTATAGGCCTCAAAGCGCTCCCAAATATCCCTTTGCAGATTTCATGAAAACAGTGTTAGCAAACTGTTCCATGAAAAGAAAGGTGTAACTCTGTGAGATGAATTCACAAATCAAAAATAACTTTCTCAGAAAGCTTCTTTCCAGTTTTTATGTGAGGATATTTCCTTGTCACCATAGGTTTCAATGCATTACAAAATATTCCTTCTCAGATTCCCTAAAAACAGTGTAAGTAAAGTGATCCATGAAAAAAATCATATAACTCTGTGAGACAAATTCACACATCCAAAGTAATTTCTCAGAAAGCTTCTTTTTGGTTTTTGTCTGAGGATATTTTCTTTGTCCCCATAGGTTTCAATGCACTCCCAAATATCCTAACACAGATTCCACGAAAACAGTGTTAGCAGACTGCACAATGAAAGGAATGGTGTAACACTGTGAGGTGAATTAACCCATTACAAAGCAGTTTCTCAGGAAGCTTCTTCCTAATTTTTATCTGAGGATATTTCCTTTGCCACCATAAGCTTCACTGCACTAAGAAATATCCCATTGCAGATAACAAGAAAACAGTTTTAGAAAACTGATCCATGAACAGAACAGTGTAACCCTGTGAGATGCATTCACACATCACAATGCAGTTTCTCAGAAAGCTTCTTTCTAGTTTTTATCTGAGGATATTTCCTTTTTCACCATAGGCCTCAAAGTGCTCCCAAATATCACTTTGCAGATTTCCCAAAAACAGTGTTAGTAAACTACTTCGTGAAGGGAAAGGTATAACTCTGTGAGATGAATTCACATATCAAAACAAAGTTTCTCACAAATCAATCTTCTTTCCAGTTTTTATCTGAGTATATTTCCTTGTCACCATAGGCTTCAATGCAATCCAAAATACCCCTTTTCAAATTCCCCAAAAACAGTGCTAACAAAGTGATGCATGAAAGGAATCGTGTAACTCTGTGAGATAAATTCACACATCCAAGCAGTTTCTCAGAAAGCTTCTTTTTGCTTTTTATCTAAGGATATTTCCTTTGTTACCATAGGCTTCAATGCACTCTGAATTATCCAAATGCAGATTCCATGAAAACGGTGTTAACAGACTGCTTAACAAAAAGAATGGTGTAACTCTGTGAGATGAATTAACCCATCATAAAGTGGTTTCTCAGAAAGTTTCTTTCACGTTTTTATCTGCAGATATTTCCTTTGTCACTGTAAGCTTCATTGCACTAAGAAATATCCCATTGCAGATTCCAAGAAAACAGTGTTAGCAAAATGCTTAATGAGCAGAACAATGTAAGTCTGTGAGATACATTCACACATCACAATGCAGTTTCTCAGATACCTTCTTTCTGGTTTTTGTCTGAGGATATTTCCTTTTTCACCATATGCTTCAATGCACTCCCAAATATCCCTTTGCATATTCCACGAAAAGAGTGTTAGCAAACGGCTTCATGAAGAGAAAGGTATAATTACATGAGATGAATTCACACAACACAAAGAAGTTTCTCAGAATGCTTCTTTCTAGTTTTTATCTGAGAATATTTCCTTTGTCAGCATAGGCTTCAATGCAATCCAAAGTATCCCATCTCAGATTCCCCAAAAACAGTGTTAAAAAGTGCTCCATGATAGGAAAGTGTAACTCTGTAAGATGAGTTCACACATCACATATCAGATTCTCAGAAACCTTCTTTATACTTTTTCTTTGAGGATAATTCCTTTGTCACCATAAGCTTCAATGCACTGTGAAATATCCCTTTATGCATTCCAAGAAAACAGTGTTAGCAGACTACTCAATGAAAAGAACACTGTAACTCTGTGAGATGTATTCACACATCACAAAGCAGTTTCTCAGAAGGCTTCTTTTTAGTTTTTAACTGAGGATGTTTCCTTTGTCACCATAGGATTCAATGTCCTCCCAAACATCCTATTGCATTTTCCACGAAAACAATGTTAGCAAACTGCTGTATGAGAAGAATGGTGTAACTCTTTGAGATGAATTCAAACATCCAAGACAGTTTCTCAGAAAGTTTCTTTTCAGTTATTATCTGATGATATTTCCTTTGTCACCATAGGCTCCCATATATCCTAACACAGATTCCAAAAGAACAATGTTAACAGACTGCTCAATGAAAAGAACGGTGCAATTCTGTGGGATGGATTAACCCATCACAAACCAGTTTCTCAGTAAGCTTCTTTCTAGTTTATCTCTGTGGATATTTCCTTTGTCACAGTAAGCTTCAATGTGCACTGCAATATCCCTTTGCGGAATCCAAGAAAACAGTGTTAGCAGACTGCCCAATAAAAAGAACACTGTAACTCTGTGAGATGTATTCACACATCAAAAAGCAATTTCTCAGAAGGCTACCTTTTTGGTTTATCTCTGAGGATATTTACTTTGTCACCCTAGGCTTCAATGCATTCCAATATATCCTAATGCAGATTCCATGAAAAGAGTGTTAGCAGACTGCTCAATGAAAAGAACGTTGTAACACAGTGAGTTGAATTAACCCATCACAATGCAGTCTCAGAAAGCTTCTTTCTAGTTTTTATCTGACGATATTTCCTTTTTCAACATAGGCCTCAATGCACTAACAAATATCCCTGTGAAGATTCCACAAAAACAGTGTTAGCAAACAGCTTCATGAAGACAAAGGTGTAACTCTGTGAAATGAATTCACACATCACAAAGAAGTTTCAGAAAGACTCTTTCTAGTTTTTATGTGAGGATATTTCCTTTGTCACCATAAGCTTCATTGTACTAGGAATTATTCCATTGCAGATTCCAAGAAAAGAATGTAGCAAACTGCTCAATGAAAAGAAGAGTGTAACTCTGTGAGATGCATTCACGCATCACAATGCAATTTCTCAGAAAGCTTCTTTCTATTTTTATCTGAGGATATTTTCTTTTTCACCATAAACATCAATGCACTCCAAAATATCACTTTGAAGATTCCACGAAAACAGTGTTAGCCAACTACTTCATGAAGAGAAAGGTGAAACACTGTGATATGCATTCACACATCAAAAAGAAGTTTCTCAGAAAGCTTCTTTCCAGGTTTTATTGGAGTATATTTCCTTGTCACAATAGGCTTCAGTGCAATAGAAAATATTCCTTCTCAGATTCCCCAAAAACAGTTCTAACAAAGTGATCCATGAAAAGAATCTTGTAACTTTGTGAGATGAATTCAGGCATTCAAAGCAGTTTCTCAGAAAGATTCTTTCTAGTTTTTATCTGAGGATATTTCCTTTGTCACTGTAGGCTTCAATGTGCTCCCAAATATCCTAATGCAGATACCAGGAAAACAGTGTGAACAGACTGTTCAATGAAAAGAATGGTGTAACTCTGTGAGATGAATTAACCCATCACAAAGCAGTTTCTCAGAAAGCTTCTTTCTAGTTTTTATCTGAGGTTATTTCCTTTTTCACCATAGGCCCCAGTGCGCTCCCAAATGTCACTTTGCAGTTTCTACGAAAACAGTGTTAGCAAACTGTTCCATGAAGGGAAAGGTGTAACTCTGTGAGATGAATTCACATATCAATAAGAAGTTCTTCAGAAAGGTTCTTTCTAGTTTTTATTAGAGGATATTTCCTTTGTCAGCATAGGCTTCAATGCAATCCAAAATATCCCTTCTCAGATTCCCCATAAAGAGTGGTAACAAACTGCTCCATGAAAAGAATGTGTAACTCTGTGAGATGAATTCACACATCAGAAAGCAGTTTCTCAGAAACCTTCTTTCTAGTTTGTCTCTGAGTATATTTCCTTTGGCATCATAAGCTTCAATGCACTCTGAATTATCCCTTTGCAGATTCCAAGAAAACAGTGTTAACAAACTGCTCAATAAAAAGAACTGTAACTCTGTGAGATGTATTCACACAGCACAAATCTGCTTCTCCAAAGATTTCTTTTTGGTTTTTATCAGAGGATATTTTCTTTGTCACCATAGGCTTCAATGGGATCCAAAATATACCTTCTCAATTTCCGCTAGCAAAGTGATCCAAGAAAAGCATCTTGTAACTCTGTGAGATGAATTCACACATCCAAAGCAGTTTCTCTGAAATCTTCTTTTTGCTATTTATCTGTGGATATTTCCCTTGTCGCCATAGGCTTCAATGCACTCCCAAATATCCTAACACAGTATCCATGAAAACAGTGTTAGCAGACTACTTAATGAAGAGAACAATGTAACTCTGTGAAATGAATTAACCCATCAGAAAGCAGTTTCTCAGAAAGCGTTTTTCTAGTTTTTTTTCTGAGGATATTTCCTTTTTCACCATTAGCTTCAATGTGCTCCAAAATATCCCTTTGCGGATTCCAAGAAAACAGTGTTAGCAGACTGCTCAATGAAACGAACACTGTAAATCTGTGAGATGTATTCATACATCACAAAGCAGTTTCTCAGAATGATTCTTTTTGTTTTTTATATGAGGATATCTCGTTTGTCCCTATAGGCTTCAATGAGCTCCCAAATATCCTACTGCAGTTTCCACAAAAACAGTGTTAGCAGACTGCTGTATGAAAAGAACAGTGTAACTCTGTGAGAAGAACTCACACATCATGAAGCAGTTTCTCAGAAAGATTCTTTCTAGTTTTTATCTGATGATATTTCCTTTTTCACTATAGGACTGAAAGTGTTGCCAAATATCCCTTGGCAGATACCACGAAAACAGTGTTAGCAAACTGCTCCATGAAAGGAAAGGTGTAACACTGTGAAATGAATTCACACATCCCAAAGAACTTTCTCAGAAAGCTTCTATCCAACTTTTATCTGAGGATATTTAGTTTGTCAAGATAGGCTTCAATGTGAGCAAAAATATCCCTTCTCAGATACCCTAAAAACAGTTCTAATAAAGTGATCCATGAAAAGAATTGTGTAACTCTGAGAGATGAATTCACACATCCAAAGCAGTTTCTCAGAAAGTTTCTTTTCATATTTTATCTAAGGATATTTCCTTTGTCACCATAGGGTTCAATGCACTCCCAAGTATCCTAATGCAGATTTCAGGACAACAGTGTTAGCAAACTGCTCCATGAAAAGAAAGGTGTAACTCAGTAAGATGAATTCACATATTACAAAGAACTTTCTCAGAAAGCTTCTTTATGGTTTTTATCTGAGGATTTTCCTTGTCACCACAGGCTTCAAAGCAATCCAAAATATCCCTTCTCAGATTCCGCAAAAACACTGCTAACAAAGTGATCCATGAAAAGAATCATGTAACTTGGAGAAATGAATACACACATCCAAAGCAGTTTCCCAGAAAGCTTCTTTTCACTACTTATCTGAGGACATTTCCCTTGTCACCATAGGCTTCAATGCACTCCCAAATATCCTAACCCAGATTCCAGGAAAACAGTGTTAGCAGACTGCTCAATGAAAAGAACAGTGTAACTCTGTGAGATGAATTAGCCCGTCACGAGCAGTTTCTCAGAAAGCTTCTTTTTTTTTAATCTGAGGATATTTCCCCTGTCACCATAAGCGTCATTGTGCTAAGAAATATCCCATTGCAGATTCAAAGAAAGTAGTGTTAGCAAACTGGTCCATGAACAGAACAGTGTAATTCTGTGAGATGCATTAACACATCACAGTGCAGTTTCTCAGAAAGCTTCTTTCTGGTTTATATCTGAAGATATTTCCTTTTTCACCATAGGCCCCAAAGTGTTCCCAAATATCACTTTGCAGATTCCACAAAAACCATGCTACCAAACTGTTTCATGAAGAGAAAGATGAAACACTGTGAGATGAATGCACACATCACAAAGAAATTTCTCAGAAAGCTTCTTTCCAGTTGTTATCTGTGTATATTTCCTTGTCACCATAGACTTCAATGCGATCCAAAATACCCCTTCCGAGATTCCCCGAAAACAATGCTAACAAAGTGACCCATGAAAAGAAATGTGTAAGTCTGTGACATGAATTCACACATCCAAAGCAGTTTCTCAGAAAGTTTCTTTTCTTTATTTATCTGAGGATAATTCCTTTTTCACCATAGGGTTCAATGTGCTCCCAAATATCCTAATGCAGATTCCATGAAAACAGTGTTAGCAAACTGCTCTATGAAAAGAAAGGTGGAACTCTGTGAGATTAATTAACCCATCACAAAGCAGTTTCTGAGAAAGCTTCTTTCCATTTTTTATCTGAGGATATTTCCTTGTCACCATAGACTTCAATGCGGTCCAAAATATTGCTTCTCAGTTTCCCCAAAGACAGTACTAACAAAGTGATCCACGAAAAGAATTATGTAACTCTGTGAGATGAGTTCACACACTCAAAGCAATTTCTCACAAAGCTTCTATTCCCCATTTATTTGAGGATATTTCCTTTGTCACTATATTCTTCAATGCAATCCAAAATATCCCTTCACAGTTTCCGCAAAAAGAGTACTAGCAAAATGATCCATTAAAAGAATCGTGTAACTCTGTGAGATGAATTCAGGCATCCAAAGCAGTTTCTCAGAAAGCTTCTTTTAGGTTTTAATTGAGGACATTTCCCTTGTCCCATTAAGTTTCAATGTACTCTAAAATATACTAAAACAGATTCCACGAAACAGTGTTAGCAGACTGCTCAATGAAAAGAAGGGTGTAACTCTGTGGGATGAATTAACCCATCACAAAAAAGTTTCTCAGAAAGCTTCTTTCTAGTTTGTATCTCAGGATATTTCCTTTGTCAAAGTAAGCTTCATTGTGCTAAGAAATATCCCATTGCATATTCCAAGAAAACAGTGTGAGCAACCTGACCAATGAAAGCAATAGTGTAACTCTGTGAGATGCATTCACACATCACAGTGCAGTTTCTGAGAAAGCTTCTTTCTAGTTCTTCTCTAAGGATATTTCCTTTTTCACCATAGGCTTCAATGCATTCCCAAATATCACTTTGCAGATTCCACGAAAACAGTGTTAGTAAACTGCTTCATGAAGAGAAAGGTGTAACTCTGTGGGATGAATTCACACATCACAAGGACGTTTCTCAGAAGGTTCCTTTCTAGTTTTCATTTGAGGATACTTCCTTTGTCAGTGTAGGCTTCAATGCAATCCAAAATATCCCTTCACAGATTACCCAAAAACGCAGCTAACAAACTGCTCCATGAAAGGAAAGTGTAACTCTGTGAGATGAATTTGCACATCAGATAGCAGTTTCTCAGAAATTTTCTTTCCAGTTTGTCTCTGAGAATATTTCCTTTGTCACCATAAGCTTCAATGCCCTATGAATTATCCCTTTGTGGATTCCAAGAAAACAGTGTTAGCAGATTGCTCAATAAAAAGAATGCTGTGACTCTGTGAGATGTATTCACACATCAGAAAGCAGTTTCTCAGAAGGTTTCTCTTTGGATTTTATCTGAAGATATTTCCTTTCTCCCCATAGGATTCAATGCGCCCCCAAATATCCAAAAACTGATTCCATAAAACAGTGTTATCAAACTGATCAATGAAAATAACGTTGTAACTCTATGAGATGAATTAACACGTCACACAAGAGTTTCTCAGAAAGTTTCTTTCTAGTTTTTATCTGAGTATATTTCCTTTGACACCATAAACATCATTGTGCTAAGAAATATCCCATTGCAGATTACAAGAAAACAGTGTTAGCAAAGTGATCAGTGAAAAGAACAGTGTAACTCTGTGTGATGCATTCACACATCACTATGTAGTTTCTCAGAAAGCTTTTGTCTAGCTTTTTTTTATACTTTAATTTCCAGGGTACATGTGCATAACGTACAGGCTTGTTATATATGTATACTTGTGCCATGTAGATGTGCTGCACCCATCAACTCGTCAGCACCCATAAATTCATCATTTATATCATGTATAACTCCCCAATGCAAACCCATCCCCCTCCCCCCTTCCCATGATAGGCCCCAGTGTGTGATGTTCCCCTTCCCAAATCCAGGTGATCTCATTGTTCAGTTCCCACCTATGAGTGAGAATATGCAGTGTTTGGTTCTCTCTTCTTGTGATAGTTTGCTAAGAATCATGGCTTCCAGCTGCATCCATGTGCCTACAAAGGATGCAAACTCATCCTTTCTTATGGCTGCATAATATTCCATGGTGTATATGTGCCACATTTTCTTAATCCAGTCTGTCACAGATGGACATTTGG
>NW_012120143.1:153822-154159 GCF_000951035.1 Colobus angolensis palliatus | reverse complement strand
ATTTTGTATCCTGAGACTTTACTGAAGTTGCTTATGAGCTTAAGGAGATTTTGGACTGAGACGATGAGGTTTTCTAAATATACAATCATGTCATCTGCAAACAGGGACTATTTGACTTCTTCTTTTCCTAACTGTATACCCTTGATTTCTTTCTCTTGCCTGATTGCCCTAGTCAGAACTTTCAACACTCTGTTGAATAGGAGTGGTGAGAGAGGGCATCCCTGTCTTGTGCCAGTTTTCAAAGGGATTTTTCAGTTTTTGCCCATTCAGTATGATATTAGCTGTGGGTTTGTCATAAATAGCTCTTATTATTTTGAGGTACGTTCCATCAATACCG
>NW_012120143.1:152757-153102 GCF_000951035.1 Colobus angolensis palliatus | reverse complement strand
CCTTCTGCTAGCTTTTGAATGTGTTTGCTCCTGCCTCTCTAGTTCTTTTAATTGTGATGTTAGAGTGTCAATTTTAGATCTTTCCTGCTTTCCCTTGTGGACATTTAGTGCTATAAATTTCCATCTACACACTGCTTCAAATGTTTCCCAGAGATTCTGGTATGTTGTATCTTTGTTCTCATTGGTTTCAAAGAACATCTTTATTTCTGCTTTTATTTCGTTATGTACTCAGTAGTCATTCCGGAGCAGCTTGTTCAGTTTCCAAGTAGTTGAGCGGTTTTGATTGAGTTTCTTAGTCCTGAGTTCTAGTTTGATTGCACTGTGGTCTGAGAGACAGTTTGTTAT
>NW_012120143.1:152391-152707 GCF_000951035.1 Colobus angolensis palliatus | reverse complement strand
TTCAGGGATTCAACTTCTTCCTGGTTTAGTCTTGGGAGAGTGTAAGTGTCCAGGATATTATCCATTTCTTCTAGATTTTCTAGTTGATTTGCGTAGACGTGTTTGTAGTATTCTCTGATGGTAGTTTGTATTTCTGTAGGGTTGTTGGTGATATCCCCTTTATCATTTTTTATTGCATCTATTTGATTCTATTTTCTTCTTTATTAGTCTTGCGAGGGGATCTGTCAATTTTGTTGATCTTTTCAAAAAACCAACTCCTGGATTCATTGATTTTTTGGAGGGTTTTTTTGTCTCTATCTCCTTCAGTTCTTCTCTG
>NW_012120143.1:151025-151412 GCF_000951035.1 Colobus angolensis palliatus | reverse complement strand
CTTCTGGAGGAGTATCTTTGTTGCATTCTCTGGATTTCCTGAACTTGAATGTTGGCCTGCCCTACTAGGTTGGGGAATTTCACCTGGATGATATCCTAAAGAGTGTTTTCAAAGTTGGTTCCATTTTCCCTCTCACTTTCAGGCACCCCAATCAGACGTAGATTTGTTCTTTTTACATAATCCCATACTTCTTGCAGGCTTTGTTCATTTCTTTTTCTTTTTTCTTTTGGTTCCTCTTCTTGCTTCATTTCACTCATTTGATCCTCAATCGCTGGTACACTTTCTTCCAGTTGATCGGGTCGGTTACTGAAGCTTGTGCATTTGTCACGTATTTCTCATGTCATGGTTTTCATCTCTGTCATTTCGTTTATGACCTTCTCTGCATTA
>NW_012120143.1:117213-150758 GCF_000951035.1 Colobus angolensis palliatus | reverse complement strand
TCCCCATCTTTGTGGTTTTATCTGTCTCTGGTCTTTGATGATGGTGACGTACTGATGAGGTTTTGGTAAAGGTGTCCTTCCTGTTTGATAGATTTCCTTCTGACAGTCAGGACCCTCAACTATAGTTCTGTTGGAGATTGCTTGAGGTCCACTCAAACCCTGTTTGTCTGGGTATCAGCAGCAGAGTTTGCAGGAGATAGAATATTGCTGAACAGCGAGTGTACCTGTCTGATTCTTACTTTGAAAGCTTCCTCTCAGTGGTGTACTCCGCCCTGTGAAGTGTGGGGTGTCAGACTGCCCCTAGTGGGGGATGTCTCCCAGTTAGGCTACTCAGGGTTCAGGGACCCACTTGAGCAGGCAGTCTGTCCCTTCTCAGATCTCAACCTTGTTGGGAGATCCACTGCTCTCTTCAAATCTGTCAGACAGAGTCGTTCGCATCTGCACAGACCTCCGCTTCTTCCCCTGTTGTTTTTTAGCTGTGCCCTGTCCCCAGAGGTGGAGTCTACAGAGACAGGTATGTGTCCTTGAGCTGCTGTGAGCTCCACCCAGTTTGAGCTTCCCAGTGGCTTTTTTACCTACTTAAGCCTCAGCAATGCTGGGCGCCCCTTCCCCAGCCTCGCTGCTGCCTTGTGGTTAGATCTCCGCAGACTGCTGTTGTAGCAATGAGGGAGGCTCCGTGGGCGTGGGACCCTCCCAGCCAGGTGAGGGATATATTCTCCTGGTGTGCCCGCTTGCTTAAAGCGCATTATTGGGGTGGGAGTTACCCAATTTTCCAGGTGTTGTGTGTCTCATTTCCCTGGCTATGAAAAGAGATTCCCTTCCCCCTTGTGCTTCCCAGGTGAGGTGATGCCTCGCCCTCCTTCAGCTCTTGCTCGTCAGGCTGCAGCAGCTGACCAGCACCGATTGTCCAGCCCTCCCTAATGAGATGACCCCAGTACCTCAGTTGAAAATGCATAAATCACTGTTCTTCTGTGTCGCTCACGCTGGGAGTTGGAGACTGGAGCTGTTCCTATTCGGCCATCTTTCTCCGCCCCTCCTCTGTCTAGTTTTCAACTGAAGATATTTCCTTTTTCACCATAGACCTCAATGCACTAACAAATGTCTCTTTGCAGATAGCACGGATACAGTGTTAGCAAACAGCTTCATGAAGAGAAAGGTGTAACTCTGTGAGGTGAGTTCACACATCACAAAGAAGTTTCTCAGAAAGCTTCTTTCTCATTTTCATATAAGGATATTTCCTTTGTCACCATAAGCTTCATTGCACTAAAAAGTATCCCATTGTAGATTCCAGGAAAACAGTGTTAGCAAAGTGATCAATGAAAAGAACATTGTAACTCTGTGAGATGAATTCACACATCAGAATTCAGTTTTTCAGAAAGCATCTTTCTGCTTTTTTCTGAGGATATTTCTTTTTTCACCTTAGACCTCGATGTCCTCCCAAGCATCCTCTTGCAGGTTCCATGAAAACAGTGTTAGCAAACTTCTTCATGAAGAGAAAGGTGAAATGCTGTGAGATGAACTCACACATCACAACGAAGTTTCTCAGAAAGCTTCTTTCCAGTTTTTATCGAAGTATATTTTCTTGTCATCATGGGCTTTAATGTGTTCCAAAATATCCCTTTGTTGATTTCAGGAAAACAGTGTTAGCAGACTGATCAATGAAAAGAACACTGTAACTCTGTGTGATGTATTCATACATCACAAAGCAGTGTCTCAGATGGCTTCTTTTTGGTTTTTATCTGAGGATGTTTCCTTTGTCACCGTAGGCTTCCATGAGCTCCCACACATTCTATTGCAGTTTCCACAAAAACCGTTTTAGCATACTGCTGTATGAAAAGAATGGTGTAACTGTGTGACATGAACTTACACATCACAAAGAAGATTCTCATAAAGCTTCTTTCTAGTTTTTAATCGGAGGATATTTACTTTCACACTATCAGCCTCAAAGTGCTGCCACATACCCTTTGGCAGATTCCATGAAAACACTATTAGCAAACTGCTCCATGAAAAGAAAGGTGGAACTCTGTGAGATGAATTCACACATCACAAAGAACTTTCTCAGAAAGTTTCTTTCTAGTTTTTATCTGAGTATATTTCCTTGTCACCACAGTCTTCAATGTGATCCAAAATATCCCTTCTGAGATTCCCCAAAAACAGTGCAAACAAAGTGATCAATGAAAAGAATCGTGTAACTATGTGAGATGAATACACACATCCAAAGCAGTTTCACAGAAAGCTTCTTTTCGCTATTTACCTGAGGATATTTCCTCTGTAACCATAGGCTTCAATGTGATCCAAAATATCCCTTCTCAGATTCCCCAAAAACAGTGCTAGCAAAGTGATCCATGAAAAGAATCGTTTAACACTGTGAGATGAATTCACACATCAGAAGGCAGTTTCTCAGAAAACTTCTTTCCAGTTTGCCTCTGAGGATAATTCCTTTGTCACCATAAGTTTCAATGCCCTCTGAATTACTGCTTTGAGAATTCCAAGAAAAGAGTGTTAGTAGACTGCTCAATTAAAAGAACACTATATCTCTGTGAGATGTATTCACACATCACAAAGCAGTTTCTCAGAAGGTTTCTCTTTGTTTTTTTCTGAGGATATTTCCTTTGTCCCCATAGGCTTCAATGTCCTCCCAAATATCATAAACAAGATTCCACAAAACAGTGTTTTTATCTGAGAATATTTCCTTTGTCAACATAAGCTTCATTGCACTAAGAAATATCCCATTGCAGTTTCATAGAACACAGTTTTAGCATATTCCTCAATGAAAAGTACAGTATAACTCTGTGAGATGCATTCACACACCACAATGCAGTTTCTCAGAAAGCTTTTTTCTAGTTTTTACCTGAGGATATTTCCTTTTTCACCATAGGCCTCAAAGCGCTCCCAAATATCACTTTGCAGATTCCATGAAAACAGTGTTAGCAAACTGCTTCATAGAGAAAGCTGTAACTCTGTGAGATTTATTCACATGCCACAAAGAAATTTCTCAGAAAGCTTCTTTCCAGGTTTTATCTGAGGATATTTCCTTGTTACCATAGGCTTCAATGTGATCCAAAATATCCCTTCTCAGATTACTCAAAAACGGTGCTAATAAAGTGATCCAATAAAAGAATCTGTAACTCTTGGAGATAAATTCACACATCCAAAGCAGTTTCTCAGAAAGCTTCTTTTTGATTTTTATATAAGGATATTTCCTTTGTCACCATAGGCTTCAATGCACTCCCAAATATCCTAATACAGATTCCACAAAAACAGTGTTAGCAGACTGCTCAATGAAAAGAACAGTGTAACTCTGTGAGATGAATTAACCCATCACAAAGCAGTTTCTCAGCTTCTTTCTACTTTTTATCTCAGCATATTTCATTTGTCACCAGAAGCTTCATTGTGCTAAGAAATATCCCATTACAGATTCCAAGAAAACAAGTTAACAAACTGGTCAGTTAAAAGAACAATGTATCTCTGTGAGATGCATTCTCACATCACAGTGCAGTTTCTCAGAAAGCTTCTTTCTAGCTTTTATCTGAGAGTATTTCTCTTTTCACCATAGATGTCATTGCGCTCCATATATCTCTTGCGGATTCCACAAAAACAGTGTTAGCAAACTCTTCCATGAAGAGAAAGGTGTAACTCAGTGAGATGAATTCACATATCACAAAGAACTTTCTCAGAAAGTGTCTTTCTAGTTTTCATATGAGGATATTGTTTGGTCACCATAGTCTTCAATGTGATCCAAAATATCTCTTCTTAGATTCCCCATAAACAGTGCTACCAAACTTATCCATGAAAATAATCGTGTAACTCTGTGACATGAATTAACATATCACAAAGCACTTTTAAAGAAAGGTTCTTTCTAGTTTTTATTTGAGGATATTTCCTTTTCCAACATAGGCTTCAATGTGCTCCCGAATATCCCTTCGCAGACACCATAAAAACAGTGATGCCAAGTGCTCCTTCAACAGAAAGGTTTAGCTCTATGAAACGAATGCTCACATCACGAAGGAGTTTCTCTGAAAGTTTCTCTGCTGTTGTTACTTGAAGAAATTTTTTTTTCTCCCTAGGCCTCTATGCACTGCCAATTATTCCTCTGCAGATTCCACAAAAACAGTGCTAACAAACTGCTCCATGAAAGGAATGATATAACTCTGTTAGATAAATTGACTCATCACAAAACAGTTTCTCAGTAACCTTCTTTCCAGTTTTTATCTCAGTATATTTCCTTTTCCACCATAGACTTCAATGTGCTTCCAAATAACCCTTCTCAAACATCACAAATGCAGTGATACCGAAGTGCTCCCTCAATAGAACCATTTAGCTCTGTGAGATGAATGCACACATCACAAAGAGTTTCTCAGGAAAACTTCTCTCCAGTTTTTACTTGAAGAATTTTCTTTCTTAACCTTAGGCCTCTATGTGCTCCCAAATATCCCTCTGCAGATTCCACAAAAACAGTGCTAACAAACTGCTACATGAAACGAAAGGTGGAACTCTCTCAGATGAGTTGACCCACCACAAAGCAGTTTCTCAGAAAGCTTCATTTCTAGTTCAAATCTGGCGATATTTCCTTTTTCGCCGTAGACTTCAATGTGTTCCTAAATATCTCCTCTCAGATAGAGCAAAAACAGTAGTGCCAAACTACTCAATCAACAAAGAGATTAAACTCTATGAGGTGAATAGACATGATGAAACCATTTCTCGAAAAGTTTCTGTCTAGTTTTTACCTGAAGTTATTTCCTTTTTCACCATAGGCTTCTGGGAGCTCCTGAATATACCTTTGCAGATTCAATAAAAAGAGGGCTACCAAGCTTCTCCATGAAAGGAATCATGTAACTCTGTGAGATGAAATCAAAAATCACTAGCTCTTTCTCAGAAAGCTTCCTTCTAGTTTTATCTGAGGATATTTCCTTTGTCACCACTGACTTCAATGCGATCCAAAATATCCTTCCTCAGATTACTTAAAAACAGTGCTACCAAACTGATCCATGAAAAGAATCGTGTAACTGTGTGAGATGAATTAACACATCACAAAGCAGGTCTTCAGAAAGCATGTTTCTAGTTTTTATCTAAGGATATTTCCTTTGTCACCATAGTCTTCAATGCAATCCAAAATATCCCTTTGCAGATTCCACGAAAACAGTGTTAGCAAACTACTCCATGAAAAGTAAGGTGTAACCCTGTGAGATGAAAAACCAAATCACCAAGAACTTTCTCAGAAAGCTTCTCTCTAGTTTTTATTTGAGGATGTTACCTTTGTCACCCTAGGCTTCAATGCGATCAAAACTATCCCTTCTCAGTTCCCCAACACACTGCTACCAAACTGATCCATGAAAAGAACCGTGTAACTCTGTGAGATGAATTTACAAATCAAACAGCAGATTCTCAGAAAGCTTCTTTCTAGTTTTTATATGAGGATGTTTCCATTGTCACCATAAGCTTCAATGCACTCTGAAATATCCCTCTGATGATTCCAAGAAAACAGTGTTAGCAAACTGATCAATAAAAAGAAGAGTGTAAATCTGTGAAATGAATTCACACATTACATAGCAGTGTCTCAGACAGCTTCTTTCTAGTTTTTATCTCCGGATATTTCCTTTTTCACCATATTCCACAATGTGCTCCAAAATACCACTTTGCATATCCAATGAAAACAGTTTTAGCAAACTGCTCAATGAAAAGAAAGGTGTAACTATGGGAGATGAATTCATGCATCACAAAGAAGTTTCTCAGAAAGCTTACTTTTAGTTTTTATATGAGGGTATTTCCTTTCTCACTATAGGAATCATTGTGCTCTTTAATGTCCCATTCCAGACTCTGTGAGATAAATTCACACATCACAAAGAACTTTCTCAGAAAACTTCTTTCTAGTTTTTATCTAAGGATGTTTTCTTTGTCACTATTTATTTCAATGCGATCCAAAATATCCTCCTCAGATTCCCCAAAAACAGTGCTAACAAACTGATACATGAAAAAAATCGTGTAACTCTGTGAGATGAATGAACACATCACAAGGCAGTTTCTGAGAAAGCTTGTTTCTATTTGTCACCAGAGGATACTTCCCTTGTCTCCATAAGCTTTAACGTGACCCAAAATATCCATTATCAGATTCCCCCAAAACAGTACAACCAAACTGCTCCATGAAAAGCATTGTGTAACTCTGTGAGACGAAGTTACAAATCACAAAATAGTTTCTCAGAAAGCTTCTTTCTGGATTTTGTCTGAGAATATTTCCTTTGTCACCATAAGCTTTAATGTGCTCTAAAATATCACATTGTAGATTCCAAGAAAACTCTGTTAGCAAACTGTTCAATGAAATGAACAGTGTAACTCTGTGAGATGAATTCACATATCACAAAGTAGTTTCTCAGAAAGCTTCCTTGCAATTTTTTTCCGAGGATATTTCCTTTTCTGTCACAGGCCTAAATTCGCTCCCAAATGTCCCTTTGCAGATTCCCCTAAAACAGTGTTAGCAAACTGCTGCATGACATAAAGGTGTAACTCTATGAGATGAATTCACACTTCACAAAGAACTTTCTCAGAAGGCTTCTGTCTAGTTTTTATCTGAGGATATTCCCTTTGTCACCATAGGCTTCTATGCAACCCTATATATTCCTTCTGAGATTCCCCAATAACAGTGCTAACAAATTGCCCCATGAGAAGAATCATGTAACTCTGTGGGATGAACTCACAAATCACAAAACAGTTTCTCAGAAAGCTTCTTTCTACTTTTGGTCTGACGATATTTCCTTTCTCACCATAAGCTTCAATGTGCTCCAAAATATTCCATTGCAGATTCCAAGAAAGCAATGTTAGCAAACTGCTCAATGAAAAGAATAGTGTAACTCTGTGAGATGAATTCACACATCACAAAGCAGTTTCTCCGAAAGATTCCTTCTAGTTTTTATCTTAGGATATTTCTCTTTACACTATAGGCCTGAATGTGCTCCCAAATATACCTATGCAGATTCCACGAAAACAGTGTTAGCAAACTGCTCCATGAAAAGAAAGGTGTACCCCTGTGAGATGAAAAAACACATCACAAAGAAGTTTCTCAGAAAGTTTCTTTCTATTATTTATCTGAGGATATTTCCTTTGTCTCCATTAGCTTCATTGCAATACAAAATATCCCTGCACAAATTCCAAAAAAAAGTGCTACCAAACTGATCCATGAAAAGAGTCCTGTAACTCTGTAAGATGAATTTACAAATCACAAAGTGGTGTCTCAGAAATCTTCTCTCTAGTTTTTATATGAGCATCTTTCCATTGTCATCATAAGGTTCAATGTTCTCCGAAATATCCCATTGAATATTCCACGAAAACTGTTAGCAAAGTGATCAATAAGAAGAGCAGTGTAACTGAGTGAGATGAATTCACACATTTTAATGCAGTTTCGTAGAAAGCTTCCTTCTAGTTTTTATCTGAGGATATTTCCTTTTTCACCATAGGCCTCAATGACCTCCCAAATATCCCTTTGCATATTCCAGGAAAACAGTGTTAGCAAACTGCTCCATGAAAAGAAATGTGTAACTCTTTGAGATGAATTCACACATCACAAAGAAGTTTTTCAGAAAGCTTCTTTCTAGTTTTTATCTGAGGCGATTTCCTTTATTCCTATAGGCCTCTTTGCACTCCAAAATGTCCCTTTGAAATTCCACAAAGAAGTTAGCCAACTACTCCATGAAAAGAATGGTGTAACTCTGTGAGATGAATTCACACATAAGAAAGAACTTACTCAGAAAGCTTATTTCTAGTTGTTTCCTTTGTCACCATTGGCTTCAATCTGATACAAAATATCCTTCTTCAGATTCCCCAAAAACAGTGCTACCAAACTGATCCATGAAAGTAATCGTGTAACTCTGTGAGGTGAATTTACAAATCACAAAGCAGTCTCTGAGAAAGTTTCTTTCTAGTTTTTATATGAGGATATTTCCTTTGTCACCATAAGTTTCAATGCACTCTGAAATATCCCTTTGCAGATTGCAAGAAAACAGTGTTAGAAAACTACTGAGAAAGCAGTTCTCTGCTTTCTCAGAAAGCAGTCTCTCAAAAAACTTCTTTCTTGTTTTTACCTGAGAATATTTATTTTGTCTCCATAAGCTTCAATGAGCTCTGAAATATCGGAATCCTGATTCCAAGAAAACAGTGTAATCAAACTGCTAAATGCAAAAAACAGTGTAAGTCTGTGAGATCAATTCACACATCACAAAGCTGTTTCTCAGAAAGCTTGTTTCTAGTTTTTATCTGAGGGTATTTCCCTTTTCACCATGTTCCTCAATTCACTCTTGAATATTCCATTACAGATTCCATGAAAAAGGTGTTATCAAACCTCTCAATAAGTATACCAGTATCATTCTCTGGGATGAATTCACACATCAAAAAGAAATTTCTCAGAAACCTTCTCTCTAGATTCTATCTGAGGATATTTCCTTTGTCACCATAGGCTTCAGTTCAATCCAAAATATCCTTTCTCAGATTCCACAAAAAGAGTGTTACCAAACTGCTCCATGGAAAGTATCAAGCAACTCTGTGAGGTGAATTCACAAATCACAAAGCAGTTTCTCAGAAATCTTATTTCTAGTTTTTGTCTGATGATATTTCCTTTTTCTCCATTTGCCTCAATGCACTTGGGAATAACCCTTTGCAGATTCCAGGAAAATAGTGTTAGCAAACTGTTCCATGAAAAGAAAGGTGTAAATCTGTGAGGTGCATTCACACATTACAAAGCAGTTTCTCGGAAAACTTCTTTTTGGTTTCTCTCTGAGGATATTTCCATTATCACCATAGGCTTCAATGTAACCCAAATGACCCCTTCTCAGATTCCCCAAAAACAGTACTATGAAATTGTTCCATGAAAATAACGGTGTAATTCAGAGAGATGAATTCACATATCACAAAGGTGTTTCTCAGATATCTTCTTTCTGGTTTTAATCTGAGGATATTTCCTTTTTCACCATATTTCTCAATGCACTCCCGAATAACCCTTTACAGATTAAATGAAACGAGTGGTAGCAATCTTCTTAATGAAAAAAAAGGTGTAACATTGTGAGATGAATTCACATATCTCAAAGAACATTCTCAGAAAGTTTCTGTTTGGCTTTAATCTGAGGATATTTCCTTTGTCACCGTAGGCTTCAATACACTCCCAAATATCCTTTTGCAGATTACAGGAGAACACTGTTAGCAAATAGCTCCAAGAAAGGAATCGTGTAAGTCTGTTAGATGAATTCACACATCACAAAAAGTATCACATAAGGTTTCTAGTATTTTCTGGGGATGTTTCCTTTGACACCCTTGGTTTCAATGTGATCCAAAATATCCCCTCTCAGATTCCCCAAAAAGAGTGCTACCAAACTTCTCCATGAAAAGAATGTTGTACCTCTGTGAGATGAATTCACACATCACAAAGAAGATTCTCATAATGTAACATTACAGATTTTATCTCAGGATATTTCCTTTGTCATCCTAGGCTTCAATGTGATTCAAAATATCCCTTCTCTGAATCCCCGAAAACATTGCAACCAAACTTATCCTAGAATAGGATTGTGCAACTCTGTGAGATGAATTACAACATCATGAAGGAGTTTCTCAGAAAACTTGTTTTCGGTTTTTACCTGAGGATATTTCCTTTGTGAACATAGGCTTCAATGCACTTCCAAATATCCCTTTGTAGATTCCATGAAAACAGTGTGAGCAAACTGCTCAATGAAAAGAATGGTTTAACTCTGTGAGCTGAATTCACACATCACAAAGCAGTTTCTCAGAAAGATTCTTTCTAGTTTTTATCTGAGGATATTTCCTTCTTCACCATAGGCCTCAATGCACTCCCAAATATCCCTTTGCAGATTCCACAAAAACAGTGATAACAAACTACTCCATGGAAAGAAAGGTGTAACCCTGTGAGATGAATTCACACATCACAAAGGGCTTTCTCACAAAGCTTCTTTCTAGCTTTTATCTGAGGATAATCCCTTTGTCATCATAGGCTTCTATCTGATCCAAAATATCCCTTCTCAGATTCCTCAAAAGCGATGTTAATAAATTGTTCCATGAGAAGATTCATGTAACTCTGTGAGATGAATTCACGAATCACAAAGCAGTTTCTCAGAAAGATTCTTTCTAGTTTATGTCTGAGAATGGTTTCTTTGTCCCATAAGCTTCAATGCACTCCTAAATATCCCTTTGCAGATCCCAAGAAAACTGTTAGCAAACTTCTCAATGAAAGGAACATTTTAACTCTGTGAGATGAATTCACACATCACAAAGCAATTTCTCAGTAAGCTTCTTTCTGTTTATTACCTGAGGATATTTGCTTTTTCACAATAGACCTCAATGTGCTACTGAATATCCCTTTGGAGATTCCACGGAAACGTTGTTAGCAAACTTCTCAATGAAAGGAACATTTTAACTCTGTGGTATGAGTCCGCCATCACAAAGCAGTTTCTCAGAATCCTACTTTCTACTTAATGCCTGAGGTTATTTCCTTTTTCAACATAGGCCTCAATTTGCCCCCAAATATCACTTTGCAGTTTCCACGGAAACAGTGTTAGCAAACTGCCGCATGAAAAAGAAAGGTGAAACTCTATGAGATAAATTCGCAAATCAAGGAAGTTTCTCAGAAAGCTTCTTTCTAGTTTTTATCTGAGGATATTTCCTTTGCCACTATAAGCTTCAATGCACTCTGAAACATCCTATTGCAGATTCCAAGAAAACAGTGTTAGCAAACTGTTCAATGAAAAGAATGGTGTAACTCTGTGAGATGAATTCACACATCACAGAGCAGTTTCTCTGAAAGTCTCTTTTTGATTTCTACCTGAGAATATTTCCTTTGTCACCGTAGGATTCAATGAACTCTAAAATATCCTACTGTAGATTTCGTGAAAACATTGTTAGAAAACTGCTCAATGAAAATTACACTGTAACACTGTGAGATGAATTCACACACCACAAAGCAGTATCTCAGAAAGCTTCTTTCTAGGTTTTATCTGAGGATATTTCCTTTTTCACTATAGGCCTCAATGCGTTCCCAAATATCCCTTCACAGATTCCATGAAAATAGTGTTTCCAAACAGCTCGATGAAAATAATTGTGTAACTCTATGATAAGAATTAACACATCACAAAGCAGTTTCAAAGAAAGGTTCTTTCTGATTTTTATATGAGGATATTTCCTTTTCCAATGTTGGCTTTAATGCGCTCCCAAATATCCCATCTCAGGCACCAGAAAAACCTTGATGTTAAATGCTTCCTCAACAGAAATGCTACCTCTATGGGATGAATGCAAACATCACAAACGAGTTTCTCCAAAAGTTTCTCTCCATTTGTTACCTAGAGAAATTTCTTTTTTCATCTTACGCCTCTATGTGCTCCCAAATATCCCTCTGCAGATTCCACAAACACAGTGCTAACAAACTGCACCAAAAAAGAATGATGTAACTCTGTGAGATAAATTGAACAATCACAAATCAGTTTCTCAGGAAGCTTTTTCCTAGTTTTTACCTGAGGATATTTCTTTTTCCACCGTAGGCTTCATGTGCTCCCAAATATCCCTCTAAGACACCACACAAACAGTGATGTCAAAGTGCTCCCTCAAAAGAAACGTCTAGCTCTATGAGATGAATGCATGCATCACAAAGGAGTTTCTCAGAACGCTTTTCTATAGTTTTTAACTGACTATATTTCATTGTTCACCATTGGACTCTATGCGCTCTGAAATATCCCTTTGCAGATTCCACAAAAACTGTGTTACCAAATTGCTCAATGAAAACAAAGTTGAAACTCTGTGAGTTGAATTCACCCATCACAAAGCAGTTTCTCAGAAAGCTTCCTTCTAGTTTAAATCTGACCATATTTCCTTTTTCACCGGAGGCTTCAATGTGCTCCCAAATGTCTCCTCTCAGATACCGTAAAAACAGTGAGGACGAACTGCTCAATCAAGAAAATGGGTAAAGTCTATGATATAAATACACACATCAGAAAACCATTTCTCCAAAACCTTCTCTCCAGTTTGTATCTGAAGTTATTTCCTTTTCCCTATAGGCCTCTTGAAGCTCCCAAATATACCTTTGCAGATTCCATAAAAACAGTACTACCAATCTGCTCCATGAAAAGAATCGTATAACTCTGTGAGATGAATTCACAAAGAAAAGGAAGTTGGTCAGAAAGCTTATTCCTAGCTTTTGTCTGTGGATATTTCCGTTATCACCCTAAGCTTCAATGCACTCCAAAATATCCCATTGCAGATTCCAAGAAAACAGTGTTAGGAAGCTCATCAATGTAAAGAACAGTGTATCTCTGTGAGATGAACTCACACATCACAAAACAGATTCTCAGAAAGCTTCTTTTTGGTTTTTATCTGAGGGTATTTCCTTTTTCACTCTAGGCTTCAATGTGCTTCCAAATATCTCTGCAGATTGCATGAAAACAGTGTTAGCAAACTGCTCCTTGAAAGGAAAGGTGTAACTCTGTGAGATGAACTCGCACATCACAATGAACTTTCTCAGAAAGCTTCGTTCTAGTTTTTATCTGAGGATATTTCCTTTGTCACCTTAGGCTTCAATGCTGTCAAAAATATCCCTTCTCACAATACCTAAAAACAGTAATACCAAACTTCTCTGTTAAAACAATCGTGTAACTCTGTGAGATGAATTAACTCATGACAAAGCGTTTTCTCAGACAGCTTCTTTCTAGTTTTTATCTGAGGATATTTCCTTTTCCACCATAGGTTTCAATGCACTCCAAAATATCCCTTCTCAGACACCACAAAAACAGTGATGCCAAAGTGCTCCCTCAACAGAAACGTTTAACTCTAAGAGATGAATTCATACATCATGAGGGAGTTTCTCCAAAAGCTTCTCTTCAGTTGTTACCTGAAGAAATTACTTTTTTTCACCTTAGGCCTCTATGTGCTTCCAATTACCCCCTGCAGATTCCACAAAAACAGTGCTCACAAACTGCCCCATGAAATAATGATGTAACTCTGTGAGATAAATTGACCCATAACAGAAAAGTTTCTCAGGAAGATTCTTTCTAGTTTATCTGAGGATATTTCCTTTTCCACAATGGACTTCAATGCACTCTCAGATATCCCTTCTCAGACACCACAACGACAGTGATACCGAAGTGCTCCCTTAACTGAAACCTTTAGCTCTATGAGATGAATGCACACATCACAAGGGAGTTTCTCTGAAAGCTTCTTTCTCGTTTTTATCTGAAGGTATTTCCTTTTCCACCATATTCCTCAATGTGCTCCAGAATATCCCATTGCAGATTACACGAAAAAAGCGTTAGCAAACTTCTCATTGAAAAGAACAATAATACTCGGTGAGATGAATTCATATATAACAAAGCAGTTTCACAGAAAGCTTCTTTTTGGTTTTTATCTGAGGATGTTTCCTTAGTCACCTGAGGCTTCAATGCGGAACAAAATATCCTTTCTGAGGTTCCCCAAAAACAGTGCTACTAAACTCCTCCATGAAAAGAATGGTGTAACTCTGTGAGATGAATTCACAGATCACAAAGTAGTTTCTCAGAAATCTTCTTTCTAGTTGTTGACTGAGGATATTTCCTTTTTCACCTTAGGCCTCGATGCATTCTTGTATATCACTTTGCAGATTCCACGAAATCAGTGCTAGCAAATTGCTCCAAGAAAAGAAAGGCATAAATCTGTGAGATGAATTCACACATTGCAATGCAATTTCTGAGAAAGCTTCTTTTTGTTTTTTGTCAAAGGATATTTCCTATGTCACCATAGGTTCAATGCACACCCAAATGTCCTATTGCAGATCCAAAATATCCCTTCTCAGATTTCCCCAAAAAAGTGTCAACAAACATCTCCATGAAAAGAATCATGTAACCCTGTGAGATGAATTCACAAATCACAAAGGAGTTTCTCAGAAAGTTCCTTCTAGATTTTATCTGAGTATAGTTCCTTTGTCACAACAGGCTTCAATGCCATCCAAAACAGCCCTTCTCACATTCTGCAAGAACAGTGCTACCAAACTGCCCCATGAGAAGAATTGTGTAACTCTGTGAGATGAATTCACAAATCACAAAGCAACATCTCAGAAAGACTCTTTCTAGTTTTTCTCTGTGGATATTTTCTTTTTCACCAGTTACCTCAATGCACTCCTGAATAGCCCTTTGCATATTTCACAAAAAATGAGTTAGCAAACTACTCCATGAAAACAAATGTGTAAATCCATGAGATGAATTCTCACATCACAAAGCAGTTTCTCAGAAAGCTTCTTTTTTATTTTACTCTGAGGATATTTAATTTGTCACCACAGGCTTCAATTCCTCTCAAGTATCTTATTGCAGATCCCACGAAAATAGTGTTATCAAACTGGTCAATGTAAACAACAGTGTAACTCTGTGAGATTAATTCACAGAAATCTTCTTTCTCAGACAGCTTCTTTTTAGTTTTTATCTGAGGATATTCCCAAGGCCTCAATGTGAACCCAAGTATCCCATTGCAGATTCCACAAAAACAGTATTAGCTAACTCCTCTGTGAAAAGAAAGGTGTAACTCTGTGAGATGAACTCACACATCACAAAAAAACTTTCTCAGATAGCTTCTCTCTAGTTTTTATCTTAGGGTAATTCCTATGTCACCATAGGCTTCAATGAGATAAAAAATATCCCTTCTCAGATTCCCCAAAAACAGTACTACCAAACTGATCCATGAAAGAAATCGTGTAACACTGTGAGGTGAATTACCACATCATAAAGTGGTTTCTCAATATGCTTCTTTCTAGTATTTATATGAGGATATTTCCTTTGTCACCATAAGCTTCAATGGACTCGCAAGTATCCTATTAGATTCCATGAAACCAATGTTATCAGACTCCTCAAGAAAGGAATGGTGTGACTACATGAGATGAATTCACACATCACAAAGAAGTTTCTCAGTAGGCTTCTTTCTATTTTTTTCCTGAGGATATTTGCTTTATCAGTGTGGGCCCCAATGTACTCCCAAATATCACTTTGCAGATTCCACGAAAACAGTTTTAGCAAACTGCTCCATAAAAAAATGGTATAGCCCTGTGAGAAGAAATCACACAACCCAAAGAAGTTCCTTAGAAAACTTCTCTCTCGTTTTAATCTGAGGGTATTTCCTTTATCAGCATAGGCCGGAACGCACTCCCAAATATCCCTTTGCAGATTCCACATAAACAGTGTTATCAAACTGCTCAAGGAAAAGAACTTTGCACTTGTGTAGTATGAATTCACACATCACAAAGCATTTGCTGAGAGAGATTCTTTCTAGTTTATATCTGAAGATAATTCCTTTTTCACCACAGTCCTCAATGTGTCAGCAAATATCCTATTGCAGATAAAATGAAAAAGGTGTTAGAAAACTTCTCAATGAAAGGAATGTTGTAACTCTGTGACATGAATTCACACATCACAAAGTAGTTTCTGAGAAAGCTTCCTTTTCGTTTTTATCTGAGGATATTTCCTTTTTCACCTTAGGCTTCAATGTGCTACCAATTATCCTATTACAGATTCAATGAAACCAGTGTTATCAGAATGCTCAAGGAAAGTGCAGTGTAACTCTGTGAGATAAATTCACATCTCACAAAACAGTTTCTCAGAAAGCTTCTTTCTAGTTTATATCTGAGGATATTTTCTTTGCTACCATATGCTTCAAGGCGATCCAAAATATTCTATTGCAGATTCCATGAAAACAGTGTTATTAAACTGTTCAATGAAATGGACGGTGTAACTTTGTGAGATGTATTCACACATCACAACGCAGTTTCTCAGAAATCTTCTTTCAAGTTTTTGTCTGAGAAGATTTCCTTTTTCACGAAAAGCTTCAATGTGCTGCGAAATAACTCATTTCAGATTCCAAAATGCAGTGTGAGCAAACTGCTCAGTGAAAAGTACAGTGTAGTACTGTGAGATAAGTTCACATATCACAAAGCAGCTTATCAGAAAGTTTCTTTTTCATTTTTATCTCAGGATATTCCCTTTGTCACTGTAGGCTTCAATGCGATCCAAAATATCCCTTCTCAGATTCCACAAACACATTGCTACTATAAAGCTACATGAAACGAATCATGTAACTCCATGAGACGAATTAACACATGAGAAAACTGTTTCTTGGAATGCTTCTTTCTATTATATATTTCAGAATATTTCCTTTGTCACCATAAGCTGCAATGTTCTCCGAAATATCCCATTGCAGATTCCAAGAAAGCAGTGTTAGCAAACTGCTGAATGAAAAGAACACTGTAATGTGGGAGATGAATTCACACATTACAAAGCATTTCACAGAAAGCTTCTTTTTGGTTTTTATCTGAGGATATTTTCTCTGTCACCATAGGCTTCAATGTGCTCCCAATTATACTGTTGCAGATTCCACGAAAACAGTGACATCAAACTACTCAATGAAAAGAATGGTGTAACCCTGTGAGATGAATTCACACATCACAAAGAACTTTCTCAGAAAGATTCCTTCTTCTTTTTATCTGAGGATATTTACCTTGCCTCCGTAAACCTCAATGTGATCAAACATATCCCTTCTCAGATATCCCAAAAAGAGTGCTACCAAACAGCTCCATGAAAAGAATCTTTTAACTCTGTGAGATGAATTGACACATGAGAAATTATTTCCTCAGAAATATTCTTTCTAGTTTTTATATAATGGTATATAATTTGTCACCTTAAGCTTCAATGCGCTCAGAAATATTCCTTCGCAGATTCCACGAAAACTTTGTTAGCAATCTACTCAATGTAAAAAAAGTGTAACTCTCTGAGATGTATTCACACATCACAAAGCAGTTTCTCAGAAAGCTTCTTTCCAGTTTTCATCTGAGGATATTTCCTTTGTCACCATAGGCTTCAATGTGATCGTGAATACCTTTTCTCAGATTTCCCCAAAACAGTGCTACCAAACTGCTCCATGAATAGAATCAAGTAACTCTGTGAGATGAATTCACAAATCATAAAGCGGTTTCTCAGAAAGATTCTTTCTAGTTTTTGTCTGAGGATATTACCTTTTTCACCACAGGCCTCAATGCACTCCCGAATATCCCTTTGTAGATTCCACAAAAATAGTGTTATAAAAGTGCTCCATGAAAAGAAAGGGAGAGATCTTTGAGGTGAATTCACACATCAGAAAGCTGTTTCTCAGAAAGCTTCTTTTTGGTTTTTGTTTGAGGATATTTCTTTTGTCAATACAGGCTTCAATGCATTCCCAAATATCCTATTGTAGATTCCACGAAAACAGTGTTAGCAAACTGCTGCAAGAAAAGTGTCATGTAAATATTTGAGTTGAATTCACACATCACAAAGTCGCATCTCAGGAAGCTTCTTTCTAGTTTTGATCTGAGGGTATTTCTTTTGTCACCTTAGGCTTCAATGCCATTCAAAGTATCCCTTCTCAGATTCCCCAAAATGAGTGCTACAAAACTGCTTTATGAAAAGAGTGCTGTAATTCTGTGAGATCAATTCACACATCCAAGGCTTTTTATCAGATAGCTTCTTTCTAGTTTTTAACAGAGGATATTGCTTTTTCACCATTTTCCTCAATGTGCTCTGGAATATCCCATTGCAGATTCCTCAGAACATGTGTTAGCAAACTTCTCAATGAAAACAATGGCGTAACTCTGTAAGATGATTTCACACATCACAAAGCAGTTTCACAAAAGGCTTTTTTTTTTTTTGGTTTTCATCTGAGGATATTTCCTTTGTCACCATAGGCTTCAAAGCAATCCAAAATATCGCTTTTTAGATTCCCATAAAATAGTTCTACCAAACTGATCCATGAAAAGAGTCGTGTAACTCTGTGAGATGAATTAACATCTCACAAAATGGTTTCTCAGAAAGTTTCTTTCTAAATTTTATACGAGGATATTTCCTTTGTAACTATAAGCTTCAAAGTGATCTGAACTATCCCATTACATATTCAAGAAAATAGTGTTACCAAACTGCTCAGTGAACAGAAGAGTGTAACTCTATGAGGTGAATTCACACATCACAAAGCAGTCTCTCAGAAAGCTTCTTTCTAGTTCCTACCTGAGGATGTTTACTTTGTTATCATAGACTTTATGCAATCAAAAATACCCCTTCTCAGATTCCTCAAAAACAGTGCTACAAAACTGCTCTAAAAAAGAATTATGTAACTCTGTGAGATGAATCAACCCATCACGAAAGTTTTTATATGAGGATATTTCCTTTGTGTTTTTGCAGATATTTCACTAGTTTCTATATGAGGATTTTTCCTTTGACACCAAAGACTTTATGGTGCCCCAAAATTGCACACTGCAGATTCCCCAGAGTGCTATAAAACTGCTCAATGAAAAGAACAATGTAACTTGTGAAATGAATTCACACATCAGAAAACGTTTCCTCACAAAACATTTTTCTAATTTTTATAAGAGGGGATTTCCCTTCTCGGATTCTACAAATACCATCCTAGCAAAGTGCTCCATGGAAGAGTAGTGTAACTCTGTGTGATGAATTCTCACATCACAAGACAGTTTCTCAGAAATCTTCTTTCTTCTTTTTATCTGAAGATATTTCCTTTTCGAACACGGGTGTCCAAGCGCTCCTCTATATCTCATTGCAGATTTTTTTAAAACAGTGTTAGTAAACTTCTCAATGAAAGAAATGGTTTAAATCTGTGAGATGAATTCACACACCAAAAAGCAGTTTCAGAGAAGGCTTCTCTCCAGTTTTTATCTGAGGATATTTCATTTATCACTCTAGGATTCTATGCTATCCAAAATATCACCTGTGTAATTCCACAAAAACAGTGCTAGCAAATTCTTCCATGAAAGAGTGGTGTAACACTGTGAGATGAATTCACACATCACAAAGCAGTTTGTCAGAAAGCTTCTTTCTAGTTTTTATCTGAGGATATTTCCTTTGTCACCATAGGCTTCAAGGCGATCAAAAATATCCCTTCTCAGATTCCACAAAAACAGTGCTCTCCAATGGCTCCACAACAGAGTGGTGTAACTCTGTGAGATTAATTCACAAATCACAAAACTGTTTCTTGGAAAGCTTCTTTCTGATTTTTATCTGAGGATATTTCCCTTGTCACCATAGGCTTCAAAGTGATCAAGCTATCCCTTCTCAGAGTCCACAAAAACAGTGTTGGCAAACAGATCCATGAAACAGTAGTGTAACTCTGTAAGATGAATTTACACACCACAAAGCAGTTTCTCAGAAGGCTTCTTTCTACTTTTTATCTGAGGATATTTCCTGTGTCACCATAGGCTTCAAAGTGATCCAAAATATCCCTTCTCAGATTCCCCAAAAACAGTGATAGCAAACGGCTCCATGAAAGAGTTGTGTAACACTGTGAGATGAATTCACACATCAAAAGCAGTTTCTCAGAAAACTTCTATCTGAATGTTATCTGAGGATATTTCCTTTTTAAACACGTGCCTCAAGGCAACATCACTTCTCAGATTCCACATAAACAGTGCTAGCCAACGGCTCAATGAAAGAGTGGTGTAAATCTGTGAGATGAATCCACAAATCACAAAACGGTTTCTCAGAGAGCTTCTTTCTGGTTTTAATCTGAGGATACTTCCTTTGTCACCATAGGCTTCAAAGTGATCAAAAATATTCCTTTTTAGATTCCAAGAAAACTGTGCTAGCCAACAGCTACACGAAGGAGTGGTATAACCCTGTGAGATAAATTCACAAATTGCAAAGCTATTTCTCAGAAAGCTTGCTTCTGATTTTTATCTGAGGATATTTCCTTTGTCAGCATAGGCTTCAAAGCAATCCAAAATATCCTGCCTCAGATTCCACGAACACTGTTCTAGCAAATGGATCCATGAAAGAGTTGTGTAACATTTTGAGATGAATTCACACATCACAAAACAGTTTCTCAGAAACCTTCTTTCTGAATTTTATCTGAATATATGTTCTTTGTCACAGTAGGCTTCAAAGGGATCAAAAATATCCCTTCTCAGATTACACAAAATCAGTGCTAGCATACGGCTCCATGAAACAGTAGTGTAACACAGTGAGATGAACTTACACATCATAAAGCAGTTTGTCAGAAGGCTTCTTTCAAGTTTTTATTGGAGGATATTTCCTTTGTCAACATATGCTTCAAAGTGATCCAAAATATCACTTCTCAGATACCACAAAAACAGTGCTAGCCAATGGCTCCAAGAAAGAGTGGTGTAACTCTGTGAGATGAATTCACACATCACAGAGCTGTTTCTCAGAAAGCTTCTTTCTTGATTTTATCTGATGATATTTCAGGCTATGATGCACTCCTCTATACCTCATTGTAGAATCCGTGACAATATTGTTTGGAAACTTCTCAAGGAAAAGATTGGTGTAGCTCTGTGAGATGAATTCACATATCACAAAGCAGTTTCTCAGAAGGCCTCCCTCCAGTACATATCTATGGATATTTAATTTTTCACCGTAGGACTCCATGCCCTCGGAATATCCCCTGGCATTTTCCACTAAAACAGTGTTAGCAAACTACTCAATGTAATGAAAATGTATCTCTGTGAGATGAATATACTGATCACAAAGCAGTTTCTCATAAAGCTTTTTCAAGTTTTATCTTAGGATATTTCCTTTGTTACCATAGGCTTCAAAGCAATCCAAAATATCCTTTCTCAGATTCCACAAATAAAGTTCTACTACACTGCTCCTTGAAAGAGCAGTGTAACTTTGTGTGACAAATTCACATATTACAAAGCAGTTTCTCAGAAAGCTTCTTTCTAGTTTTTATCAGAGGATATTTCCGTTGTCAATTTAGGCTTCTCTGTGATCAAAAATATCCCTTCTCATATTCAACAAAAACAGTGCTAGCCAACGGCTACATGAAAGATTGGTGTAACTTTGTGAGATGAATTCAGAAATCAGAAAGTTGTTCCTCAGAAAGATACTTTCTGGTTTTTATCTGAGGATATTTCCTTCGCCAGCATAGGCTTCAAGGTGATCCAAAATATCCCTTCTCAGATTCCACAAAAACAGTGCTAGCAAACGGCTCCAGGAAGAAGTTGTGTAACACTGTGAGAAGAATTCACAAATCACAAAGCAGTTTCTAAGAAAACTTCTTTCTGGATTTTTTCTGTTGATATTTCCTTTGTCATCATAACCTTCAAAGTGATAAAAAGTATCCCTTCTCAGATTCCACAAAATCAGTGCTAGCAAATGGCTCCATTAAAGAGTAGCATTACTCTGTGAGATGAATTCACACATCACAAAGCAGTTATTCAGAAAGTTTCTTTCTGGTTTTTGTCTGAGGTTATTTTCTTTGTCACCGTAGGCTTCATTGAGACCCAAACTATCCCTTCTCAGATTCCACAAAATCAGTGCTAGCAAATGGCTCCATTAAAGAGTAGCATTACTCTGTGAGATGAATTCACACATCACAAAGCAGTTATTCAGAAAGTTTCTTTCTGGTTTTTGTCTGAGGTTATTTTCTTTGTCACCGTAGGCTTCATTGAGACCCAAACTATCCCTTCTCAGATTCCACAAAAACAC
Source organism: Colobus angolensis palliatus (assembly GCF_000951035.1). Classification (NCBI taxonomy): domain Eukaryota; kingdom Metazoa; phylum Chordata; class Mammalia; order Primates; family Cercopithecidae; genus Colobus; species Colobus angolensis. Next base: position 129,282 of record NW_012120143.1, on the reverse strand, counting down.
TGCTAGCAAACTGCTCCATGAAAGAGTTGTGTAACACTGTGAGATGAATTCACAAATCACAAAGTAATTTCTCAGAAAGCTTCTTTCTTCTTTTTATCGTAAGATATTTCCTTTTTAAACACGGGCCTCAATGCACTCCTGTATAGCTCATTGCAGATCCTGTGAAAACAGTGTCAGCTAATTTCTCAATGAACACAATGGTGAAACTCTGTGAGATGAATTCACACACCATAAAGCAGTTTCTGAGAAGGTTCTCTCCAGTTTTTATCTGAGGAATTTCATTTCTCACCATAGGATACTATGCTATCGAAAATATCACTTTTTTTGTGTGCTTCCACAAAAAAAATTGCCAGCAAACTCCTCCGTGAAAGAGTGTTGTATCTCGTTGAGATCAATTCACACATCACATAGCAGTTTCTCAGAAAGCTTCTTTCTAGTTTTTACCAGAAAATGTTTCCTTTGTCACCATAGGCTTCAAAGCGATCCAAAATATCACCTCTCAGATTGCACAAAAACAGTGCTAGCAACCAGCTCTATGAAAGAGTGTGTGACACTGTGAGATGAATTCACACATCACAAGGCAGTTTCTCAGAAAGCTTCTTTCTGGATTTTATCTGAGGATATTTCCTTGGTCACCATAGACTTCAAAGTGATAAAAAATGTCCCTTCTCAGACTCCAAAAAAACAGTGGTAACAAACGGCTCCATGAAAGAGTAGTGTAACTCTGTGAGAAGAATTCACATATCATAGATCAGTTTCTCAAAAGGCTTCTTTCTAATTTTTATCTGAGGATATTTCCTTTGTCACTATAGGCTTCATAGCCATCCAAAATATCCCTTCTCAGATTCCACAAAAACAGTGTTAGCTAACCGCTCCATGAAAGGGTTGTGTAACACTGTGAGATGAATTCACACATCACAAAGTAGTTTCTCAGAAAGCTTTTCTTCTTTTTATTCGAGGATATTTCCTTTTTAACCACGGACCTTAATACACTCCTGGATATCTCATTGCAGATTCTTCAAAAAGAGTGTTAGCAAATTTCTCAATGAAAGCAATGGTGTAACTCTGTGAGATGAATTCACATATCAGGAAGCAATTTTTCAGAAATCTTCTTTCCAGTTTTTATATGAGGATATTTCCTTTTTCACCATAGATCTCAACGCACTTGCAAATATTCCTTTGAAGATTCCACGAAAATAGTGTTAGCAAACTGCTCCATGAAGAGAAAGGTGTATATTTGTGAGATGAATTCACCCATCACAAAGCAGTTTCTCAGAAAGATTCATTTTGCTTTTCATCTGAGGATATTTCCTTTGTCACCATTGACTCCAATGCGCTCCCAAATATTGAGTTGCTACCATACTTCTCCATGAAAAGAATGGTGTAACTCTGTGAAATTAATTCACATATCACAAAGTTGTTTCTCAGGAAGGTTCTTACTGGTTTTTATCTGAGGATATTTCCTTTTACTCCATATTCCTCAATGTACTACCGAATATACCATTGCAGATTCTAAGAAAAAAGGGTTATCAAGCTGCTCCATGAAAAAAATTTGTACCTCTGTGAGATGAACTCACACATCACAAAGTATTTTCTCAGAAAGCTTCTTTCTAGTTTTTATCTCAGGATATTTCCTTTGTCACCATATGCTTCATTGCTATCCACAATATCCCTATCCCTTCTCAGATTCCCCAAAAACAGTGCTACCATGAAAGGTGTCATGTAACTTTGTGAGATGACTTCAGAAATCACAAAGCAGTTTTTTCAGAAAACTTCTTTCTAGTTTTTGTCCGAGGATATTTCCTTTTTCACCATAGGCCTAATGTGCTCACTAATATCCCTTTGCTGATTCCATGAAAATAGTGTTAGCAAACTACTCCATGTAAAGAAAGGTGTAATTTGTGAGATGAGCTCACACATTACAAAGCAGTTTCTCAGAAAGCTTGTTTTGGTTTTTGTCTGAGGATATTTCCATATTCAGAATAGGCTTCAATGCACTTCCAAATATCCTATTTTTGATTCTGCAACAACAGTGCTACCATACTGCTGCATGAAAAAAAGTGATGTAATTCTGTAAAATGAAATCAGACATTACAAAACTGTTTCTCAGTAAGTTTCTTACTAGTTTTTATGTGAGGATATTTCCTTTTTCACCATATTCCACCGTGTGCTCATGAATATCCCAATGCAGATTCCATGAAAAAAGTGTTAGCAAACCTCTCACTGAAAAGAATGTTGTAACATTGTGAGATGAATTCACACATCACAAGGTAGTTTCCCAGAAATGTTGTATTTGGTTTATATCTGAGGATATTTATTTTGTCACCAGAGGCTTCAATGTGCTCCAAAATATCCTATTGCAGATTTCACGAAAACAGGGTTATCAAACTGCTGAATGAAAAGAATGGTGTAACTCTGCAAGATGAATTCACACATCACAAAGCAGTTTCCCAGAAAGCTTCTTTCTAGTTTTTATGTGAGGATATTTCCTTTGTCACCATAGGCTTCAATGTACACCAAAAGATCCTATTGCAGATTCCACGAAAACTGGGTTAAAAAACTCCTGCAAGAAAAGGATCGTGTAACTCTGTGAGATGAATTGACACATTGCAAAGCAGTTTCTCATAACTTCTCTTTCTAATTTTTATCTGAGGATATTTCCATTGTCACCGTTGGCTTCAATGTGCTCCCAAATATCCCACTGCAGATTCCACGAAACCAGTGTTATCAATATGCTCAATGAAAAGAATGATGTAACTCTGTAAGATGGATTCACGCATTGCAAAGCAGTTTCTCAGAAAGCTTCTTTCTAGTTTTATCTGAGGATATTTCCTTTTTCACTACAGGCTGCAATACACTCCAAAACATCCCTTTGCAGATTCCACAGAAACAGGGTTAGCACACTGCCACATTCAAAGAAAGGTATAAAACTGTGAGATGAATTGACGCATCACAAAGCACTTTCTCAGAAAGCTTCCTTTGGTTTTGCTCTGAGGATACTTCCTTTGTCACCATAGGCCTCAATGTGCTCCAAAGTATTCTATTTCAGATTCCACAAAAACAGTGTTATCAAACAGCTCAATGAAAACAACACTGTATCTCTGTGAGATGAATTCACACATCTAAAAGTAGTTTCTTAGAAAGCTTCTTTCTAATTTTTTTCTGAATATATTTACTTTTTCACCATAGGCCTCAAGGCACTCTGCAATATCCCATCGTAGATTCCACGAAAAAAGTGTTAGCATACTTCTAAATGAGAATACCACTGTAACTCTGTGAGATGAATTCACACATCACAACGAAGCTTCTGAGAAATTTTCTTTCTAAATTTTATCTGAGAATATCTCCCATGTCACCATTCACTTCAATGTGATGAAAAATATTCTTTCTTAGATGCCCCAAAAACTGTGCTACCAAACTGCTCCATGAAAAGAATCATGTAAATCTGTGAGATGAATTCTCAAATCACAAAGCAGTTTCTCAGAAAGTTTCTTTCTATTTTTTGTCTGAGGATATTTCATGTTTCACCTTTTGCCTCATTGCGCTTGTGAATATCCCTTTGCAGATTCCACGAAAATAGTGTTAGCAAAATGCTTCATGGAAAGAAAGGTGTAAATCTGTGAGATTAAATCACACATTGCAAAGCAGTTTCTCAGAAAGTATCTTTTCGGATTTTGTCTGAGGATATTTCCTTTGTCACCATAGGCTCCAATGCATTCCGAAATATCCCCTCTCAGACACCGCAAAAACAGTGATGACAAAGTACTCCCTCATCAGAAACGTTTAGATCCTTGAGGTGAATGCACACATCACAAAGGAATATATCCAAACGCTTCTCTCCAGTTTTTACCTGGAGAATTTTCTTAATTCACCTTAGGCTTCTATGGGCTCCCAAATATTCCTTTGCAGTTTCTGTAAAAACAGTGCTACCAAACTGCTCAAAGAAAGGAAAGATTTAACTCTATGAGATGAATTCAAACATCACAAAAAGTCTCTCAGAAAGCTTCTTTCTAGCTTTTGTCTGAGGGTATTTCCTTTTTCACCATAGGCTTCTCTGTTCTCTGAATATCCCTTTGTAGATTCCACTAAAACAGGGTTACCAAACTGCTCAATGAATAGAATGGTTTACCTCTGGGACATGAATTCACCCATCACAAAGAAATTTCTCAGAAAACTCCTTTCTAGTTTTTGTCTTTGCATATTTACTTTTAAACCATCTGCCACAATAAGCTCCCAAATATCCCTTCTCAGACACCACAAAAACAGTGATGCCAAACTGCTCAATGAACAAAATGGCTTATCTTTATGTGGTGAGTAAACACCTCATGAAATAGCTTCCCAAAAACCTTCTCTCCAGTTTTTACCTGAAGATATTTCCTTTTTCACCAGAAGCATATATGATCTCTCAAGTATCCCTTTGTAGAGTCCCCAAAATCAGTGCTACTAAACTGTTCAATGAAAAGAACGGTGTAACTCTGTGAGATCAACTCAAACATCACAAAGCAGTTTCTCAGAAAGCTTCTTTCTACTTTTTATCTGAGGATATTTTCTTTGTCACCATAGGCTTTAATGCAATCCAAATTATCCCTTCTATCATTCCCCAAAAGCAGTGCTACCAAAGAGCTCCATTAAAAGAATCATGTAACTCTGTGAGATGAATTCAAAAATCACAAAGCAGTTTCTTAGAAATCTTCTTTCTAGTTTTTGTCTGAGGATATTTCCTTTTCACCATAGGCTTCAAAGTGTTCTCGAATATTCCTTTGTGGATTCCATGAAATCAGTGCTAACAAATTGCTCCAAGAAAAGTAAGGTGTAATCTGTGAGATGAATTCACACATCACAAAGCAATTTCTCAGAATGCTTCTTTTTATTTTTTGTCTGAGGATATTTCCTATGTCATGTAGGCTTCAAAGTGCTCCCAAATATCCTATCGCAGATTCCACAAAAAGAGTGTCTTCAAACTGCTCAAAGAAAACATCAGTGTATCTCTGTGAGATGAATTCCCCCATCTCAAAGTAGTTTTTCAGAAAGCTTCTTTCCAGTTTTTATCTGAGTATATTTCCTTTTATCTTAGCATATTTCCTTTTACAGGGTAGGCCTCAATGCAGTCCCATACATCGCTTTGTAGATTCCACGAAAACAGTGCTTGCAAACTGCTTCATGAAAAGAAATGTATAACTCTGTGATATGAATTCACATGTCACAAAGAACTTTCTTAGAAAGTTTCTTGTTTTTTTCAGATGATGTAACCTTTGTCACCATAGGCTTCAACGCAATCCAAAATCTCCCTTCTCAGATTCCCCAAAAACAGTGCTACCAAACTGCTCCGTGAAAAGAATGGTGTAACTCTGTGAGATGAATTCACACATCACACAGCTGTTTCTCAGAAAGTTTCTTTCTAATTTTTATCTGAGGATATTTCCTTTTTCACCATAGGCCCGAATGCACTCTGGAATACCCCATCACAGATTCCATGAAAAAAGTGTTATCCATCTTCTCAATGAAAAGAGTGATGTAACTGTGTGAGATGATATCCTACATGCACTCCCAAATATCGAGTTATAGATTACACAGAAAGAGTGCCAGGAATCTCCTCCACAGAAAGAAAGTTGTAACTCAATGAGATGAAATCACACATCACACAGAACTTGCTCAGAAAGTATCTTTCTTGTTTTTATCTGAGGATAATTCCTGAGTACCCATAGGCTTCTATGCAATCCAAGGTATCCCTTCTCAGCTTCCCCAAAAACAGTGCCAGTAAATGGCTCCATGAAAAGAATCATGTAACCCTGTGAGAACAATTAGCACATTACAATGCCGTTTCTCACAATGCTTCTATCTAGTTTTCACATGAGAACATTTCCTTTGCCACCATAAGCTTCAAGGATCTCCAAAATATCCCATTACAGATTTCAAGAAAACAGTGTTAGCAAACTGCTTGATGAAAATAACAGTATAACTGTGTGAGACGTATTCACACATCAGAAAGCAGTTTCTCAGAAACTCTTTCTAGCTATTATCTGGCGATATTTCCTTTGTCACCAAAGACTTCAATGTGTTCCAAAATAGAATATGGCAGATTCCATGAAAACTGTTATCAAACTGCTCAATGAAAACAACAGTGTGACATTGTGAGATGAATTCACAAATCACCCAGCAGTTTCCCAGAAAAATTCTCTCTCTTTTTTAAATGAGGATTTTTCCCTTTTCACTATATGCCTCGAAGTTCTCCCAAGTATCCCTTGCAGATTCCATAAAACAGAGTTATCAAACTGCTAAATGAAAATCATAGGGTAACTCTGTGAGATGAATTCACACATGGTGATGTAGTTTCTCAGAAATTCTCTTTCTAGTTTCTAATTGAGGATATTTCCTTTGTCACCCTAGGCTTCAATGTGACCCAAAGTATCCCTTCTCAGATTCCCCGAAAACAATGTTACCAAACTGTTTCAAGAAAAGAATGGTGTAATTCTGTGAGATGAATTCACATACCACAAAGATGCTTCTCAGAAAATTTCTTTCTAGTTTTTATCTGAGTATATTCCCTTTTTAACCATATTAATCAATGTGCTCCCCAATATCCCATAGCAGATTAATTGAAAAAAGTGTCAGCAAACTTCTCAATGAAAAGAAAGGTATAACTCTGTGAAATGAGTTCACACATCACAAAGCAGTTTCACAGATAGCTTCGTTTTGGACTTTTATCTGTGGATATTTCCTTTGTTACCATAGGCTTCAATGCACTCCCAAATATGCTATTGCAGATTACACAAACCTGTGATATCAAAATGCTCCATGAAAAAAATGGTGAAACTCTGTAAGATGAATTCACACATCACAAAGCTGTTTTTCAGAAAGCTTCTTTCTAGTTTTTATCTGAGGAAAGTTCATTTTTCACTGTTTGTATCAAAGGGCTCTGGAATATGCCATTGTAGATATCATGAAAACAGTGTTAGCAAACTGCTCCAGGAAAAGAAAGGTGTTACTCTGTGAGATTAATTCACACATCACAAAGAGCTTTCCCAGAAAACGTGTTTCTAGTTTTTATCTGAGGATATTTAATTTGTCAACATAGGCTTCAATGCGATCCAAAATATCCCTTCTCAGATTCACCAAAAACACTGCTAAGAAACTGTTTCATGAAGAAAATCATGAAACTCTGTGAGATGACTTAACACATCAGAAAGTGGTTTCTCAGAGAGCTTCTTTCTAGTTTTTATATGAGGATATTTCTTTTGTCACCACATGTCTCATAGTATCCATTTGCAGATTCCAAGAAAACAGTGTTATCAAACTGCTCAATGAAAAGAACAGTGTAACTCTGTGAGATGAATTCACACATCATGAAGCAGTTTCTCTGGAAGTTTCTTTCTAGTTTATATCTGATTATATTTCCTTTGTCACCATAGGCTTCAAAGCAATTCAAAATATCCCTTCTCAGATTCTCCAAAAAGAGTGCAAACAAACTGTTTCATGGAAAGAAAGGTGTAACATTGTGAGATGAATTCACACATCAAAAAACAGTTTCTCAGAAAGCTTCTTTTTGGTTTTTATCTGAGAATATGTCCTTTTTCACCATAGGCTTCTATACCCTCACAAATATCCTATAGCAGATTCCACAAAAACAGTGTTATCAAACTGTTCATTGAAAGAAACGGTGTAATTCTGTGAGATGAATTCACACATAACAAAGTAGTTTCTCAGAAAGCTTCTTTCCAGCTTTTATCTGAGGATATTTCCTTTTTCACTATAGGCCTCACTGTGCTCCCAAATATCTCTTTGCAGTTTCCTCAAAAATAGTGTTGGCAAATTGATCCATGAAAAGTAAGGTGTAACTCTGTGAGATGAATTCAGACATCAAAAAGAACTTTATCAGAAGGTTTCTTTCTAGTTTTTACCTGAGGATATTTTCTTTGTCATCATAGGCTTCAATGTGATCCAAAATATCCCTTCTAAGGTTCCCCAAAAACAGTGCTACCAAACTGATCCATGAAAAGAATCGTGTAAATCTGGGAGATGAATTAATACAGCACAAAGCAATTTCTCAGAAAGACTCATTCTAGTTTTTATATGATGATATGTCATTTGTCACCCTAAGCTTCTATCACTCCAAAATATCCCATTGCAGATTCCAAGGAAACAGTGTTAGGAAACTGCTCACTGAGAATAACAGTGTAATCCTGTGAGATGAATTCACACATCAGAGAGCAGTTTCTCACAAAGCTTCTTTCTATTTTTTTTCTGAAGATAATTCCTTTTTCACCATAATACTCAATGCACTCGTAAATATCCCTTTGCAGATTCCACGAAAACAGTGTTAGCAAACCTCTCAATGAAAAGAGAAGTGTAAACTTGTGAGATGAATTCATGCATCACAAAGCAGTTTCACAGAAAGATTCTTTTTTGTTTTATTCTGAGCATATTGTCTTTGTCAACATAGGCTTCAAAGCACCTCCAAATATACTATTGCAGATTCCACGAAAACAGTGTTATCAAACTGCTCAATGAAAAGAATGGTGCAACCCTGTAGGATGAATTCACACATCACCAAACAGTTTCTCAGAAAGCTTCTCTCTAGTTTTTATCTGAGGATATTTTCTTTTGCACTACAGGGCTCAATGTGCTCCCAAATATCCTAATACAGATTAAACGAAAAGAGTGTTATCAAACTGTTCAATGAAAATAATGGTGTAACACTGTAAGACGAATTCACACATTGCAAAGCAGTTTCTCAGAAAGCTTTCTTCTGGTTTAAACCTGTGGATATTTCCTTTGTCACCATATGCTTCAATGTTATCCAAATTATCCGCACTCAGATTCCTGAAAAACAGCACAACTAAACTACTACTTGAAAAGGTGGTGTAACTCTGTGAGATGAATTCCCACATCAGAAAGCTATTTCTCAGAAATCTTCTTTCTAGTTTTTATCTGAGGATATTTTCTCTTTCACCATATTCCTCAATGTGCTCCCAAATATCCCACTGCAGGTTCCATGAAAAAAGTGATAGCAAATTTCCCAATGAAAAGAATGGTGTAACTCTGTGAGATGAATTCACTCATCATAAAGAAGATTCTCAAAAAGCTTCTTTCTAGTTTTAATCTGGGGATATTCCCTTTGTCACCATAGGCTTCAATGTATTCCAAAATATACCCTCTCAGATTCCCCAAAAACAGTGCTACCAAACTACTCCATGAAAATAATAGTGTAACTCTGTGAGATGAATTCACACATCACAAAGCTGTTTCTTGGAAAGCTTTTTTCTAGTTTTTATCTGAGGATATTTTCTAGGCCTCAATGTGCTCCCAAATATCTCTTTACAAATTCCACAAAAACAGTATTAACAAACTTCTCCATGAAAAGAAAGGTGTCACTCTGTGAGATAAATTCCCACATCAGAATGTTGTTCTTCAGAAAGCTTCTTTCTAGTTTTTATCTGAGGATATTTTCATTCTTACCATATTCCTCAATGTGCTCTGGAATATCTCATTGCCAATTCCATGATAAAAGAGCTAGTAAACTTCTCAATGAAAAGGACAGTTTAACTCTATGAGATGAATTCACACATCAGAAAAAAGTTTAACAGACACATTCTTATGGCTTCTTATCTGAGGACATTTCCTTTGTCACCATTAACTTCAATGCATTCTGAAATATCCCATTGAAGAGTCCAAGAAAACAGCATAAGGAAACTCATCATCAAAAAGAACACTGTCACTCTGAGAGATGAATTCACCAATCACAAAGCATTTTCTCAGAAATCTTCTTTTTCGTTTTCATCTGCGGATATTTCTTTTGTCACCATAGACTTCAATACCCTACCATATATCCTGTTGCAGAATCCACGAAAACAGTGTTAGAAAACTGCTCCTTGTAAAGAAATATATTACTCTGTGAGTTAAATACACACATCACAAAGAAGTTTCTCAGAAACCTTCTTTCTGGTTTTTATCTGAGGATATTTCCTTTTAAAGCATAGTTCTCAATTCGCTCCCTAATATCACTTTGAATATTCCGCAAAAACATAGGTAACACACTGTTACACGAAAAGAAAGGTGTTCCTCTCTGAGATGAATACACACATCACAAATAAGCTTGTCAGAATTCTTCTTTCTAGTTTTTATCTGATTATATTTACTTTGTCAGCATAGGCTTCAATGTGATCCAAAATATCCTTTCTCGATTCCCCAAAAACAGTGCTACCAAACTGCTCCATGAAAAGAATCGTGTAATTCTGTGAGACAAATTCACAAATCACAAAGCAGTTTCTCAGAAAGCTTCTTTCTAGTTTTTGTTTGAGGATTTTTCCTTTTTCCCCATAGGCCTCAATGCGCTCATGAATATGTCTTTGCATATTCCACGAAAATAGTGTTAGCAAACTGCTCCATGAAAAGAAAGGTGCAAATTTGTGAGGCGAATTCACACATCACAAAGCAGTTTCTCAGAGAGCTTCTTTTTGTTTTTTGTCTGAGGATATTTCCTTTGTCACCAAAGGCTTCAATGCACTCCCAAATATACTTTTGCAAATTCCTCAAAAACAGTGCTAGCATACTACTCCATGAAAAGAATGGTGTAACTCTGTAAAATGAATTCACACATAACAAACCTGTTTCTCAGTAAGCTTCTTACTAGTTTTTATCTGAGGATATTTCCTTTTTACCATATTCCTCTATGTGTTCCAGAATATCACATTGCAGATTCCAGGAAAAGTGTGTTAGTAAACTTCTCAATGAAAGCAACTGTGTAACTCTGTGAGATGAATTGACATGTCACAAAGCAGATTGACAGAAAGATGCTTTTTGGTTGTTATCTGAGGATATTTTCTTTATCACAGTAGCCATCAATGCACTCCGAAATATCCTATTGCAGATTCCAAGAAAACAGTGTTATCACACTTCTGAAAGAAAATATCAATGTAATTCTGTGAGCTGAATTAAACATCACAAGGAAACTCTCATAAAACTTCCTTCTAGCTTTTATCTGAGGATATTTCTTTGTCACCATAGTCTTCAATGTGATCAAAAATATCCCTTCTCAGATTCTGCACAAACAGTGCTACCAATCTTATCCATGAAAAGAATCATGTAAATCTCTGAGGTGAACTGACATATTACAAAACGGTTTCACAGAAAGCCTCTTTCTAGTTTGTATATGAGGATATTTTGTTTGTCAGCATAAGCTGCCAAGCGCTCTGAAATATCCCATTTCAGTTTCCAAGAAAACAGTGTTAGCAAACTTACCTATGAAAAGAACAGTGTAACTTTGTGAGACGAATTCACACAACACAAAGCAGTTTGTCAGAAAGCTTCTTTCTAGATTTTATCTGAGGATAATCCCTTTTTAACCATAGGCCTCAATGTGCTCCCAAATATCCCTTTGCCGATTCCACAGAAAGAGTGTTAGGAAACTGCTCAGTGAAAACAACAATATAACACTGTGAGAAAAGTCACAGAAAGCTTCTTTATCAGAAAACTTATTTCTAGGTTTTATCTGAGGATATTTCCTAGGACTCAATGCACTCCCAAATATTTCCTCACAGATTCCACGAAAAATATTATTAGGAAACTCCTCTATGAAAAGAAAGGTGTAACAGTGTGAGACGAATTCACACATCACAAAGAAGGCTCTCAGACAGCTTCTTTTTTTTTTCCTGAGGATATATCCTTTGTCAACATAGGCTTTAATGTGATCAAAATTATCCCTTCTCAGATTCCCCAAAAACGGTGCTACCAAACTGATATGTGAAAAGAATCATGTAACTCTGTGAGATGAATTAATGTATCAAAAAGCAGTTTCTCAATATGCTTCTTTCTGATTTTAATATGAGGATATTTCCTTTCTCACCATAAGCTTCAATACGCTTAGAAATATCCCATTGCAGAATCCAAGAAAAGAGTGTTAACAAACAGTTAATGAAAAGAACAGTGTGCACTCTCAGGGGGCGGAGCAAGATGGCTGAATAGGAACAGCTCCAGTCTCCAACTCCCAGCGCAAAGGACACAGAAGACCGGTGATTTCTGCATTTTGAACTGAGGTACTGGGGTCATCTCACTAGTGAGTGCCGGACAATC